>NC_033797.1:144764800-144912669 GCF_001876935.1 Asparagus officinalis | reverse complement strand
AGACTTTGCTGTCTCGCCAGCGAGACAGCTTTGAAATGGTCAAAACCACCTTTGTAACTGCCCTACACGTGTCCATTAACTGCCAAGGGACGTGGGAAACGTCGTGGGCGAAAATCACGTGGATAACTGCCAAAATAACGGAGTTTGAAACGTGGGAGAGCGGTTACAGCGAAAAACTGTCATTTTCCGAGACAGTATTTACTGTCTCACTGGGCGAGACAGCAAATTTACTGTCTCGCGGGCCGAGACAGCAAACACTGTCTCGCCCAGCGAGACAGCAAACACTGTCTCGCCCCAGCGAGACAGCAAACACTGTCTCGCCGTACAGTAAACACTGTCTCGCCGTATTAACTTCTTCGATTGTTGAGTTTTGTGCAGTTTTGACCCCTGAGGCTATAAATACCCCCCTAGGGTCACTTCTGACGAGGATCGAGCATTTGTTAGAGCATTCCAGAGCAGAGAGAGCAGAGATCTAAGTTCTTGGAGCAATCCCTTGACATTCAGGCTTTGACTTGATTTCAAGAAGAACGACTATCTTACTTCGATAAGATATCGTTTCAATTTCTAACTTCGATAAACGAAGTCAGAATCAAATTCCAGAGCAGAGAGAGCAGAGATCTAAGTTCTTGGAGCAATCCCTTGACATTCAGGCTTTGACTTGATTTCAAGAAGAACGACTATCTTACTTCGATAAGATATCGTTTCAATTTCTAACTTCGATAACGAAGGAAGAATCAGTAAACCCCTCTTCACGATTTGTGATTCGGTGGTCCACGAGCTAACGCGCTCCCGGCACAGGCAAAGAACCCACGAAAGCAGCGATCCAAACAACGATCCTGCGTTTATTTTCTCAAGAGTTGTAATTTTCTTTTTGTTGTGTAAAAGAGTCTTATAAAAAGGCTGTTTTCTTTGAATTTATTGTAATCAACCGAAGATATAATGAATTCGACAACAAAACCAACTTTTGGCGAAAACAAACTGGCGACCGATCAGGCAAAGTTTGAGGAGTACTTGTCGTCCTCATCCGCGAAATCTTCCTCGTCTCGCAAATATAGGAAGATTTCGTCCTCCAAGAAAATGTTTAAGTCTGCAATGCCTATGAAGGCCGCAGGTGAAGGTTCCCACCCGATTGCTGCTAAGGAATCCGCCTGCGACATCCCTGCTTCAAACGACTCCACACCCCTTAAGGAGTCGATGATGAATAGCTCACCGGTGCTGACAAAGAGGGCTCGTCAAAGACAGCGTCAGCGCCGCGCTCGACAATTGGCTAAGGCCATGCAACAAACCGACGGGGTCCATTACTATGCGGACCTAGAGTCGAGGAAACAGAAAGCAGTTCAATTGTCTCAACGGCAAAATAATTGTATTTCTGCAAAACTTACGACGGAGGAGTGGACTCTCGTCAAAAGGGCCCGTTCAACCCTCAAGGAACGGATACAAAGGCGTAAAGCGAAGGCCGCCCGTGCTCATGCTCTCCGTCAACAAGCACAAGGAACCAAGAAGGAGACGGTGTCTGAAAAGCCACCGAAGAACCGCAAGGTTTGGATTCCGAAGGCGCCACAAAAATCCGTTCCGGGTCCATCTACTGCGTCACCGGTAAAACCCTGGGTTAGCCCAGATTTGTCCAAGTTCAAGATCACCATGGCGGATCGCCTCGGTCCTTCGGCTAACGATCGAGGCAAAGCCCCAGTTGAAGAAAATCCAAGTCCTGTAAACAAACCCTTGGTGGTTTCATATGCAGGGGGTCGTAAACACCCACCTGTCAGAACCTCACAAGTCCAGAACGAGAGAATACCAATTCACTCTCGTTTAGGACCTATGAAAACTCCACTCCCGCAAGGGGGTGGATTCAAAAATTCAACTTTGGATCGCTCAGAGGCGACGACCAGTCGTCCTGTGCATGTCAACAAAGTTCAAAACCAAAAGATAGGTTGCTCAAGTCCTAATAACGATGAGCTGTACTATCAGAAAAACAACTCGAGAAAGAGGACTGTCCGAGAAAATGAGTCTCATTGCGCTTGCGAGAGACTCATTAAAGCAGTGCTGACAGAATGCGGATGCTCTAAGAATAATTCAACAAGAGTCTCCGTATTTCAAAGATTGTCCAATGAAGCGTCAAGACCCAAAATGAGACGTTTCAATAAGAGGAAACCTGTAATCCGACAAGGTGAATTCCCTGAGGTCACTATCAACATGACCAACAAAGAAAAGAAACAGTTAGCTAACCCCGACCCTGATTTCTCTCCGGGAGGGAGAGTTGAGCAGGGTCTTTCTCAAAGGATGGCGCGATTACAAAGAAGAGCCAACCTACGACGAGATTACAAGAGAATGCACGAGGGGTTATCTTCGGACGAAGAATTATCAGACACTTGTTCTGCTGTCGCTTCTGACGACACCACATCCAGTGTTGGACAAGCCAGAGAATCATTTGCAATTACGCCAGATCAATTGGCTCACATGCTGCAGGAAGCGTTGGCTAAACAACGCGAAGAAATTAGAGCTGAATTCAAAACCGAAATAGAGTTGACCATGCAGCAGATGCGGGATTTGCAGGTTCAGCAACACCAACCGGAATCAAGCCAAAGAGCAGAATCCAGTCGGCGTAATGAAGAGGATGAGACCATCTTTGAAGATCCTCCTCCAGATAAAGACAACTCCGGAAGCGATCCGACCAAGTCAGCCACTCAACCTCCACAAATCTATTTGAAGAAAAGCGAGGAAGAGGACAAGAAGATGCACGATCTTGAGAGCAAAGTCAACGCTTTGATGACGGCTCAAGAAGTGAAGAAAACGGGCATCCCATACCCGTACCCGAGGGAGTGGGACCTGATTCCTTATCCCCAGAAATTTAATTTGATTAACTTTACTCCTTTTGATGGCAGGGGTTCACCAACTCAGCACTTGATCTATTTCAAGTCGCATCTCGGCGCAATATCTGGGAACGAAGCCCTGATGGTCCGGTCATTCGTAGGAACCCTTCGCGGGCCTGCCTTCGATTGGTACCGACGCCTTAAGCCTGGGAGTATCACTAGCTGGGCAGACATGGAAGAGTTATTCCTCACCAATTTCTTCGACGACGACACGGAAGTCTCGATCGGCACGTTGTTGGATGAGAAGCAGAAGGATGGGGAATCGGTTGATGTCTTTGTCAAACGATTCCGGGACAAAGCGGTGAACTGCAGAGATCCACTCACTGAGGAATTTATTCTGCAAACATGTCATAATAATCTGTCCTTGGATGTATTAGAAGTGGTGGGGGTTGTTCCCTCTAAAACTTGGAAAGAGATGAAAGTAAGAGGTGAACAAGCTGAACGCTTCCTCAAGAGAAAGAATTTGGAGCGAGGTTTGCCACCAGCTAATAATCAGAATCAAAATCAAAAGCAGAACTTTAACCCTCGAGGCAGAGGAAGAGGGTCTGTAGCCGCTGTGGACGCACATCAGACGTCACAACAGCCACCGCAACAACCGCAACAATCATCCTTCCAGTTGGCGCCAAACCAGAATCAACAGCCTTCGAAGCAGTTTAAGAATTCTGAGCCCAGATTCCCAAAGGAATACTCTTTCAAAGATGATGAAGTTCCGGTCATCTTCAAATACTTGTTAGAGAACAACAAGATCAAGCTTCCACCGGTCACAAACCAAGAAGAAGCAACGAAGATCAATGACCCAAAGTATTGTGCATATCACAGAAGGGTCCACCATCCTACTAAGACATGTTATGTTTTAAAGGATAAAATTCAAACATTGATTGATGTTGGTATTGTGACACCGAAGCCAAAGGAGAAGAAGGTAGGCGCAAACGCGGTCTCTATTAGCTTCGGATCGGTTCCTTTGTCCTGGTTTCAAGCCGAGCCAGTATCAAAGGTCAAGATGCAAACCATCAACGATGACCCTCATGGACAGCGCCAGAAGGGGCTCGTATCTCACACAGCCCCCAACGGCGAAATCCTTTGGGTTCATCCGGATTTGCTTGAAGATGAACAGTGGACGACACCCACATCAAAGAAGAAGTCAAAAGGCAAGGGAAAGGAGAAGTCCTGCTATGGAGCCTCGGCGATTCCCGAGAAGAACGATGAGGATATAGCAGCTTTATCACTTTCTGATGGAGAACAGGAAGTTTTTGCTACAAGAAGTGGAAACGAGTACCATTATAGGTATCCGGAAACCTCAGATCCAAATGCCAAAACTCTTACGGAGCTGGGGGTAGCCATAACTCCACCAGTAGCAGCTGAAAAACCTCAGAAAGTTGTTAAGCAAAAAGAAAAAGAACCTCAACACAGAGAGGTTCAAATTCCGAAGCAGTCTCGTTTTAGTCGACCGATTGGACGAGACAAACCGGAAAGCTCGAACGCACCATATCGTTTCGACGTTATGGCTCAGCTGGCTAATATCCCAGCAAGAATCACATTGTACGAGTTGCTGCGCCTCTCAAAAGAAACCAGAGAAGCTTTACAAGAAGCTTTGGCTGATTCTGAAGTATTCTTAACTCAGGTCAAGCCAGCTCCTGAAGAGCCAGAATCGTCAGTGCAGCATTGCAATCTGGCAGCCACCAAATTTCCTTGCATTGCTTTCACAAAAGAAGACATGCAAGTCAGGAATTCAAAGCATGATAGACCGTTATATTTTACTGGATATATCGGTTCGAGCATGGTTAACCGGATCCAAGTCGATCCGGGTTCCGCTGTTAGTATCATGCCACTTCGTTTGATGTACCACCTCGGAATTCCCGCCAGCAAGTTAGCCTCCACTGGAACGGTTATCTATGGTTTCAACACAAGCGGGTCACGACCGTTGGGAAAAATCCGGGTGAAGTGTCAACTCGGAGATCTGAAGTCTGAAGTCACCTGCTATGTGATCGATGCGGAGACTTCCTATAACTTACTGTTGGGTCGCCCATGGATCCACGGTAATCTTATAGTTCCCTCCACCCTCCATCAGTGTTTGAAATATGTCGACACTAATGAGGAGGTCAAGACGGTGGTCGCGGATAAGCAACCATTCAAGGGGTTAGAAAATTACTTTACTGACTCCCTTCTTTATGGTGCTGAGTCCGAAACTGAACCATCGGCCCATGGCACGGACAGCGGAGAAGAAGCTGATACCGAAGCCGGGCTCGATTATAGTGAAGGTCTTGTACTAAATGACATTGAACCTCTTGTAATCGATCTTGACGGTGATGAATCGTCGGACGAAAGTTGTAACTGGCAGCTTGCCGATGAAATAATAAATCATGATTTAGAGTACTCGCATTGTCTTGATGATGTAATGCAGAAATTGTACGACGACTCTAGTCTACATATGCCACTTCGTTCGTCTTGTACGGCGACGAAACACCTCCAAAGCTCATCTGGAACAACTATGATCCTACCCGCAAAGGCAGGGGGTGAAAAAGAGATAATCTTTGGAAAAGGGGAATCATCCCCCACTCCAGATCATTTCTTAGATAGTAATTCGGATGAAGAAAAACCCGGGCGACACTTCTCTCGGTATAGTTCTCAAGCGAATGATTATATGATGAGTCGAGGCTATGACCTTTCACTTGGTGAAGGCCTTTATTTTGGTCAAGGTATTAGGGTTCCACCCCGTTCTACCTATGTACCAAAAGGAAAACCAGATAATTACTACAGTCGTAATAGAGGTCTGGGTTATGATTCATCCGAAGACGATTATGGCCAACAAATCATTAACCAATTAATAGATAGGAGCGGACATTCATCCGACACTTCAAATTGGGATTCTGACGTGAGCATTGGTGAAAGATTCAAATCCCTAATGTCGAACATGGCGACGGTTGACCCTTCCACAACAGAAGAAGACGATCAGTTACCTGTTTGGGAAGATCCATGGATGCATTACATGAATATCCAATACGGTGATCGATTTGAGCAAAGAGAACCTCCTACCGAGGATAAAGTGGTTCAAGTTAATATGGGTGACGAAAATAATCCGAAGCCTATATTTATCAGCGGTGATCTCCCGCCAGACGAAAAAGAGGAATTAATTGCCCTCGTTAAAGAGTATATCGACGTTTTCGCATGGAACTACGAAGATATGCCAGGACTCGACCCAAATGTAGCAATGCATACCCTTAACATAAAATCGGATGCTAAACCTGTCAAGCAACAACAAAGACGGTTTCGTCCGCAAATTATGGAGGCAATAGAAGCTGAAGTTAAGAAGCTAATTGACTCGGGTTTTGTCAGAGAGGAACAACATCCTGAATGGTTGGCCAATATCGTTCCAGTCCTCAAAAAGAACGGAAAAATCAGAATCTGTATTGACTTCAGAGATCTGAATACAGCATGCCCCAAGGATGATTTTCCCCTACCGATTACGGACGTCATTATCGACAACACATGCGGGTTTGAAAGAATGTCGTTCATGGATGGATTTTCTGGGTATAATCAAATCAAGATGCATCCGGATGATGAAAAGCATACAGCTTTCAGAACACCTCTTGGCGTCTTTTGTTATACCGTTATGCCTTTCGGTTTGAAGAACGCCGGTGCTACGTATCAACGGGCGATGACGAAGATCTTTCAAGAACACCTTAGGAAGACAGTCGAATGCTACGTTGATGACCTAGTCGTTAAGAGTCGTGATAAAAATGACCACATTAACGATCTAAAGACAATGTTCGAGCTTATGAGAACTCATCAGCTGAAAATGAACCCGACTAAATCCTTCCTGGGAATGTCGAGCGGCAAATTTCTTGGATTCGTCGTCACCACAAAAGGTATTCATATTGATCCTGATAAGGTGAAGGCGATAAACGAACTGCAGCCTCCAAGAAATCTTAAAGAACTCAGAGGATTGCAAGGTCGATTAGCATATATCCGTCGGTTTATATCGAACTTGTCCGGAAAATGTCAACCGTTTTCCAAACTCGCAAAGAAAGGCGTGTCGTTCATTTGGGATGAAGCATGTCAGAAGGCATTCGAAGATATCAAGAAATATCTAGCGAATCCACCTATTCTCGTTGCACCGAAATCGGGCAAGCCGTTTTTGATTTATGTCAAAGCGACGAGCCATTCGTTAAGTGCCTTACTTGCACAAGACGACGATAACGGTCACGAGCAAGCTGTGTATTATCTGAGTCGTACATTGGTAGGAGCTGAGTCTCGTTATCCGATGATTGAGAAGGAATGCCTCGCTTTGGTATTCGCGATTCAGAAAATGCGACATTATTTAGTCGGACAGACGATTTATGTCATTTCCAACATAAATCCCGTCCGAGTGTTCATGACCCAACCGGCTTCCATGAATTGGCGTTTGGCCAGATGGGCTTTACTCTTATCGCAATATGACTTGTACTTCAAACAGCAGAAATCTGTTAAAGGACGAGCTATTTGCGACCTTCTGGCAGAAAACCCTACGAAGGATGTAGTCGAATTGTACGACGACCTGCCAGATGAAACTCACGAAGTTAATACCACCTCACATCAACAAGTGTGGCAATTGTACTTCGATGGGGCTTCCCGATCAACCAACGTGGCAAGTGCACCCGGATGTTCTAAAATCTCCTCAGGAGTGGGGGTCGTTTTAGTTTCCCCGGAAAAGCACGTCTTGCCTAGAGCATATTCACTGACTGAACCATGCTCTAATAACGTGGCTGAATACAATGCATTAATAATCGGACTTAATTTCGCCAAAGAGCTGGGGGTCGAATACCTTGAAGCTTTTGGAGATTCTCAACTGGTGGTTAATCAAATACGAGGAGAGTATGAAGTCAGAAATCGAGACCTGATTCCATACCACCAGGTGGCCATCGAAATAGCAAGCTCGTTTGAAGAATTTTTCATCGAGTACGTTCCGCGTCTCCAAAATACATACGCGGATGCATTGGCAGCATTGTCAGTATCCTTGGCTCAACCTCCCGAAACAGAGCAATTAATTACAGTGAGGACTCATCAGCTTATTGTTCCAATCTACGATTCGAATGCTAAAGAGGTATACTCAACTGGAGTTGAACCCGAAGTTCGAGATTGGCGTTTTCCTATTATTGACTACGTCTTACATGGTATATTACCTGAAGATGTAAGAGAAAGGGAATCGATTCGGCGAAGAGCGCCGAGATTTTATTACAATGCCACATCGCAAACGTTGTATCGACGAGCTTATGATGGTCTTTTACTTCGTTGTCTATCCAGTAAAGAAGCGGAACAAGCACTCAAAGAGGCACATAATGGGATATGCGGTGCACATCAGCCCGGTCCTAAACTCTGCGACCGACTTAGGAGAATCGGATATTATTGGCCAACTATGGTGAAAGACGCAGTCGATTACGCACGACAATGTGTAGTGTGTCAATTGCATGCAAATTATATGCACATACCCCCTGAATATCTGCATCCTTCGGCGACATCGTGGCCGTTTGAAACTTGGGGAATGGATATAGTAGGTCCTATTTTTCCACCTTCGGTTAAAGGGGACCGTTTCATTCTGGCAATCACCGATTATTTCTCGAAATGGGCAGAAGCAGTTCCACTTAGAGAAGTAAAGACGACCAATGTCATCAAATTTATCAAACACCATATCATATATCGGTACGGTGTGCCAAGGCGAATAGTGCACGACAACGGTCCTCAGTTCGTGAGCAACGCATTCATCAAGTTCTGCGGTAAATTCGGGATTAAAGACGTTTCGTCGACTGCTTATAATCCTACAGCTAACGGATTGGCCGAAGCTTTTAACAAGACTATCATCAAAATCCTGGCAAAATTGGTGAAAACCAATAAGCGAGATTGGGATGACAAACTCGGCGAAGCTCTCTGGGCTTATCGTACGACCGTCCGCACGCCTACCGGAGCCACCCCGTATGCTTTAACGTATGGGTGTGAAGCCGTTCTTCCATTGGAAGTGCAGATTCCTTCTCTCCGTATCGCTCTCGTAACGGGAATGACGACGGAAGAACATCATCAGAAACGTCTCGAGGAATTAGAGATGTTAGATGAGAAACGCTTGGAAGCTCAACAACAAATCGAGTTTTATCAAGCTAGAATTTCTCGGGCTTTCGATAAAAAGGTCCGACGACGAAGCTTTAAAGAAGGAGATCTAGTTCTCGCCGTTCGAAGACCTATGATTCTCACTTCTAAGAAGAAAGGCAAATTTGAACCTAAATGGGAAGGACCGTTTGTGATAGAAACAGTCTATTCGAACGGTGCATATCGCCTGGTTACCCAAGATGGCAACAAATTGATGATGCCAATAAATGGGAAGTTCCTGAAAAAATATTATCCGTAATATATTCAGGATAACCTGTGTAAAGCGGGAAGTTCCTAGAGAATCCTATATAGGATATTTCAGGATAACCCGAGATCAGTTCACTATTTTAAATGAGAAGCTGGTCATTTGAATAATTCATTGTTCTTTTACAACTTTTGTTGAGATGAGATTTAATGATAGTTAATCTTTCCTCAGCAAAACCTTGTAATATAATCATGGAAGATGAGATTTGATGATTTGTAATCTCACGCTATGAAACCCCCATCGGTCGGATTGATCAACGATCATCAGTATGTATCAGTCGACAGATTATTTCGTGTCAAATTCTTATGTTTAAAATCAAAATTTCCCACCGATTAGTTTGTGCAAATCAACAAACTCATTGTTATTTGCACCCTACTCCTATTCCTCACTTGGTCAAACCTTTAAACAGTTAGGACCAAAGCCAAAATCCCCTCTCGATTCGTTCCATGAACGAGAGGTCCACAAATTGAGCGATCAAACCTTCCTACAGTTAGGATCGTCTCAAAATTCCCACTTGGTCAAACCTTACTACAGTTAGGACCACAACCAAAATCTCCTTTCGATTCATTTTTGCGAACGAAAGGTTTACTTTTGAATTGAGTAATCAAACCTTATGACAGTTAGGGTTATTCAAACCAACCTATTTTCTCTAAGTGGAGATTCCACTGTGAGTTTCCTTTTCATCAGGAGATAGAATATAAAATTCTCCCTCTCCGATTCTGGGTTTATCTCTACCAACAAACAAGAGACCAGGAGATAGAATATAAAATTCTTCCTCTCCGATTCTGGGTTCATCTCTACCAACAAACAAGAGACCAGGAGATAGAATATAAAATTCTTCCTCTCCGAGTATGGGTTTATCTCTACCAACAAACAAGAGATTGAGAAATGGAATATACAATTCTTTTTCTCTCCGATTTTGGGTTCGTTGTCCTATATAGGAAATGCAACCTATTCACACTTTGAAATCCATGTTGTTCACACATGGGGGATGTTATCTCTATCCCTTATTAGAGATAAGCCTACATCTAACACATGTAGCCTACATATTCAACAGTGTAGTTCAAAGTCTAAAAGAGTTTAATTCTTTTAGCGCAACGTTATATGTGAAACGGACTTAGATAATTCACATACTAGCCCGATTCAAACGGTAATCGGTAAAGGTATATCAAATCCGTTGATGGCTGAGGATTTGCCAAAAATCCTATAAGTATTATGGTTATTTATTCTAAATAAGAATGAGTAATCATAATAAAAAACCTCAATGAGCAAAAAGATTCAATATAATGAGCAAAAAGGTTCACTATATTGACCAAGAATTTTCAAACAAAGCTACAAACAAAAATATAATGTTCTCCGATTACAAGAGTTTATATTGACTAATTTGATTTTCAAGTTTTGACAGCTCTAACGCATAAGTCTGTTCAAGCTCAGCCGTCAATTTAATTTTGAAAGCTTCTTCATCAACACTTTGAAGCGCGGCGACCTCTTGTTCCTTTTCAGCAATTATTTTATCTTGAAAGTTCAGTTGCTGTAACAGGTCTTCCTCAACATGAATTTCCTGCGTCAACTCAGACTCCAAGACATCAAGAGCATCCTTGGCCATTGCAAGTTCCTCCTCTAAGCGAGCTATTTCCGCTCGACTCGATTTTATATCTCGGCGTAGGTTGACCTTGGCTTGTGTCCTTTTGCCAATATTCACCCTAAGCTGATGACTGTGGGCTCTTAACTGTTGGAGTTCGGAGTTGGCAGATTCTTGAGAATCACGCCACGCTTGCAGCCTGGATTCCATATGAGAAGCGATGTAAAAAGGTACGCCTTTGGTGCGAAGAGTTTGCAGAAGTTCAATATGTTGCCTCAAATCAACCAAATAAGCGGTGACTGAATCGGCTAAGTCGTTATACCCTTCCTCTCTGAACCCTGATATAAAACGCTCAAAAGATTTTTTATAATTCTCAAAATACGATCTTTTGAAGAGAATGCGATCGACCATAGAGTTCAAAAAGGAGATGAAGCCTTGGAGATTAGAGCAGATAACAGACTTGTCCGGATCGTCATCAACCAATAACGCTTGGATTTGAGTTGATAATGATGAAGGAACTGCGAGAAAGTCAAATAAGTCAGTACAGTATATATATATGCATACAAGACAACAAACTAAAGCATACCAAATTCGACGGAAGAACCTTCAGCATGACTTGGTTCGCTCAAGGATGATAATCTGGATTCCTGAACAGTCAAGATTGGTTCAGGAATGGTAGCTGTTGATGCACCCGCTACATCAGGGACTTTTTCAACTAAAGTCTCAGAGGACGGCGGGTCCAAACTAAGAGACTCTTTAAGAGGAGATTCTACAAACAGGAGGATTACAATGAGCATAATGATAATCCGAGCTTGAAACAAACGATAAATGAAACTCACCAATTCTAGTCACAACATCGGCCGATGTACCAACTTCTTCAGTTGGTCTCGCTTTTGTTGCAACTGGACTAATCTGGGGAGTGACAGTGACTTCTATCATCATGGGGTCCATAGGAGTAGAAGGTTGAGGTTCAAGAACTGATGATTGCAAATCAACCTCAGTTCCTGCCCATGGCACGAGTTCACTACCCTCCGGTTGTTCAGATGTTTCGGTGATGATAGTAGTATCAGTTCCAGTAACTGGTCCTATAATTCAAATACTTATATGGTTAATCAAGTTAAAATATATATGTATGCATATATGGAGTTTACAGAATAAAGGTCTTACTTTCAGAAGGACCTGCTTCTGTTGAACCGACTCCAACACTGGATTCCGTGGCTGCACCAGGAGTTTTCCCCGATAATAAGTCGGAGATATACTCATGGTCGCCTTCAGAGAGATTGAAATCGAGGTGATGTTCATTGAATTCCTCGACCTCTGTTGTATGCGTGGTCTCTCCTCCAACAGATTCGTGCATTGTGACATCTACAAAATGTGTTGAGTCGTAAATGACACATAAATTTAGACGAATTTGCTCAAAAAGACAATTAATTTTACCTTCGTTGGTCGGGGCTGATTCGAGAGCTCCACTACTGGTACCTGCTTCTTTTAATTTGACTAAAAGGAGAGAAAGCGCACAGGTCATTAGAGGAGGCACACGGTCCGACTCATTCATTTCTCGGATTTCTCTTCCGAGAGGAGAAAGATCAGTACCTGTGTCCGCAGCTGATGGATCAACGTCAGGAGTGGGTGGAACATCAGCCGATCCTTCCTTCAGAGCATCATGCATTTGTTGGACGAAGCTTGTTTCCTCAATTTCCATACCTCCGGGAGAAGCAGCATCAGCTGGCAATTCTCCTTCCTCTCGACTCCCTGCAGAAGTTGAACATGAAATAAGTTTGAACATCAAAAAAGTGTAAAAGCTATAAAAACAAATCGCTACCTTGTTCATCAGAAGAAACACTACGACCGGATGTCTCTTCTACAGCAGGAAGATGAACGCGCGGTTTAGAAACAGCTTTCTTCTGTTTCTTCAGAGGGCGTGCACCAGAACCTTCATGACGATGTTTGGTGCGTAACTCAGCTCGGGGAGAAACTTGAGTTTGAGCTTGAGTAGAAGTTCGAGATATTTGCCGACGAATGAGAGGCACCATATCCTCTTCATCCTCTTCGTCGCAACTAAGAACTTCTACCGTCATCCGGTTAGGATGTTCCATGACGACTCTTTCCTTACGTTTCTTTGGAGCAGCTTGTGGTTGGGTCGGAGCGACAGAAGGCCTTACAAGTCCTCTATCAAAGAATGAATCGGGAAGGCCAGATACTTCCTCAGAACTTGATTCATTCTCGTCTTCCCCTTCTGAAGTTTCGGTTGCTTCACTATCAAACTCCTCTTCACTATCAACTGGGAGAGCCGGTTCCTTTCCTTTCCTTGATGATTCAGCAGCCTCTTTTCCTCGAGGCGACATCACAGCTTCACGAGGCGGTTCTGTTGCTTGTCGTGGAGCTATTTCCTCCTCTGAGTCTGATATCCTCCTACGTCGAGTGGCAATATTGGTGGCTATCAGCCATTTGCAAAAGAGGAAAGTCATCCGTAGAGGCGGCGTCTCTAAGGGGAGATCAAATTCAACATTGGTGCAGCCGGCAATGCTCCAAAACCAAGCTCTCGCCCCGTCGATAAGTCCACCTCGAAAGCTGAGGTGACGATTCGGGTTGCCGATGTATATCTGATCATACCCGAACTGACGGGCGAATCGACATGGAAGATAGGGTTCGATGTGGCAAACATCCCTTATCCTGAACAACAGATATCCAGGTCGAATATTCATCAACCATCTGAAGCACCCGACATCCAAGATGGTACGATTCTGCCTTGGGTCTTCAGCATCCACTAAGGTAGTGTTGTAAGTACCGGAGAACTGAGGGAAGCAAGGAAAAAATTCCCAACATTTGTGAATTTTAAACTGCCTCGTTATGTCCGGCTCTCGATGTTTGCTCCATTTGCAATTCTCGAGATTTTGCAACAGAGGGACACTGAGATCTACCGTATCAGGAGCCTCCATTAAATCTGGTCGATGAAGTACCAACCAGGCCATTAAGTAAGTATAGGGCAGCTCCAGCTTCGGAACGGACAGGCTGGCGGAAGGTTTCTTTTTCTCCTGGGTAAATGCGGAGATTAGTTGCCGCAATCCACTATGAATATCGGCCACCATAGCGGGAAGCAAAGATAATTTGCGACCTGTAGCCAGCTGGACGGCCGGATACAACACTTCCATTGGCATCGCATCTGCGGATTGATGGGGAACTACACATCTCTTTAACCATAAGGCTAGAAAACCCGCCAGCAGAGCAGTAGGGCTAATCGGAACACCAGCTTGCCACAGATAAGAGCGGAACTTAGTGCCGTGCAAAAATCCATCTTCTGAGCGCGAAGTATAAGAATGCGCGTTGGTTTTCTCTAACAAACGGTTAATTTCATCCGTACTCAAGGGAGACAATCCGCACACATCTGCCGAACGGACATCCAGATTCTTGAAGAGATAATCAGCGAATTGTTTTAAACTGACTTGAGGAGACTTCTTTCTGGCTTTGGGCTCCATCTCGGCCATGGCTATATGATAATGACAGGTCAATTCCCATAGAGTGTCATAGGTCGCAGTCGAGCTATCTTTCATCTTAATCAGCTGATTGGTGGTCGGAAAGAACTCTTGATATGGGACATCGCCCATAGGCAAAGCAGACACTTGCATCATTTCATGCAGTGGTAGTCCAAGTTCCCCGTTCTTGGTAAAGAATGTATTGGTGTCCGGGTTGTAGATCTCGAACAAACAAAGGAAATGACTTACACTGCTCTGCAAGCCATGCATGGTGGCACGAATCGGGACATCCAACCCTAATCCTGCTAATTCTCGCCCAAAACGTTTCAACACATATTGGGTCATCCTGGTCCACCACCACTTGTTCCCAGAATAATGGACCCATCCATAACACCTGAAAGTCTCTCTGGGCAATCTTTTTCCTGCTGCCGCTAACCGGTTCTTCACAGTGTTGGCTTGCACTATCTTTTCGTTCTGAGGAATATTGTCTTGTCCTAAGACACCCGGATGAAGTCCTCTCACATGAGCTCTTTCACTGGAACCTGGAGTTGCTTCCTTTCCAATTGAAATATTTTGATACTAATAATGATGTCAAGATGGTGGTTGCGAATAAGTAACCGTTTAAGGGGTTAGAAAATTACTTTACTGACTCCCTGTTTTATGGTGTTGAATCCAATACTGAACCATCGGCCAAAGGTACGGACCGCAGAGAAGAAGCTGATACCAAAACCATGCTCAATTATGATGAAGGTCTTGTATTCAATGACATTGAATCTCTTGTAATTGATCTTGATGGTGGCGAATCATCAGACGAAAGTTATAACTGGCAACTTACCGATCATGCAATAAATGAAGATTTAGAGTACTTGTTTGTCTTACTGATATAATGTAGGAACTATATGATATCCTTGACATACACATGCCGCTTTGATCGTCTTACATGATAAAAAAAGCACATCCAGGACTCCTTCAGAACAACCCTTGTCCTACCTGCAAAGGCAGGGGGTGGATTCCACCCCATCCCGCCTATGTACCAGGAGGGAAGCCTGACAATTATTATGAATATAAGAGAGGTCTAGGTTATGTTTCTTCATCCAATGACGAATGTTGTTAAAAGTCATCAACCAGTCATCCAATCTGAGTAAAGATGGATATTCGTTAGATTCTACAGATTAGGATTCTGATGTTAGGCTTGAAGAAATATTCAAAGGCCTAATGTCGAACATGGCTACGGTTGATCCTGCCACAATAGAGGAAGACGGCCAAATGCTAACTTGGGAAGACCCTTGGGTTCATCATCTGAATCTGCAGTACGGTGATAGGTTTGAACAAAGAGAACCTCCTACCGAAGACCAAATAATTCAGGTGAATATGGCTGACGAAGATAATCCAAAGCCGATATTCGTTAGCGATAGTCTCCTGCCAAACGAGAAAGAGGAGCAGAAGAGATCAAGCATTGAAGCCATTTACAAGTCCTTCCACACGATCTACTCAGCCAAGCATTGAAGGGATCGTAAGTAAAATCTATCTTATCCAAAGTATCCCATGCTCCTCTATAAAAGAATGAGTCTGGAATACTTTGGAGGGGGTATCTGTAGGCATCAAAAAATACTAATAGATGTCCCAAACATAGAGTAGATAACTCAAAAAATCACAAGAAAGGATTTCATACTGTTCTTTTTGCTGTCTCGCCAGCGAGACAGTGTTTGCTGTCTCGCCAGCGAGACAATGTTGAAATAGTCAAAACCACCTTTGTAACTGCCCTACACGTGTCCATTAACTGCCAAGGGACGTGGGAAACGTCGTGGGCGAAAATCACGTGGATAACTGCTAAAATAACGGAGTTTGAAACGTGGGAGAGCGGTTACAGCGAAAAACTGTCATTTTCCGAGACAGTATTTACTGTCTCGCTGGGCGAGGCAGCAAATTTACTGTCTCCCGGGGCTGAGTTTTTGCAGTTACAGACCCCTGAGGCTATAAATACCCCCCTAGGGTCACTTCTGACGAGGATCGAGCATTTGTTAGAGTATTCCAGAGCAGAGAGAGCAGAGATCTAAGTTCTTGGAGCAATCCCTTGACATTCAGGCTTTGACTTGATTTCAAGAAGAACGACTATCTTACTTCGATAAGATATCGTGAGATCTAAGTTCTTGGATAACGAAGGAAGAATCAGTAAACCCCTCTTCACGATTTGTGATTCGGTGGTCCACGAGCTAACGCGCTCCTGGCACAGGCAAAGAACCCACGAAAGCAGCGATCCAAACAACGATCCTGTGTTTATTTTCTCAAGAGTTGTAGTTTTCTTTTTGTTGTGTAAAAGAGTCTTATAAAAAGGCTGTTTTCTTTGAATTTATTGTAATCAACCGAAGATATAATGAATTCGACAACAAATTCAACTTTTGCTGAAAACAGTAAGAGGTGCACGAATTTCAGAGAGGAGGAGGAGTAGAGATCTGATCAAGTTCGTCGGCATAAAGAAGAAGAGCTCGTCAGATCTGCATCACCCGCATCCGATCCTTAGGATTATCCCGTTGTGGTAATTCTAAGAAGAGCAATTATCTCGCTGTTGCTGAGATAAGCGCTACAGTTTCTCGATCCCTTCGCGGATAGACGAAGCTCTACCCAATTTTTCAGTAATCAGATCTGATCGACGGTGGTCCACGGATAAACCCCGGCATAGGCAAAGATCCCACGCAAGCAGAAGACCGATAAACGATCTCTGCGTTTGTTTGATAAAGTTGTAAACTTGTTTTATTTTCATTGTGTAAGGAGATCTTATAAAAAGATAAACTTTTTATTTTATTCGAGTTTATTATAACGACTAAAGTTGTAATAGATTCGATAGCAATGAAGACAGTAACTTTCACCGTAAACAAACTGGCGACCACAGTGGGAGCCAACAGCTTTGCTGCCGAAGTTGTCGTGCCGCAGCCGATGATCAAGATCCCGGTGCTCGAA
This sequence comes from Asparagus officinalis, assembly GCF_001876935.1. Taxonomy (NCBI): domain Eukaryota; kingdom Viridiplantae; phylum Streptophyta; class Magnoliopsida; order Asparagales; family Asparagaceae; genus Asparagus; species Asparagus officinalis. The sequence goes on along the minus strand of NC_033797.1, from coordinate 144,895,407 downwards.
GAGGTCGAATACGAGTTCGACCAGCAGAAGTTCGAGGAGTATGTCTCCTCCTCCTCCTCCTCCAGATCTGCCTCTCCTTGCAGGTGCAGGAAGGCCTCCTCCTCCAGGAAGATCCGCTGGTCTTCAGATCTGAAGACCCAAGAAGACGATCTCTCCGCCGTCGCTGCTGTAGTTACACCTCGCAACGATCCGTCGGCTTCCGAAGAAACCAGATCCAACATTCGTGACAACTCCTCGAAATTCAAAGAGTTGCCCGTTGAAAGTGCACCAGTGTTGACGAAGAGGGCTCGTCAAAGGCGTCGTCAACATCTCGCGCGTCAATTTGCCAAGGCTTTGGAGCCTGTTGACGGGATCTGCTATGATGCGGATCTGAAATGCAAAAGGCGCAAAGTGTTCCAGCAACAAGCTTTGGGAACCTCCTCCCAACCACCTACTAATGAATGGGTTCGTGTCAAACGAACCCGTTCAACTCTTGAGGAGCGCATCCATAAGCACCGCGCACTGTTAGCACAGACGAGGATTCTTGTACGGAAGGCACAGGAATTGCAGAATGAAGTGGCCAAGAAGCCGCCACCAACCCCCCAAGTATGAAAGCCGAAGTCTGAAGTGGCGATTCAGGCTAAGGAACAATCATTGCGGCCTTCGACGCAAGTTCAACCTCCGGCGAACCAACCAAAGTCGCCGATAATTCCAGTAGCTACTCCGGGAGATCCCGTGGAATCATCCCGAAGAAGGAGGTCAGTTTTGGAGCGCCTCGATCCACTTCAAGAACGTTTGGGCCCGATGAAGAAGCCCCGACCAACTCAACATGCTGGGGGTCGCCATCACCTTCAGCATGACAACGAGTTCAAGGCAGCTGCGCGCACTACTTTGCGCATTGAAGTCCGGGAGCCCGCTGAGAACTCACGCCCAAAAAGGCATGTTTCGAGGCGTGTGACTCTTGAAGACCCTAAAAAGGCAGTCCGCCCTCAGAAGGAAATGTTGTTGTCTGATGATGATGACGTTATACCTGAGAAGTCGTGCCCATACACGATAGGTTACTCCGATTGTCAAGCTGACGAGTTGTACTATCATGACGAGAGTACGAGAAAAACCAGAAAGAGGAGTCCTCGAGAACTAGAAACTCAATGCCCATGTTCCAAACTCATTCGGGCGGTATTGTCTGAGTGTAACTGCATCAAGACAGTTCCTGAAAGAGTTTCGGTTTTCGAAATACTCAGTGCCGAAACACCAAAACCAAGGCCTAGGCGTTTCCGACGAAGGAGAGCGGTAGTCGAAGACGGAGAATTTCCAGGGGTCACCACTAACATGACCAGCAAAGGGACGTCAACACAGGATAATCCCGAGTCGATTCCAGAAGTACCCTGGCGGATGACCCGTCTGCAGTCCGGAGCCATCACACGAGGAACTTATGGTAGGGTTCGGATAAGATTACCGTCAGAAGATGAAGAATCGGATTCCTGCTCTGCTGTCGCATCAGACAATACAGTATCCAGCGAGGGACAACCCCACGAGTCACTGATGATAAGCGCGGAACAAGTGGCCAAGATGCTCGAAGAAGCCATGGCTAAGCAACAAGAGAGCTTCAAGCTCGAAATGCAGATGGCCATGCAGAATATGAGAGAAATGCATGACCAGCAAATCCGAGCGCTGACAAACCAGCAAGGCGAACCAAGTCGTCGTAACCAGGTCAACCTGGAAGATGAGGACACAGGTGCGAATAACGCCAATAATCCTCCCGTCAATGCAGGGGGTGATAACGAGAATGCTGACGAAGACTCAAGTGAAAGCTTGAAGATTAAAAACCTCGAGAGCAAAATCAATACGTTGATCTCCGCTCAAGAGATGAAGAAGACCGGCATTCCATGTCCTTACCCAAAGGAGTGGGATTCAATCCCGTATCCGGCGAAGTTCAACCTGATCAACTTCACGCCGTTCGACGGGAAGGGTTCCCCCACTCAGCATCTGCTCTATTTCAAGTCCCATTTGGGAGTGATCTCTGGCAACGAGCCTCTGATGATCCGGTCATTTGTTAGCACCCTTCGCGGACCCGCCTTCGATTGGTACCGCCGCCTCAAGCCCGGAAGCATCAACAGCTGGGAGGACCTGGAAAGCATGTTCCTCGCTCATTTCTTCGATGATGATGCTGAAGTGTCGATCAGGAAACTCTTCAATGAGAAGCAAAAAGACAGAGAGTCGGTGGATACCTTCATCAAACGCTTTCGCAATCAGGCAATGAACTGTAAGGATCCCGTCACGGAGGAATTCGTCTTACAGACTTATCATAACAACTTGTCCATTAATATCTTGGACGTTATGGGAGTAGAGCCGCTCAATACCTGGAGAGAGTTGAAGGCGCGCGGAGAGCAGGCCGAACGATTCCTTAGAAGGAGGAAGGTTGAAAGATGTCAACCAATGACTAACCCTCTAAATTCGGGTCTCGTTTCCCATGATGAAGGGAAAGCACCTACAACAGTTATTGACGTTAATCAGACGTCACAACAGCAGTCCCGAAGACAGCAGAATAGTTCGGATCCGAGGCTCCAAAAAGAGTATTCATTCAGGGACGAAGACGTTCCAGCCATCTTCGAGACCCTTCTTGAAAACAACAAGATCAAGCTGCCGCCCATCACAAATCAAGAGGAAGCGGACGATATTGCAGATCCGAAGTACTGCGCGTACCATAGGAGGATCCTTCATCCCACCAAGGCTTGCTTTACTTTAAAGAATAGCATCCAAACATTGGTTGAAGCTGGCGTCATAACGCTAGGATAAGCCAAATAAGAACGGCAATACTCCAAAGAGTATACGAGTATAAACTGCTTCTCAATCCTCCAATCGATATATGAGGTTAAACTTCTCCCTAATACTCTAATAGGTATATGAGTCTAAACTGTTTCCTACCGTTGATGGGAAATTCCTGGAGAATGTTACGCTAATATTCTTAAGGATAACCCGGACATGTAACGGAGTACAAAGTCAGACCCAGTTCCAAGAAAGAAGCTGGGGGTGGATGATTCATGTAATGGGAAGTTCCCAGAAGAACGCTATATGTAATTTTCTTAGGGATAACGCGATAATTATGAACAAAGTGATAAACACTAAACCCCCACTATGATTTGTACTCCAACTCTCACTGTCTACCTGGTCAAACCTTCCTGTAGTTAGGACCACAATAAAGTCCCCTCTCGATTCCTTCCATGAACGAGAGGTCCACTTTCAATTGAGCAATCAAACCTATAAAAGAAGTTAGGATTGTCTCCAACTTTACTTAGTCAAACCTGCAAATAGTTAGGACTAAGATTGAGTTATCCTTCCTCTTCAGTGTCGGGAGATAGAATATAAAATTCTTCCTCTTCCATTTTCCAGTCCGTCTTTACTCTGAAAAAAGACACAATTCCCAACTTCTAATCCGTGCACTTCATGTACGGGGAACTTTATCTTGACTCCTAAATAGAGATAAGCCTACGTCTAATACACGTTGCCGGTTTAGTCTTTCACCGATTGAAAAAGACACCAGAATCCAGTCTGGGGTATTTTATCCCGAAGCCTAAGTAGGGATAAGTCAACGCTTAACCCGCGTTGCTGGGTGGTTCGTTCCCGTAAAAATGACCGAGTCTACGTATTCAGCATCGTAGCAACAAAAATCCATGCCTTTTATGCACGGGGAAGTTTATCTCGAATCCTAAGAAAGGATAAGTCAACACCTAATATGCGTTGCCGGTTAGTCCTTAACCGTAAAAAGGACAAAAGCCCACATATTCAACATTGTGGCAGGTTGTTATTAATAACACCATAATCCGTGCCTCACACGCATGGGGAATTTTATCCCGAAGCCTAAGCAGGGATAAGCCAACGCCTAACACGCGTTGCTGGTTTAGTCTTTCACCAATTGAAAAAGACACCAGTATCCGAGTCTGGGGACTTTTATCCTGAATCCTAAGTAAGGATAAGTCAGCGCCTAACACGCGTTGCCGGGTAGCCTGTTCCCGTAACAATGACGAAGTCTACGTATTCGAAGTCGTAGCATCAAGTCTAAGGGAGTTCATTCCTTTAGCCTAGCCCGACTCAAATACGCGTAGTCGCTAAAGGCTCATCAAACCCTGTTGGTGGCTGAGGAATTTGCGTATTCGAAGTCGTAGCATCAAGTCTAAGGGAGTTCTTTCCTTTAGCACAACGTCACATGCGGAACGGACTTAAAACAATCCGTATGTAAGCCCGATTCAAACGGTAATCGGTAAGAGCACGTCAAATCCGTTGAGGGCTGAGGATTTGCCAAAAAATCCTAAGTCAATATCTGATACACGTCGCTGTTTAGTCTTTTCACAGGAGAAAGACGAAGTCTACGTATTCAATATCCGTTGATGGCTGAGGATTTGCCAAAAATTCTATAAATGCGAGTCATTGATGCACCAGCTCCATTAGTTGGTCTCGTGACTTGAGCATCCAACAACTTCAGGATAAGATCTATACATGCAGATGAATCAGCTTTAACAGTTAGTCCTGCAGGTCCGACATTTGGGATCACCATGCTCCAATACCTTAAGAGCTTAAATTGTGTATGCTCCAGCAAACGTACGAGTATAAACTGTGTCAACGTCAAGCGATCCGAAACCCTAGGGGCAACGCCGGTCAACGCGTAACCCTAGGTCAACGCTAGTCAACGCATTGCGACAAAAAGTTAACATACGGTAATCTGAAACCCTAAGTCAGCACAATGTGACAGAGGTAGTCAGTTCAAAGTCAACTCAGTGACATGAGCCAAACTCAACTCACTGGTGGTAGACTCGAGACTCCGACGACGGCCAAGCGATAAAAGCAGCGCCGGAAGGACTTCGGCTATTCGTCAAAGCATTGAATAGACCGAAAATCGAAGGAGCCAAGAGTTGAAGCTAGCTACAGGTCCTTTACGCCGACTGAAGGCTGGACCAATCACATCCAAAGTATTCCAGCCTCTTCTATAAAAGAAACGAGTCTGGAACGCTTTGGAGGGGGTATCTCTAGGCATCGAAAATTGCCTATAGGTCTCCACGAACAGCTCAGTGTTAAGGAACGACAATGAACGTCACTATCTGGTTCACAGGATGTTTACAAAAGGAACAACGCCCTTCGTGTCTCGTTCATCCTACAGATAATCCAACCATCGGAGCTGATAGAACTCTTCGTCAGACTTCCAACGCACTTCGAATCATTAAAATCCGAGTTCGGACGAAGAATTTACAGCGGAAGCGGACATATACACCATAACAGAGTGTCTCGGCCCAAATCGAGACACCTTAGGGTGTCTCGGATCAAGGGGAGACACCCTAGGGTGTCTTGGATCAAGGGGAGACACCCTAGGGTGTCTCGGATCAAGTGGAGACACCCTGGGGTGTCTCCAATGTAGATTCGGGGCTTTAGGTGGTTTTAACCGCTCCAAACTCCCCCGGGCCTATAAATACAAGCCTCTGACCCTCACTTTTTTAGAGCTGGAATTTTGGAGATTAGGCGAAGCCCCGCCGGATCGAAGACTGAAGGTGCACGAATTTCAGAGAGGAGGAGGAGTAGAGATCTGATCAAGTTCGTCGGCATAAAGAAGAAGAGCTCGTCAGATCTGCATCACCCGCATCCGATCCTTAGGATTATCCCGTTGTGGTAATTCTAAGAAGAGCAATTATCTCGCTGTTGCCGGATAAGCGCTACAGTTTCTCGATCCCTTCGCGGATAGATGAAGCTCTGTCCAATTCTTGGTGGTCCACGGATAAACCCCGGCATAGGCAAAGATCCCACACAAGCAGAAGACCGATAAACGATCTCTGCGTTTGTTTGATAAAGTTGTAAACTTGTTTTATTTTCATTGTGTAAGGAGATCTTATAAAAAGATCAACTTTTTATTTTATTCGAGTTTATTATAACGACTAAAGTTGTAATAGATTCGATAGCAATGAAGATAGTAACTTTCACCGCAAACAAAGCTATATAAGAGTTTAGAAAACTTCTCAAACAAGGAGAACAGTAGATGATGATCCCAATAGGATTTGAAAGCCACTTCTTGTTGTAGGAAAACTTCTTTTGAAACAGATTGATGAAATCAGCTTAAACAGCTCTTTTAAACACACTTAATATTTTGTTAAATACCAAACTTCTTGTTTAATAAAAGAGAGCAGCAATGAGGTATTTATACCTTCTCAAGTATCAGCCAAAAACCAACTTGAAAAGACTAAAAAGCCCTCAGAGAGCCGTTGTGAAAATAGCCATTAAAAACCAATGATTAAATCGACGGTCGACCGTGGAAATCTCGCGATCGACCGCGAGGCACAAAAATCCTGAGTATAGGGTTTTAAGGCTCGCGGTCGACTGCGGCGATCGACTGCAAAACTCTCTGGATGGTTCACGGTCGACTGTCACGGTTGACCGCGGGCATATAAAGGCCAAAAGCTGAATGTTACGTGGCGGTCGACCGCAAACTGATACTTGGCATTGACAGGTTTTTGGGCCAAATTTGAAAATGCATTAAAAATATTAAATCAATTCCAAAAATAATAAAACTTTGGGAAAGTTTCTAAATGATAAAATGAACATGTTAGAAAAGGAATTTTTGGAAAAATAAATTTCATTTGAAAAAACACACTGTTTTTGAAAAGTATTCGTAAAACCTGTATTTTACGAATATGAAAATTTTGATATGACTCATAAATACATATTTATATATCATTACAATATATGTAAGTAAACTAAACTTATACCTAGGTAAATCCACACATATGAACTTGAATCTTTAACGCTTGATTGTTGTGTGTTGAAATACCTGTAAAGATAAATATAAACACAAAACTAGAGAATATATTAGCGGTAAATTGTTTGACAAATCATCATCAAAACTATAGGGTCAACAGTCATAAATACTGTGTGTATTTAGGGCTTATCCACACGGGGTAGAATACAAAGGGCCTCATCACATGAAGTTTCTACTTTTGGGACCTCGACACAATTTTCCCTTTCTTTTTTAATGTTATTATTTTTAGCTTACAACTAAATTATGGATTTTGTGGGAAACCAATTTCCTTCATTGATTTTAAGGTGAAACAATCACATAATTTTTCTTTTTCACTTGAAATAATTTGAAAATATAGTTTTAGCCAGCAAATTATTTTCCTATAATTTCAGGAAACAACCAAACAACCGCCCCCAACATATATGGAACAACTTGATACTTTCTCGTGGCAAATATGGATATTAAGACCATCATGCGGTAGGACACCAAAGAATAAAAAAGAGTTATTCGATTTAAGGCATTCATCTTTAAGAATAAAAATTAAATGCACATTTGGTATATTAAAGAACCAGTTCAAAATTCTATCGGCAAAGTCTAATTATCCATTTCCCACTCAAGTGGATATTGTATTAGCGTGTATCGTATTACATAATTTTATTGCCTTAGAGGATCCAGATGATGATATTTTAAATGAGAATGTAGAAATTGATGAAGATAATGGGGAAGTGACAAATGAAGACGATTCAACTACAGTGGGCAATACTCAAACTAGGACACAGAGAGAGGATGGAGATGCAAGATAATGAATGTAAGGAGTTTAGGGATCAATTGCTTGGGCGATGTGGATGGATTATTGTGCAAAGTATAAGGGTGGTAATACAATGGAGAGTGGCTTAAATAAATATGTTGCTTGTTGTTTATTGATTTTTTATGCTTCTTATGTAATGTATTATGACTTTTAATGTCCGCAACTACCCATAGTGTATTTAGACTATAATAAACATTTTTATGATTATCACGATTGTTTTTTTAAATTGTCTGAAAAATGTATGCATATCATATATTGTTTTAGATTCCTTTAATAATGATACATCTATGTTTACAATATATTTAGGTATGGCTAACAACGAGGCAGATAGACAAAATGTTCCATCCCATTCAAATGCAATGCTAAATACTACAACTGGCATTAACATGATCTTCATGTCTTATCAACCACAACCTTTCACTTCACCTCCTCATACATTCTCACCATTTCCACCATACGATGACAATTATAGTGGAATGACACAGCAACCGGTGTCATACATGAGCATGCTAAATAGTCCATAAGGTTTGCTTTGACACTTTTACAGTTCTTAAAGTAGTGAGCCTCATCAACTTTCACCAAACACTGGTGATTCAGGTGGGAAAGTAATTCATGAAATTGATGGTGAGGAGCATACTTTGCCAAAGGAAAAAGAAAAGAAATTAGCATATAAGAAAAAGGTCCTGACGACAAGGTTGAACTCAAGGGGTGTGTCTAACAAGTTTTGGCTTCCAGAGCACGATGATGTGCTCATTTCTTATCGTGCAGAATTAGTATTAGATGGGTTGAAGCCAGACAAGAACTTCAAGGCAGAAGCTTATAAAATGATAGTCATGAAAATAAACATGCAATTCAAGTCTAATTTCACTCATCTTCATATTATAAACCACTTGAAAAATGATTGAGAAACAAATTCAATGACATGAAGGCTTTCCTTGATATAAGTAAAGTTGGGTGGGATGAAAAAAATAAAATGATTATCTTGGATGATGAGACGTTGAAAACATGGTCTTAGGTATATTTACTTTCGGCATCAATAATAACATTAATAATTTATACATTTGGTGCACATATTTGTATGTAAACCTACAAGACTTATGGGTATTTGTTATTGCAGGATAAATCTAATTCTAGGATCAAATCATACATAAACAATCATCTTCCTCATTGTAAGAATTTACAAGTGATCATGGGTGATGACCAAGCTAAGTTTGAATTTACTAGGCATGTGTATGATAACATTGAGTCTAGTAGGTCCATATCTATTCCCGATGATGATAGTGTGATTCTAGACGAGAGTGAAACTAATCCACAATCTGATGCTAACAATTAAACAGAACCCGCTAGATATAAGTCTAAAAGTAAAGACAAATTGAAGTCATCCTCTAACAAAAAAACCTAGAAAATCGAATCATGATGAAGAATTGATATGTGCATTTGTTGAGTCAATGTCTCAGTCAATTAGAAATCAATACATTGTTCATTAGACTGAGCAATTGGCTGCATCTTTGAATAAACATAGCAATGAATACTTTGATGAATTCTCGATAGGGTGTTAGATCATTTATATAACAATGAACGTGAGGGTAGAAGGTTTTTTATAAAAACCAAGGAAACTTAGAAGATGCGCATCACCAACCTGATTAAGGATCAAAATTGGTTTGTTAGCTAATTTGTTTGGCTTTGATCACATTTTGGTGGAGCATTTTGTTTGTACACAAGTATATATTGTTGCTCACATATTATTTTGTTATTAGTAAACTATGAATGTTGTAATGCTTATTGTTATGTAAACATGTTATTAATGTTCTATGCTTTGACTTATGATGGCATGTAATTAATGAATTGGTAGATGCAGGCAAATACTGATGGGAATGACCAATGGGTTTAAAATTTATACTTTATAAAATCTTCCGGTATGCATTTATTTTTTCTTTTTATATGCTTGGATGGATGGAGCTTGTGATGCTCCTTCCAAGGCTTTGATGCTTTCAATTGATTTGGTGGATGGAGCTTGTGATGCTTGTTATTTGGCTTTGTTGCTTTCGGTTAATTTGGTGGATGGAGCTTGTGATGCTTCTTTGGTTTGGTTTTGTTGTTGTCGGTTAGAGCTTATGATGCTCTTTATTTGGCTTTGTTATTTTAGGTTCATGGAGCTTGTGATGCTCTTTGTTTGGTGTTGTTGGTTTCGATTCATGGAGCTTGTAATGCTCCTTTGGTTTGGTTTTATTGTTGTCGGTTGGAGCTTGTGATGCTCTTTGTTTGACTTTATTGGTTTCGGTTCACGGAGCTTGTAATGCTCCTTGTTTGGCTTTGTTGCTTTCGGTTGATTTGGTGGATGGAGCTAGCGTTCATTGTCCATGGAGCTTGTGATGTACATATTTAGTTTTATTGGTTTCGGTTGGTTTGGTGGAGGGAGTTTGTGATGCTCCTTGTTTGGTTTTGTTGGTTTGATGGATGTAGCCTGTGATGCTCCTTGTAAATTATTGTTAGTTTCGGTTGATGGAGCTTGTGATGCTCATTGTTTGATTTTGTTAGTTTCAGTTCATGGAGCTTGTGATACTCTATAGTTGATATTTGGCAATGATGATTGTCTTTTACTGAGAATGTTGTTCGTTAGAAAATTTGCAATAAGAAAATAAAAGAATTGAAGTTGATTTATTCCCTCTACCTACTTAGAAAAAGAATGTTTACAACTCTCTCAAACTCTAACTGATTACAATTTGAATTTCTAATTACAAAAGAGAAGAAGATCGGCGAAGATCTTCCCCTTTGTTTAACCTGGGTTCTTCTTGGTGTCGATGAGATGCCTCCCTCGAAACTCGTATCGAGTTTGCTTCTCGTTGACGATCCGAATACCTCGCTTCACTAGAACAGTATCTTCTCCTCACGATTTGATACTGTGGAGAACTTGCAAAGCAAGTTTGAAATTAACTCTTAACGAGTTTAGGAACTCAGAGCGAGTTTAAACTCTTGTAAAAGAGTTGATTTGAACCGAAATTCGGTTATAGCCAAGAACAAGCTCCTCGTTGCTAAAGTTGAAGATGATCTCTGTTGAAGAATAATGCCGATCCCTTTAGGCTGTTTCTGATCCAAAAAATTCTAACCCCTAACTCGGTTGAGTTTCCTCTTATTTATAAGGGATTAAGGGGGTGTAATTGCCCCTTAAATTACTCCTAAGTGGGGTGTAATCACTCTCAAATCATGGGAAATGGTTTTGAAACTGTTCAACTCATGTTTGAACGAGTTAAACACCTTGATTTGTGTTCTGGGCATGAACCTACATTTGAACGCATGGTTTAGATGACACGTCAGCGTCCGAGCTTGAGCTGCGTCCGTGGGCTTGAGCTGCGTCCGTGGCTATGATCATGTTGCTATTTTCGTTGAAAGTTGTTCTCATTGTGGAATTCATTATATTTTTGATTGTTTACAATGAATTCAAAAGAAAATAGCCTTTTTATAAGATCTCTCTTACACAATAAGAAGAAAATTATAACTTCCTAGAAAATAACACAGAAATTGTTTATCAACTCTTGCTTTTATGGGGACTTTGCCTGTGTCGGGGGTGCGTTAACCCTTGGACCACCGATTCACAGATTCTGATTGAACCGTGAAGTATTTTGGGTATTCTTCTTCGTTTATCGAAGTAAGAATCTTAAGCGAATATCTTATCAATGTAAGATGTTCACTCTTCAAAAGATCAAGTCAAAGCTTAGATCTCTAGGAATTGCCAAAAGCTTCTTAAGAATGTTTGTGAAGAATGAAGACTCTCTTTCTTACTCAAATTCACCAAAAGCTCAAGTCTCTATGCTCTAATCTGCCCCCTCCCTCTTGGCTTTGTGTGTAAGGAGGTATTTATAGGGATAGAGGTCCATAACTGTTAAAACGGACGTGCAATAACTGACCAGGTGCACTTTCTTTGGGCGCGTCAACCATCACTATCGTGCCTTTAGCGCATCAGTGTAGGTTGGCGCGGCTGAAGAAGCAGTTTCACCCACGTTCAGCCACTTTTGTAACCGTTCTCCCATGACTTCAGGTCCACGAAATGCCACTTTTCTCGGCCCATAACCATCCTTCCATGTCACTACACGTTCTCTTTTTGGTATGATGCCACATGGACTCTCAGAAGATGCTAAAAACTATTAGCAAACCTCAAAAAGGCAACTCATTGATACGCGCCCCACATTCCACTGCCGCGCTTACGCGCGTTAGGAGTTACTGTCGCGCATACGCGCATCAGTGATAACTGTCGTGCCTATGCGCGTCAGTGGTGACTACCACGCCTTATGTACGTCAGTATACGTTGTTTATCAACTTTTCACGTTGTTCTTCTATATGGTTTCACATGTTCCTTCGCTTCCTTTGCTTCTTTTGGCTTTGGATGATCCCTTATGACGTAGATAATGACTTTCATTGTCTTCTCTTTATTTTGAGCTTTATTTGGATATCTATAAGTATTTTTAGATGCCTGCATATACCTCCTCCAAAGTATCTCAGACTCATTTTTTTATAAAGGAGTCTGTGACACTTTGGATAAGACATGTCTTATTTGCAATCCCTTCAGTATTTAGTTAAGGAGATCATGTAGAAGGACCTGTGATGACTTCAACTCTTGACTTCTTCATCTTTTAGTTTACTCAGTGCTTTGTAGAATAGCCAAAATTCTTCCGGTGCTATTTTTTTCGCTTGACCGATGTCGAAATCTTGAACTGAAACTGATGTTTTGATTTGTGAATTAGCTCTTGTCGTTGAACTGATGTTGAACTGATTACCTTCATTGGGAATTCATATCTGGATCACAATTGAATCCTATGAGATCATCCATTAAATTGGACTTTTTTCCTTAGCCTTATTTTGGTAAAAATTATTGACGTGTTGACCGGTGTTAACACAGTTTATCCTCGTGCGTTTACTAGAGTCTATACAGTTTAAGCTCTTAAGGCGTTGGAGCATGGCGGTCATGAGTGTCGAGGCTGCAGGACCAATTGTTCAGGTTGGTTTATCTGTAGGTATGGATTTTATTCTGAGTTTGTCGGATACTCAAGTCACGAGACCAACTAATAAAGCTGGTACGTCAGTGACTATCGTATTTATAGGATTTTTGGCAAATCCTCAACCATCAACGGGTTTGATGAGCCTTTACCGACTACCGTTTGAATCGGACTAGCATGCAGATTGTTTAAGTCCATTCTATATGTAACGTTGTGCTAAAAGAATATACTCTCTTAGACTTGGTGCTATGATGTTGAATACATAGGCTTAGTCATTTTTACGGGAACGAACCACCCGACAACGCATATTAGGCGTAGACTTATCTCTAATAAGGGATCAAGATAAAGTCCCCTATGCATCAAACATGGATTTGGAAATATTAATGGGTTATGTCTTTTTGGTTAAAAGATGAACCCGATACTGGAGAGGAAGAATTTTATATTCTATCTCCTGGTCTCTTTTTTATTGGTAGAGATAAACCCGGTACTGTAGAGGAAGAATTTTATATTCTATCTCCTGGTCTCTTTTTTTATTAGTAGAGATGAACCCGACACTAGAGTGGAAGAATTTTATATTCTATCTCCTAGTCTTTTTTTTTGTTGGTAGAGATCAACCCGATACTGAAGAGGAAAATTTTTATCTTCTATTTTCTGGTCTCTTTTTTTATTGGTAGAGATGAACCCGACACTGGAGAGGAAGAATTTTATACTCTATCTCCTGGTTTCTTTTTTGTTGGTAGAGATAAACCCGATGATGGAGAGGAAAAATTTTATATTCTATCGCCTGGTCTAAAAGAAACTCAAAGTAGGATCTCCACTTCGAGAATCTGAAGGGTAAAACTAAGAGTGAGATCTTCACTCCGAGAATCGAGAAGATTTAGATAACCCTAACTATTTTAAAGGTTTGATTATCAAATCTAAAAGAGGACTTCTCATTTATCAAGATGGAATTTCAACTTTGGTCCTAACTATTTAATAGGTTTGACCGAAGGGTAATTTTGAAACGACCCTAACTGTAAGAAGGTTTGATCGCTTGAAATGAGTGAAGGCCTTTCGTTTATCAAAAGGGAATTCTGATTTGGTCCTAACTGTTTAAATGTTTGACCAAATAAGGATTTGAGACGATCCTAACAATTTAAATGTTTGATTGTTCAATTTGTGAACCTCTCCTTCATGAAAAAAATCGAGAGGGGATTTTGGATCGAGAGAGGATTTTGGCTTTGGTCCTAACTGTTTAAAGGTTTGACCAAATTGGGAGTTTGAGACGATCCTAACTGTTTAAAGGTTTGATCATTCAATTTGTGGACCTCTAATTCATGGAAGGAATCGAGAGGAGATTTTGACTTTGGCCATAACTATTTAAAGGTTTGACCAAATGAGGATTTAAGACGATCCTAACTGTTTAAAGATTTGATCGTTCAATTTGTGGACCTCTCGTTCATGGAAAGAATCGAGAGGGGATTTTAGCTTTGGCCCTAACTATATAAAGGTTTGACCAAATTGGGAGTTTGAGATGATCCTAACTGTTTAAAGGTTTTGATCGTTCAATTTGTAGACCTCTCGTTCATGGAAGGAATCGAGAGGGGATTTTAGCTTTGGCCCTAACTGTTTAAAGGTTTGACCAAATGAGGATTTGAGACGATCCTAACTGTTTAAAGGTTTGATCGTTTAATTTGTGGATCTCTCATTCATGGAAGGAATCGAGAGGAGATTTTGGCTTTGGCCCTAACTGTTTAAATGTTTGACCAAATAAAAAGAGGGGGTAGGGTACAAATAACAGTAAGAATGTTGACTTGTACAAATCACTCGATGGGGGTTTTCTGTGTCAAGTAGCTAGAATTTAACACGAAGGGGTTTGATAATCGCCATAGATCAGCAGATTAAAATTTTGGATGTCTTGTCAGGACTTCAACAATGGAAGTGTTAAAGGCGTAGACACAATGGGAGTTTGAATGGATTCAACCGTGAAGAATTTTGATGGACCCACCTTCAATTAATTTGATCAGTGTGGGATTTTGTGGTGAAGGACTGTGAATCATTAGGTACTCCACAATTACTCAGTGGGAGTTTTATGAGAGAAGATGATCCGATAAAGTCATTGAATCTCATCTTAATGAAAGAGTGCTCCGAAAGTCACAGTAGGAGGGTTTTAATCATCTTGGAAACGATTAAATAGCTCCAGTGAGAGGTTCTTAATCATGATCAGGAACTTCCTATTGGAATGAATTGCGGTATTCCACCCCCAGCTCTTTGGCGAATCTAAATCTAATTATATTCGGCCACGTTGTTGGGTTATCCTTAAGAATATTAAGAGTAATATTCTCCAGGAACTTCCTGTTATTGAAAATAAGGGAAGTAGTTTAACCTCGTATACCCGTCGGAGAAAAACAAGAAGCGGTTTATACACGTATACTCTTTGGAGTTACATGGAGAAGCAGTTTATACTCGTATACCCTTTGAAGTTACATGGAGAAGCAATTAATACTTGTATACTCTTTGGAGTTCATGGAGAAGTAGTTTAACCTCTTATACTCCTCGGAGGATGGGAGCAGTTTAACCTCATATACCTGTCGGAGGATGGGAGCAGTTTAACCTCATATGCCTGTTGAAGGATAGGAGCAGTTTAATCTCATATACCTGTCGGAGGATGGGATCAGTTTAACCTCAGATACCTGTCAAAGGATGGGACAGTTTAACCTCATATACCTATCGGAGGAAGCCATTCTCATTCGGTTTCTTTCAGCGTTATGATGCCGACATCAACCAAGGCTTGAATGCTATTTTTCAGTGTAATACAAGTCTTGGTGGGGTGATGGACCCTTCTGTGGTACGCACTGTACTAAGGATCTGAAATCTTGTTTGCTTCCTCCTGATTTGTAATCGGTGGTAGCTTGTTCTTATTATTGGTGAGGAGGCATTTCAAGATGGCTGGAACTTCATCATCTTTGAAAGAATACTGTTGGACCCTAAGGTCGCTATGAAAGAACCCTAGAGGGGGGGTGAATATGGTTTTTGCTAATCTAATCCGATTTAAATGCCAATTAAAACTTACTAATAAATATCCTAGCAAGTAACAAGACAACTATGCAAGGATATGAAACAAACACAAGGGAAAACAAGTTAAACTAGATAGTGGATAAAATAAACAATGAGCAATTGACAAAGGCAATATGAAAAATAAGCACGAATATAAAAGTGCGCCAATGCAATCACAAACAAAACAATATGTTCACGAGGTTCGGTCCCCACGACCTACGTCCCCGCTCCTCACCTCGAGGAGATCTCTACTATCACGACACACCCGGTTTGGAAGCCGGAACTTCTCTACACACTCGGTTATCAAGTCAACCGACAACTCTCACAAATCCTCACAATGTACATACACAAGCTACAACCTCAAGTGTTGGTCCTCACGTATTGCCTCCCTCAAGTACTCGGAATTACCACCTCTCACTAGGCTACCGACGCTACTCCTCTTGGTATGTGAACGGGTGTTCTTTTCAACGGTTTAAGAACTAACCGGCAGCGCGTGTTAGGCGCAGACTTATCCTTACTTAGGTTTTAGGATAGAATACCCCAGAATCGAACCCTGGTGTCTTTTTGTACGGAAAAAGACTAAACCGGCAGCGCGTGTTAGGCGCAGACTTATCCCTGCTTAGGATTCGGGATAAACTTCCTAAACTGGAATTCTAGTGTCTTTTTCAATCGGTGAAAGACTAAACCGGCAACGCGTGTTAGGCGTTGACTTATCCCTACTTAGGATTCGGGATAAAATTCCCCAGACTTGAACTCTGGTGTCTTTTTCTACGGAAAAAGACTAAACCGGCAGCGTGTGTTAGGCGCAGACTTATCCCTGCTTAGGATTCGAGATAAACTTCCTATGATGAATCCTAAATTCTTGTGGGAAAGGAAGAATTTTATATTCTATCTCCCGACACTAAAGAAGAATTTTATATTCTATCTTCAGCTGGAAAGGAGACTCGAGGTGGGATCTCCACCCCCAGAATCCGGAAAGGTGAAACTGAGAGTGGGATCTCCACTTCGAGAATCGAAAAGATTCGGATAACCCTAACTGTCGGAAGGTTTGATTACCGAACTAAAGATGAATTTCTCGTTTATCGAGAGTGAATTATGGTTTTGACCCTAACTGTAGGAAGGTTTGGCCAAACAGGAGTTTGAGGTGACCCTAACTGTAGGAAGGTTTGATCACTCGATTTGAAAGTGGACCTCTCGTTCATTAGAGGAATCGAGAGGGGATTTTGGTTTTGGTCCTAACTGTAGAAAGGTTTGACCGAATGGAAGGTTTAAGACGATCCTAACTGTAGGAAGGTTTGATCGCTTGATTTGTGGACCTCTCGTTCATTGGGAGAATCGAGAGGGGATTTTGACTGTGGTCCTAACTGTAAGAAGGTTTGACCAAGTGGGTGTTTTGAGACAATCCTAACTGTAGGAAGGTTTGATCGCTCAATTTGTGGACCTCTCGTTCATTGGGGGAATCGAGAGGGGATTTTGACTGTGGTCCTAACTGTAAGAAGGTTTGACCAAGTGGGTACTTTACGTCCAGACTCTAACAGAGAGAGTGTTGAGTGACTAACACACATAATATAAAACCTAAAACTAAATTACCCAAGCTTGATCTTGATCTTCATTGTAGCTCAACTTGGTACACTTGCGGATGAAGCTTGAACTTGTATCTTTAACTTGAATTGCGTTGCTTCACTCCACTATTCCACCAACCTCCATTGGATATGATCGTAATGTGCAATTCCATCCATCCTCCAACATGTTATTTATCTATAATAAATAAATAAACACAAATACTAGACAAACAACATTAGATGTAAATTGTTTGTAAATCATCATATAAATAAATAAACACAAATACTAGACAAACAACATTAGATGTAAATTGTTTGTAAATCATCATCAAAACAAGAAGGCTTAAATCATCATCAAAACAAGAAGGCCAACAATCTCCCCCTTTTTGATGATGACAAACAATTTGCAAAAAAGATATATGCATGAAAGGAAATGATTATGTAAAATATAAATATCATGCATATAAACAAGAAAGGCTATACTCATAATATTTCTTCCCCTTTGACAACATCAAAAAGGTGAAAACAACAAGAATGAAGAGAGCGAAAGCTCCCCCTATTAATATGCATGAGTGAGTATAAAACAAGTATAGGGAATAGCTCCCACTATCAAAATGCCATATAGAATATATGAAATGAAAGCTAAGACAAAAATATGTGAGTAAGCATAAATGAAAGATATGCTAAACATAACTCACATACAAACAAGACAATGAGAATACATATTAATATGTCATTTATAAAAGAAGTGTCTCATTACACAATTATAAAAACATAGTGTATAAAAATAGATTTATGAAAACAAAGGAATGAGGAAAACATGAGAACCATGAAAAAAGTTTTTAAGTGAAAACAAATCACTCAAATGAAGTCATAAATCAAGATTTGAGTCCAAAAGCAATGTTTGATCAAAAAAGAGAATTTTCTTTGTATAACTTGATCAAACCACTCATAGAATACATTATAAGACACGAATAGATGATCCATAAGCACAAACACATAAATATCATCATATAAGTGAAACATAATAAATTCAAAGCAACAAATAAAAACATAATTTTTAAGAGAGGCAACAATATCAAGCTCTTGAGCTTGTTTCAACCCATATGAACAATTTTAGCACCGACAAAAAAGTTTTGGGAATAAACATCCAATAAATCCAGGGGGTTATATAAACACAAACCTCTCATCAAAATTGAAACTAATAATCATGAAAACAATATAAACACAAACCTCTCATCAAAATTGAAACTAATAATCATGAAAACAAAAGAATTGATCAAGGAAAAATTGTTTTCATATTAAATCATCAAAATTGAAACTAATAATCATGAAAACAAAAGAATTGATCAAGGAAAAATTGTTTTCATATTAAGAGTTTTCAAAGCACATTTTACTAAACCAAAAAAAAAACACTAAAATTCTTGGTTTAAAAAGATTTTGACATCCAAGCATTCTTGGTGCCGGATTGGTTAGGGACATGACCCCTATCATTCAAGCTCAAAGCCCTAGGATTATGAACCCATTTGGGCTCATGTAGTGGACGAACATGGTCAAAACAATATTCATTCAAATGACCCTTTCGATTGCAATTCGTGCAATGAAAAGAGTGAAAAGATTTGTGTTGACCAAGTGAGTGTGCACGAAAATCATTTGCAAATAAAGACTGTCTTTTAAATTCATTTTGCAAATGGGAAACATTATCAAACAAAGGTGATTTACTTGGGAAATTTGGCAAGTTTGAATATTTTTTCAAATCATAACAAAACTTCACCAAATGGCTAAATCTACCACAAATATCACATTTAAAAATATGTGGTCTACTAGAAATATTTGGCAAACTAGATTTTCTTTTCAAATCAAAACAATACTTAGTTAAATGACCAAAACGACCATAATGATCACATTTAAACACACTAGCATGCTTATGATGAGAAATAGATGCATGTGCATGTGTGTGAGATGAAGAAGCCTTATGAGATGCACAAGAAGCATTAATCTTAGAAGATTTGTGTGCATCATAGCAAAATTTAGTAATGTGGCCTTTACGATCGCAAATTGAGCATTTGTAAACTTTGCTATACAAGTGTGCATAGTGTGTATGTGATTTTGTAGCACTAGATTTAACACATTTGTCCATAAGTTTCTTATGGTTTTCAATGCATATTCTCAAAGTTGAATCTAAAGATGAAATGTGTATATTCACAAGATTCAATTCTTTATTTTTAGGCACATATGCATTTTTATTAGAAGTAGAATATAAATAGTTATTTATAAAAGAAGCAATATCATTTTGTATGTTCTCTACTTCTAACATGACATTATTTTTATCATGAGTCAAGTTAGCAATATCTAATTTTAAATTATTATTTTCCAAATTTAGCATATCATTATTTTCTTTAAAAGCATCATTCTCTTGAGAAATGATATCAAATTTGGAAGCTAACTTCTCATGATCGGATTTTAAACCTTCATGTTTGCTTTGTAAATCAATAAATATCAAATTTGGAAGCTAACTTCTCATGATCGGATTTTAAACCTTCATGTTTGCTTTGTAAATCAATAATTTTTTTATGTAATTTGTTATAGGCATGTAATAATTTTTTACTAGCACAGACGAGTTCATCAAAAGATAATTCATATTCGGATTCAATCTCGCTTACCACACTAGGGCTATCGCCTAGTGGTCGTGTGCATAATGATGCTCCACACTCACTTGAAGAAGAATCCTCCAAACTACGTCGGATTTCCTCCAAGTTGCCTTGATGTGCTTCTATAAATTTCCATAAATTGTAAGCACTATCAAAATGAACAAATTTGTTAGAAAAGGATGAGTCAAAAGCATTAAGTAAAAATTCTAACAAAAGCTTGTTTATTGTAAACATTCTATGATCATTTTTACACCTCTTGGATTTCTTCGTTGTGGGTACAAAATAAGCATCATCTATAATTTCTCATAAATCGAAGTGTCTAGATCGAACAAAAAGTTTAAATCTAACACACCATTGGGCATAGGGGAAATTATCTAATCTAGGAGCAATATTAATGGCATAACCTAAACAAGGTGCACCGTGCATATCCATAATGTTAGGAGCAATATTAATGGCATAACCTAAACAAGGTGCACCGTGCATATCCATAATGTATATATGTGCAAGCAAGATAACAAAAAAATATCAAAACAAGATTAGCACAAATAAGATAACTTAGATCTTTAACTCAAGGCGATTAGACCTTAAATCAAAGAGCACCAAGCTCTGATACCCATTGTTGGACCCTAAGGTCGCTATGAAAGAACCCTAGAGGGGGGTGAATAGAGTTTTTGCTAATCTAATCCGATTTAAATGCCAATTAAAACTTACTAATAAATATCCTAGCAAGTAACAAGATAACTATGCAAGGATATGAAACAAACACAAGGGGAAACAAGTTAAACTAGATAGTGGATAAAATAAACAATGAGCAATTGACAAAGGCAATATGAAAAATAAGCACGAATATAAAAGTGCGCAAATGCAATCACAAACAAAACAATATGGTCACGAGGTTCGGTCCCCACGACCTACTCCCCGCTCCTCACCTCGAGGAGATCTTCACTATCACGACACACCCGGTTTGGAAGCCGGAACTTCTCTACACACTCGGTTATCAAGTCAACCGACAACTCTCACAAATCCTCACAATGTACATACACAAGCTACAACCTCAAGTGTTGGTCCTCACGTATTGCCTCCCTCAAGTACTCGGAATTACCACCTCTCACTAGGCTACCGACGTCACTCCTCTTGGTATCGACTACGTCCTCACCACACACTCCTCTCGGTGTACAAGTGTATTACAAAGTGATCTACACAATTAGGGCTCACAACAAATGATTTGTTCTTTAATATAGATGAGAACGAATGAAATCTCACACTCTTAGTCATAAACCCACAACCCCAAATTATACTATGAATGTAAATACAATAAGCTCAATGGTTGTGTGTGAACAAAGAGATATAAATCAAAACTAAACTCAATGTAATTCTAGCTTAATAACAATGATAATCAAATATATAAAAGAGCTAGAAATAGAGTTTAGGAAACTTCTCAATAGATGACAAGAGATGGTGGGAGAATAGTTGATTACTCAAACTCCAATAGATGATCTCCTCAAGCTCTTGTGGAATTGAATTCATAAACTCAAACACCCAATTGCTTAAAAGCTTCTTAAACAAACTTAAACCAAACTTAAACCCTTGTTTAAAACTCTTTAAACTTGTTTAAACCATTTCTTAAATTCACTTAGAAGTATGAGGGCATGGGGTATATATAGGCTCATGAAACAACCCCAAAAACCAATAAAAACACCCCCAAAACATAAAAATAAACAAAAATCAGAACTAGCCGTTACTGTGCGACGGCTAGTTATGCGGTCGACCGCAGAGCCAAGGCCGGTCGACCGTACTATTCACAACAATAAAAAAAATGCTCTCTGGACTTTTCACGGTCGACCACAGTGACACTCCCGGTCAACCGCACTGTAGCAAAACGTGCACAGAGCTTTTTCCAGATTTTGACAGTTCTAAAATTTTGCATATCTAACTTTGTAAAATCAATTTAAAATAGTAAATCAACTCCAAATTTCATGAAAGTTTGTGGGTAGGTTCTAGACATGTAGATGAACATGTTAGAGAAAGAATTTCTGAAAAATAACTTTTCAGTTGAGAGAAATAAATGTTTCAACATAGATAAACAGTTTCTAAAAAACTGCTGAAAGCTCGGTTTTGTAAATTCAATTGAAAATAACAAAACAACTCCAAAATTAGTAACACTTGGGAAAATATTTGTGTTTATGAATATAAACATGTAAACAAAGAAATTTTTCAAATTGAATTTCCCAATTGTGAAAACTCATGTATTTTGCAAGTATGTCCAAAACATAAAAAGTTGATATACATGAAATTTGATGTTTTGACATAAACACAACTTTAAAACATTTTCAAACATTCTTATAGACTTAATAAAGGATATAAAATATTGTTATAAAGTCTATAAACTAGAAACACAATATTTTCACAAATATGCATATTTCATATATATGACTATATATATATACAAGAAACCAAAAACATATATGTATATATATAAACTATATATATACAAAACCAAAACGTGTATGTGTGTATATGATTGAGCTTAAAATACTAACACACATAATATAAAACCTAAAACTAAATTACCCAAGCTTGATCTTGATCTTCATTGTAGCTCAACTTGGTACACTTGCGGATGAAGCTTGAACTTGTATCTTTAACTTGAATTGCGTTGCTTCACTCCACTATTCCACCAACCTCCATTGGATATGATCGTAAATGCGCAATTTTATCCATCCTCTAACATGTTGTTTATCTATAATAAATAAATAAATATAAATACTAGACAAACAACATTAGATGTAAATTGTTTGTAAATCATCATCAAAATAAGAAGGCCAACAAATACTCCTTCTGGAACTTCGGATTGAGAGTCTTCTGTTGCTTCCGGGGTTGCGGTTGTGACATTTGATTGTAATTCACAATGGTTACAGGTGTCGTCGGTTGATTTCTCTCAGCTTTTTTTCTTTTAAGAAAGCGCTCGGCCTGTTTACCGTGTAGTTTTAACTCCTTCCAGGTTTTGGATGGTACAACCCCCAGGGTTTCTAGGACATTAATGAAGAGATTATTATGGTATGTCTGCAGGATAAACTCCTTTGTGACAGGATCCCTGTAATTCATTGCCTTGTTACGGAAGCGCTTGATAAAATTATCAACTGACTCCCCGTCTTTTTGTTTCTCATCTAGAAGAGTTCCGTTTAACACTTCGATGTCATCATCGTTGAAATTTCTGAGGAACAAACTTTTCATATCATCCCAGCAGTTGACGCTCCCAGGCTTAAGACGTTGGTACCAATCGAAGGCGGGCTTACGAAGGGCGCCAACGAATGACCGAACCATCAAAGCCTCATTTCCAGATATCATGCCCAAATAAGACTTAAAATAAATCAAGTGCTGAGTAGGCGAGCTCTTCCCGTCAAACGGTGTGAAGTTAATCAGGTTGAATTTTGCCGGGTACGGGATTGAATCTCATTCTCTTGGATAGGGACACAGAATACCCGTCTTCTTTACCTCCTGAGCAGACATTAAAGCATTGACTTTATTTTCAAGGTCTTGAATTTTCTTGTTCTCATCTTCATCTCTTTTTGAGTGATGTTGAGGAGAAATAATTGGGCCACCCCCAGTGTTATTAAGAAGTGTAATTGAACAACCCCCAATATTGTTATTAAGAGGATCCATTGAACTACCCCCAACGTTATTGTTATTAGGAGGTGTATCAGCAAAAATAACTTCATCAACTTCTGGATCACTGTCATCTATAATATTTTGAGTGTGACGGCTGGATTCAGCTCGCTGACTGGACTCAGAAGATTGAAGCCGTTGAGCTTACCATTCTCTCATTTGTTGAATAGCCAACTCCATTTCTATCTTTATCTCAGCTCTAATTTCTTCACATTTTTTGGCTAGAGCTTCTTGAAGCATTTGAGCAAACTGATCAGGGGTGATTGTGAATGATTTGCTAGCTTGTCCTACACTGGACATTGTATAATCAGAGGCAACCGCAGAATAAGTATCTAAGAGTTCCTCATCTGAAGACAACCCTTTATGCATTCTCCTATAATCTCTACGTCTAGTGTCCCTTAGCTGTAGCCGTAACATTCTTTGAGAGAGGCTCTGATCAACTCTCCCTCCTGGAGAAAAATCAGGATCAGGGTTGACTGAATGTCGTTTTCCTTTATTGGTCATGTTGATAGTGACCTCTGGAAGCTCATTATATTGAACGATAGATATTCTTTTACAGAAATGCTTCGGCCTGGGCTTTAACATTTCGGTAGAAAGTCTCTGGAATACAAAAACCCTTGGCGGTTCGACTTTAGAGCAGCTGCATTCAGACAACACTACTTTGATAAGCTTTTCAAACACTGCTTTGATAAGCTTTTCACATACACAATGAGGACTTGTTTCTCGAACAGTCCTTTTTCATGATTTGTTTCCACCCTTAGTTTGATAGTACAGCTCATCAGTATGTTGACCAGAGCAACTTATCTTTTGTTTTTGTGTTTGAACCTTGTTGATATACGCAGGACGACTTGTCGTCGCCTCTGAGTGATCCAAGGTTATATGTTTAGGTCCAACCCTTTGCAGGCATGGAGTCTTTACAGGCCCCAAACAAGAAGAAATTGAAGTTTTCCCCTCCTGGGATTGCTTTGTCTTGATAGGAGAATACTTACGACCCCTAGTATAATAATTTACTCGGGGTTTGTTTATCTGTGACGCCCCTGGGTTCACACAAAGCTGCAGTCCAAGGTGAAACC
The DNA here is from genome assembly GCF_001876935.1 of Asparagus officinalis. Lineage (NCBI taxonomy): Eukaryota > Viridiplantae > Streptophyta > Magnoliopsida > Asparagales > Asparagaceae > Asparagus > Asparagus officinalis. The sequence continues at coordinate 144,870,866 of NC_033797.1, read as the reverse complement.
AAGAATGTCAAACCTGCCATGCACCACACCGTGCAATAACATGTTTCACCATCACAATTAACATCTATCTAGTAGAGTCAACAACAGGTGTAGGTACAAAAGCAAGTAAAGAGTAATGCAAGAAATACTGATGAAATGATAATAATCACATAAGTGTCTCATCATCCAACATACTGAAATACATAGTCAAGATCTGAGTAGATAAACTGGAATACTCAACGAGTCTCAAATACAAATATCTGACAAAAAGAAATAAGGCACACAGCCTTTACAACTTCTAGAACAAGACTCTCAAATGTCTAAACAAATTTACAGTGGAGCTCCAAAACAAAACATAGCTAAAACAGACAGCTGAACACTAAAGTGTGCCGCCATCAACCTGCGACTCTCCGGGCTCCGGGCTCCTGGCTCGTTACCTGAAAGGGGGAGGGACAACCAGCGTCAAAGCGCTAGCGAGCAACATCACAACCAACCCCAAGGGAACAGAGCTCGTTGTATAAGAAAATATGGATATGGATAATAGATCTAAAATCATTAATCTTACTAAAGAGGGTTTTAGTATTTAGAAATTTACAACACGAGCATAGGTACGTCGAGCGAAATAATCCAAACAAGGAAACCCTCATGTATATACCTTATATCTCAAATTGTAAATCCCTAAACACTAAACCCGAGGTTCTAGTACAGGAAGCAATAATAAAGGAAACACAACTAATCTCAAAGCATAAGTACAGTGCCATGTCATAGCTTACATGAGCATCATGTTATTACTTATATGTATGTCATGTTATAATCTACATAAGTGTCATGTCATAAACTCCTGTGAGAAAGTCATATACAGGGTTAAGAAATATGTCTGATACAGGAACTAAATACTGTGGTTTCCAAACAAATGGAATAAGTGGTAATTGTCCAACACGAGGACTGAAATGGATTATAGTCCAACACGAGGACTTCTATGGATTATAGTCCAACACGAGGACTTCTATGGATTATAGTCCAACACGAGGACTGTGAAACTATGAAAAGTATATGCAGACAGATATACATAATCTAAACTCGCCCGCATCTCGGTGTACATGTCTAAACTTGACAGATATACATAATCTAAACTCGCCCGCATCTCGGTGTACATGTCTAAACTTGTGTCAAAAGTCAACTCTCATGTACAGATAAATCATTAACATGGTAAACTAGGGTCAGGGTATCGAGGCGACCCCGAAAAGCAACTCAAACAGATCAAAAATCTGTAAAACAGCTCATCAGTCGACTGATGACGTCAGTCGACTCATATGTCGACTGATAAGGCTCAGGCAGCATAGCCTCAGCTCATCAGTCGACTGAACAGTCGACTGAGAAGCTGAGAAAACAAAATCAGCCCGTCAGTCGACTGATCAGTCGACTGATGGCTGAAAATTTGCCCGTCGGTCGACTGACCAGTCGACCGACAGACTGCAGATAATCTGTATAGGTTGTTATTTACCCCAAAATTTGATCTAAATTCTTCTCCATCAATCCCAAGCATGAGCAATACTGATATCAACATATTTGCACTAAACTTAGGTGAAAAATCACATGTAAACATTTATCAAAAACCTTAAACACATAGAAACATTGTTTAATACGTTTTGAAATTAATAAATCATAAAATAACTCTTGTCAAACGTTTTTTCAGATCTATATCCATTTAATAAAGCATTGTTGGTCTTTTTATAAACTGAGATGCTCAATACCTCACCTCATATACTATAAAGATTCATTCTTTGTACTAAAAATACGTTTTTGGCTCAATAAAAACTCATTAAACTTAATAAATTTGTGTAAAACAAAAGGGACAGAGTTGGACGAGATGTTACTCGCCTCTGGGTGATGAACAACTCCTGGATCTGAGAGAGAGTGAATCCTCTTCGCTGCAATGTGAAGATTTCGCCGAAAATCCTCCGAGTTCTTCCCCAAATCACCAAGAACACAACTAGGGTTTGAGATAGGGGAGAGGGGGCTAGGGTTTTCTCAGTTCTGAAGATGGGAGGGGTGATTTCGGGTGAGAGGGAATATATACGAACAGTTAAACCCGACCAAAACCCGAACCAAATAAAAAACAGACCCGAAACCTGAAAAACTAGAAATCAGCGTATCAGTCGACTGATGTGTCGACCGATACAGTCAGTCGATTGATGTGTCGACTGATCTGGAAAAATTTAGTTTTTATGCATGTTTTACTTATTTGCAAAACCAACGCACAAAACTCTACACCCATACTCTCATATCATCTCAAATAACTTGTTATCATGTACATCAATGACCTCAAGCTATTTATCATAAAAGAATTATTTATTTACTAATAATTCACATATATTCATATAAAAATTACGGGGTTCTACATTATCGGACCCAAGTATTCTTTGATTGGAGCTTTGCCTCGATCATTAGGTAAATGTGAACCCAGGGGCATCATAGTAAAGGACCGAGATGATCTGCCATTGTGACTTTGAATTTTGACAGATTAGAACTGACCCAAGGCTTCACCAGTGACGTAGCAGATGTGGTTGCAATAGATGGACCAGGCACATATGTCGACGGGGTTGAAGAGGAGACCTCGATAACTTTTCTTTGGCCGCGACAGTGGGGACTGTCGCGGTTGAAGAATGTGACCCGCCAATTTGATTTTTGCATAAGTTTAGATTTAGGAATCCAAACTTTACGATTCTTTGGTGATTCTTTAGACACCATTTCCTTTTTTCTCCTCGTCTTTATTGCAAGAGAGCAAGGGCATGAGCAGCATTTGCACGATGCTTTTGTATGCATTCTTTGAGGGTCGAACGAGCCCTTTTGACGAGAGTCCATTCCTCCATCGTAAGTTTAGCATAGATGTGAGTAGTTTGTTGTTGGGGCGATTGGACCACTTGATGCTTCCTTGACTCTAGGTCCGCATACCAGCGAACCCCGTCGGTTTGTTCCAAGGCCTTAGCCATTTGACGAGCGAGGCATTGGCGTTGTCTCCGACGAGCCCTCTTTGTCAGAGTTGGCGAACTTCGATCGAATGATTCCTTAACCATTCTAACGAGCGAGACATTGCCATTCTCCCATGACTTCAGGTCCATGAAATGGCACTTTTCTCGGCCCGTAACCATCCTTCCACGTCAGTACACGTTCTCCTTTTGGTATGATGCCACGTGGACTCTCAGAAGATGCTAAAAACAGTTAGCAAACCTCAAAAAGGTAACTCATTGATACGCGCACCACATTCCACTGTCGCACTTACGCGCGTCAGGAGTCACTGTCACGCATACGCATGTAAGTGATAGCTGACGCGCCTATGCGCGTCAGTGGTGACTACCACGCCTATGCACGTCGGTGGTGAATGTCGCGCCTTATGCACATCAGTATATGTTGTTTATCAACTTTTCACGTTGTTCTTCTATAGGTTTCACCTGTTCCTTTGCTTCCTTTGCTTCTTTTGGCTTTGGATGATCCCTTATGACATAGATAATGACTTTCATTGTCTTCTCTTTGTTTTGAGCTTTATTTGAATATCTATAAACATTTTTAGATGCCTACAGTTGCATCTGCGTCTGTGATTGTGTCGCGTTCGCGATGGTGAACGCAACGCCTGGAAGCTACGTTAGTACTGTATTTAGCGGCTGAAAACACAACGTTTGTGCTGTGTTTGAGCTGCGTTGATAGTTGAGAATGCAGTAATTGCGTTGCTTTGACTCTAGAACATAATCACTTGTGTTTCACCTCTGGGATGCATGGATGAGTTCTGCGTCTTGGATTGAAGAAATCGTTGACTTGCAATCTCTTTTGTCAGAACATCGCGACAATCGTTGTTTTGCAATCTTCACTGTAGCTCTTTAAAATGTGAGAGTCGTCAGATTATAACTCTCATTATTGGTTGCGAAGACCATTAATCAGGGCTTTCATCGGTTGTCGTGAAGTTCATCGATTTGTAACATTCATCGATCTACGTGAAAGTTTTTAAATTGTAGCATTCTGGAAGTCGTTGAACTATAACTCCCCTTGATGTTTTATGGAGATAAGCTATCTATTGTGATTTTTTTGACAGCCTACAAATGTAATCTAACTTACAATGTTTATTATGTTCAGATGAGGCAATCTGTGATGAGAATGCAACCTATATTGAATTGACAATGTCTAGGTGAGGCAATCTATCAAACCTGTAAGTTATAGGTAGGGTATTCAATTTTGACAAAATGACTTATTCCTGAGCCACACAATATCAACTAGATTTGTAATGATAGTTTACTCAATTCTAATAAAATTTCCATTACAATATCAATAGTTTTTGCAAGTACAAGTACATGACATATAATTTACAATAATTAAAATAATATAAAATATCACTACTAAAATTATAGAAATTTTCCAAGCTTGCAGTTATTTTTCAACAAGTTTTAATTCTTTCTTCAGCCTCTTTGATTTCAAAAAGTATTTATCTCCAAACTTATTTTATTTGACAAATTGGTTTCCTTGGTTACTTATTTATCCTCCTTCATGAGCCTACTCAAAAAAAATACATTGTTTATTTGAATATTTTGCGCACCCCCAATAATACCTCCCCTTATTTTTACCATTATTGCATACTTTCATGGGTGTTTGGAGATTGCAATCGCACCAAACTTTAAAATTTTTAGGTTTTTTTTGGTATCATATTGATGGAGGAGATGAAACTTGCAAACTATGAGAATTCGATATGATGGTAAGAATGAGGGATACATTGGCTCCATGAGCCCTCAATCCACATATATAGCCTCAAGGCCTTAGAACTAGCCATTGGAGTCATGATTTTTTCGGTTTTGAATTTTGGTAAACATGTAAGGTTACCCTAACATCTTACTTAATAATATTTTGGCTACTAGTGAGTGGTAAGTTTACCTATGGTGTTGTCATCCATTTATCCTAAAAAAATTCTCATTCCCAACCAAACAAAAGAATAAGAATTGGAGGGTTTCTATAAAATTGGATTCTATATTTTCATGTTATGAAACAAACATAGAAAGGTAAAAAAAAGGGATCCCTTAATATTTTACCATAATGTTTTATAACAACAAAAAATTATCCTTAATTTTTTTATAGATTAGGAAGGAATCCATAAAAAACATTATTTTCCTAATCTTATTCTTGTAACTATTGAACCAAACACCCCCCATAGCCTCCAAGGCATTGGAACTAGCCGTTGGAGTCATGATTTTTCCTGTTTTAAATTTTGGTAAACGGGTAAGGTTACCCCAACTTATTACTTAATAATATTTTGTCCACTAGGGAGTGGTGAGTTTACTAATGATGTTATCATCCATTATCCCAAAAATTTCTCATTCCGAACCAAACAAAAGAATAAGAATTTGAGGGTTTCTATAAAATTAGATTCTATATTTTCATGTTATGAAACAAACATAGAAAAGTAAAAAAAAAAGATTCCATAACATTCTATGACAATAAAAAATTATCCTTAAAATTTTTATAGATTATGAAGGAATCCATAAAAAATATCCTATTCTTGCTCACTATTGAACCAAACACCTCCATAGCCTCCGAGACATTGAAACTAGCCGTTGGAGTCATGATTTCTTCGGTTTTGAATTTTTGTAAACGGATAAGGTTATCCTAGCTTCTTACTTAATAATATTTTGTCCTCTATGGAGTGGTAAATATACCTATGACCATTTATCCCAAAAATTTGTCATTCCCAACCAAACAAAGTAATTGTAATTGGAGAGTTTCTATAAAGTTGGATTCTATATTTTCATGTTATGAAACAAATATAGAAAGGTAAAAAAATGGGATTCCATAATATTTTGTGATAAAAAAATTATTCTTAATTTTTTTATAGATTATAAAGGAATTCATAAAAAAAACATTATTTTACTAATCTTATTCTTGCTCATTGAACCAAACACCCTAAGACCATCATGTGGTAGCTCACTGCCACCTCCCCTTCAAAGCTCAGGTTCATACTATCACATTCTGAAACGTATTGCATAATTTTAATAACCCTGAACAACAAAACAACCCTGTGTATTTATAACATGAGCTAAGCCAAACCCTAAAAGCCTAAAAAGGGCACCAACCTCAACACTAGATTTGGCTGCCCAAAAAGGCAAAGATCCAGACACAATGATAGCCTAGCTCTTGGTTCGTCTTGAAGTTAGGCACATCTTCATTAACTACAGTGATTAAAAAAGTTTTCCTAGATTTGGTTAGCCCAAAGTCATATCCTACACAAATGCTCTAATATCAATGAACCCCCCCCCCCCAAAAAAAAAAAGGTGGAAGAAGAAGAATCAGAAGACAGAATATAAAATTGAAATTAGTGCAACCAGAACAAAACTCTTTAACTCCTCCCTTTATAATTATAATGTTACCCCCTTCAAGTCAAAAAAATATTCAAATAATAATGTTGTCCACTGGATAATTTGTGCATTAGAAAAAGATTTCCCCCCCTCGGGATCTATTTACTTGTTTCCAAGTCCTCTTATTTCGCGTTGATCTAAATTTTTATGTCTTAGAGCATCTCTAACCCAAAATGGTGTAGTTTTTACACCAACTTGATGTAGTTTTTACACCAAATCACTATTCCATCTCCAACCCATTTACACCAAATTTTACACCAAAAAGAATATTCTTTTTATTATTCTTATCTTTTAACATTTTTATCTATTTAAAATATTTAACAAATTATATAATTATGAAATTTTAAGTGTAAGTTTTTCTTATATAAATGTAAGCTTTTCTTATTTCTTCATTTGGTTCTAGTATTATAAAATTTTAATTGTTTGGATTAAATTATCTATTTTCCCCCTTTTTGTATTTTATTTTAATAATTATTTTATACTCTAATTTTATTAAAGTAGTTAATATAAAATAATATATATTATTAATACAAATATAAAAAACAAAAGCAAAAAAATAAAAAGACTAAATAGAATAAAATGGGAAATATGATGGATACAATGAGATATGGTTGGAATATTTGATTTTTTATAACAAACTTTAAGTGCAAATTTGAGAAAAAAACTCCATATCTACATTGTTGTGTCATTCCTAGCGCAACACTGTAGCAGCGCTTTAAAATAGCGCTAACTTTGTCGCTCGGTTGAAGAAAGTTTTGGCGAAGATTTGCGTCAATTTGGATTTTTAGTGTTGGGTTTGAGATGCTCTGTAGCAGCACGCTAGACCTGCCAATTTGGCGCTGAGGCCGGAGCCCCGGCCGAGGCCGCAGGGCCTTGGTGATAGGCCCAGGCCGGCTCGGCCTGGCATATATATATATATAATATATAGTATATATATATATATATATATATATATATATATATATATATATATATAATATATATATATATATAATATTATATATAATATATATATATTATATAATATATATATAGATATATTATATATATATATATATATATATATATATATATATATATATATATATATATATATATATATATATATATATATATATATATATATATATTAAGTATATTTATATGTGTATATTATAAAATTACCGTTATATAAGTATATATAAGTGGCATAAGTATAAGTTATATAAAGTGTATTGCCATCTAGTATAGTATAAAAATATATCGATATAAGTAAACTGTATAATATTATAGCTTATATATGCATAATGGAAGTATGTAACAATACATATATAACTATATAATACATATTTATAATTTATGTGATTCTCTTCTCTCTGTCTCATGTATACCTTTTATATATATATATTTATATACTAATAATATATATATATATATATATATATATATAATATATATATTTATATATATATATATATGATAATTATAATATATATATATATATATATATATATATATATATATATATATATATATATATATATATATATATATATATAATATATATATATATATATATATATATATATATATATATAAGTATATACTTAGCATAGTATAGTCGTATAGATACTAAGATATAAGAATATAAATATATAAATAATGTAGTTATAAGTATACTTATATGTGTATATTATAGAATTACAGTTACATAAGTATATTGTATAATTAGCATAAGTATAATAATATATAAGTATATTTAATCTAGTATATATAAAAGTATATCATATAAGTAAATTGTATAATTGTACTTAAATAAGCATAATGTAAGTACATAACAAATACATATATAACTATATAATACATATTTTTAAATAAGTAATATATACTTATGCGATTTTCTCTCTCTCAAGTTATAACTTATAAGTATATACAATATATTTACATATAATATAATATATGTATATATAATATATAGTTATATAATAATGTGTAAGTATATACTAATACATAATTATATAAATATAATAAGGTTAAACTAATTTTTAGCAAATTTTTATCAAAAAGAAAAAGAAAAGAAAAAAAGTGGAAATGACCGGGCCGGTCCGGAGCCCGGCTTAGTCCCAGACCCGGCCCGGTGCCCCCTGGGCCCTGGTACAGGCCTTGGTTTTGCCTGGTCCGAGCGTCGGTTTTGCCTGGCCTTGGCCGGGCTGTTTGGACACCCTTAAGTGCACATACCACACAATAAGCGCAATGATAGCAAAACATCAAAATGTGGATAGTTTCTCCAAATGTTGATCAATAATTCTAGTCTGCCATGGTCCATGGAAACATACCATATGTGGAACCATGAGTGCTAAATCGTATCCATATTCGATAAAATATACGCAACCCTATCCGTTAGAATAGAGATATGATTACTCAAATCTATAATCGATAGGGTATGATTACGGATATGCCTTTGTAATGAAATATCTGTATCTGTATCTTGTTATAATAGTTTTAATCCTTAGATTATGGATTTGAAGTTAATTTTGATGATCAAGATGTCTAATCTTAACTTTTCAAATGTAATGAATATATTAATGAACTCTTTTGCATCACATAAACTATATTTTTTGTTGATGTTAAGTGATCAAACAGTAAAATATAGGTTATGAGGATATTGATGAGGGCTACTCACTTCTCTGAATATCCGATCCTGAGTTGAGTGGCTGAAACCTGCACAAATAACAGTTCATGAGAGGACGGGGACTGGTTCCCCCATGGTTCCTCCGACGATCAAGTCAGTTGATGAACTTGAGTGGGGAAAATGAAGAACTACGTAAGTCCTTTTAGTGCATAGAAATTGCTTAGAGAAAAAAGATCTCTTCTATGTTAGAATAGTACCTATTTATAGTTGTCCTGAAAGGGTAGAACCGTCATTTCGACTGAGCACAGGATGTCGGTAGATAAGTATAGCGTGGCTGCTGCATCAACGCCTACTTTACACATATCGCTCGGCGAGTGGAGAAGAGATCACCTCAGCATTAAATGAGAAGTGATCTGAGGCATGACGATGCTGACGTCCGATAAGTCATAAAGGCTATCGGGGCTAGAGGCATGATGCATCTGCCATGTATTAAATACGATGCTGACACGTTGTCAGTGGGAGAGGCCCGATGTTGAAGTCGTCCTCTGGATTGGCTAAGAAGTAACGCCTTTCGAGTCGACCATACAAAGTATTGAATAGCTAGTCGAGTGGGCTCGTAGCGAGTCATCTTCGACAAGAGGACCAACAAGTATCACCCTTCGAGTCAACATAAGGGAATGTCGACTCGGCGGGTCGGCTAAGTCGATATTCTTAGTAGTCTTGGCCGCCAATTTGATTAGAGCATTGCATGCAGAAGTACACATGTCCATTGCTTGCAAAAGGCTATACTTTGGCGACTAACAACACCATACCATTTTTAATACTATCTACTTTTCTCATTCCGTTTTGTATATATATGCATATCCGCTTGTATATTCGCATGTATACACATATCCGTATCCAATTTTAGTGGATATGGATACAAATTTTCCTTAGCGATGAATATACATATTCGTATTTGTATTCGAGATAGGTAAGCAGAAATAGATATGATAAGTATTATATCCAAGCCATATCCGGACCGAATGCACCCTATATGGAACTGGACTAAGTTTTTACTTACCATTTTAAATTACTCATCATAAAATCAATGATCACAAACACTATAATGTGGATTTCCCCCCTCCAAATGTTAGCACCTTCGTTAAATAATTGACCAATAATTCCAGCATGTTAGGTTCAGAGACTCAATCACCAAAATCTCAGTCCTATATATATAAGATCTCATATGGATATGCTTTTTTCTTCCATAGCTAGCTGGCCTCTGTTCTTGTCGGTGATTACTTTCTCCTACATAGAGAGTATTGTACTCTCCTGAGCGAGTAGTGATCTCTTTTGGATCGTCCCCTTTGAATCATTTGCTTATCAACTGGTTTTGCAGCTGTTCCTCATATGTTTCCAGCCCTAAAGATAACGGGGGCCCATCTTGAATTTGGGTCGCGCTCTATTCGGGTCGGATCTGAACTAAAGAACGTTATACAAGACATTCAATAAATAAAATCTTATAGCAAGAAGGAAAAATTGTGTATAGGTCCTAAAGTTAGAATTCATGTGATCTAGCCCTTTTGACTTTAGGCCATGTGCTTAGGCTCTTTGACCCACTTCTAAAAACCCGCTTACTGCTGCCACCTCAACGAAGAGAGAAAACATTCTTTTTTTATCCCCAGTCTATCCTCATCATCAACCTCTCATCTCTCTTTTTTTTCTCTCGTGAACCCATCAATAATTTATTCTCCTTCTCCTCAATCCATTAATAATTTCTCTCAATAAAGTCATGGGTAATTCTGCTACTTCTCCTCCTTTTCCTCAACTGTTATATTTATAATCACCACCTCCGCCATTACGTTCCCCTTCTCTTTTCTTATCATTTCTCAACTATTATCTTTTCACCACCACACTTCTCCTTTGCCATTTTTGTTCCTTCATCAACCATCTTTTTTCTTTCTTCCCCCGCAATCGTTGTCGCATCGCCCAAAGACCGTCTCTTTTGACTAAAACGATTATCTCCTAGAATCACACTAAACATCTAAGCTTTACATTTAACATCTAACTTTAAACTTAAAATCGTGAGGTCTAAATTTGACTGCAGAAGTTTAAAGTTAACAACAAATAATTAAAGTTAACATGTGAAGTATAAACTTAACATGTGGCAAAGTTAATATTTAATAATTTGAAAGCTTTTATATTAATGTCATGACAATAAATCACCAAGTGTTAATCCACCTTCAGGGGCCGACACGTGTCTCGTTCCACTAATCGGACATGATCAGAGTCAAGGCAACTTGAGCTGCCTTTGCGGCCAACCCGATAGGACGACGACTTGCATGACCGACTAAAAAGGCAGTATTTATCGATCCACCTACTAGTTCGACTCTACAAGCACTCGCGCTCGGCCTACTATGTCAGGCCGAAAACTTGCGTCGCTAGCTAAAAGGACAGTGTTTGTCAGCCCTCAATCGGATGAGTAAAGATGTGGTATGCCCTCAAACCTCTGGCCGACAGCCGATTGCCCTTGTCTTAAATGCTTTGTCAGAGTCATCATTACTCTAGCCTTTATAGTCTTTATGACTCAGCAGACCTAGTAAGTACTAAACACATGCTGTCATCCCCATATTTAATACCTGACTGTCTCACTCCTTTGAGAGACCAACACTTGTGAAGTAGGTGATGACTAGGCCACTAGCTGGACTCGGCCAAAGTTACCTATCTGTCCTTCGGATTCACTATAAAAGGAAGATGTGTTGCCTAAGGTAAGACTCTCTCTCTTGGGCCTTTTTCACTCGACTTTGAACCACTTTCATTTCATATTTTCCCACTCAAGATTAACTACTGACTTGATTGCTGGAGGAACAACCAGAGAACTAACTTCGTCCTCTCATGAATTCTTCATGTGCAGGGAAGAACAACGAGCTCCAAAACCAGTCATCTGAAGGAGTTTGACGACCCCTAACACCCCCATAATCCATAAATAAACTCCCTATTTGTAAAACCTCGAAATTTCTATAATGAATATATGTGAATTATTAATAATGAATAATTCTCTTATGATAAAAAAATCATATATATATATATATACATATATATATCAGATGAATGTGATTATCTGTGTTTGGGAACCCATCAAGTGATTCTATGTGAGAGAAATCGAGTCATATGTCCAGCATGTCAATTTTTTTCAAGCAGCAGGCATTCTTTGGGCTGCGCGGTCGACCGCGGTGGTCGACCGTGGCGGTCGACCGCATCGGTCGACCGCACAGCGGTCAGATAGTTTTCTCAGGTTTGGGTCTTATCGGGTTTCGGGTCGGGTTGTGGGTTTTGTATATATACTAACGATCCAAGACAACCCTCTTTCCATCTGAAATCTGTAACCCTAGCCCCCCTCTCTTCCCTAAAACCCTAATCTTCTTTGCTTGGTGATTTGGGAGGAGTTCTTGAGGATTTGCAGTAGTTTTTGGTGGGATTCAGCGAAGGGAAACGTTCTCCTTCAGATTCAGAAATTCATTGCTCACCAGAGGCGAGTAGCATCTCGCCCAACCTCACCTTGCTTTGCATTTCTATCTGTTATATGACATTTTAAGATTGCCATGTTGCTGTTAACTCAAAGAAAGAGAAGTTTTACAGGTTTCGAAGCTGACAGAAACCAGATCTGGGTTTCTGTCTGCCTCGCGGTCGACCGCATCGGTCGACCGCAGGGCGCGCAGCAAGGGCAGAGCAGCGTCTGCCCTCTGCGCGGTCGACCGCGACGTCTTAGCGGTCGACCGCACCGGTCGACCGAGGGCATATACGCTGAACAGTAGAATTTATCTCCGTGTGCGGTCGACCGGTGCGGTCGACCGCCGCACAGTATTGTGCACAGTTAGTTTTTGCTGAGCGTTTCATGTGTTCGAGGGATTTCCTCGACTATCTGATACTAGTGTTCTCTGTTGCCATGAATCTAAGCATGATAGATGACCTGAGGGCACCAAATTTAGAATTTATACGTCGGGACACATGTGAAATTTGTATAAGTATATTTCTTCATACATCTCATTGATGATTACTATTTGGTCCATGTGTTGAGGAAACTATGTCATTTCAGTCCTCGTGTTGGACTATAATCCATTAAAGTCCTCGTGTTGGACTATAATCCATTTCAGTCCTCGTGTTGGACATTTAACTATTAGACCATGTGTTGACCAGTCGTTAAGCTATGAGTGCGACACTTATCTGAATTAGGACACGACACTTATGTAAATCTTTGACCTTTGACACTTATTTGGTTATGACATAACACTGTATTTAAATTCTGAGATAAGTTGCTTTCCTCTTTATTTTTGTTTCTGTATTAGACTTTGGGTTTGGTATTTAGGAATTTACAATTGGAGATATAAGGTATATACATGAGGGTTTCCTTGTTTGGATTATTTCGCTCGATGTACCTATGCTCGTGTTGTAAATTTCTAAATACTAAAACTTCTTTTTAGTTAAGAGTTATGAATTTGAGACTTATTATGTATTAACTGCATTTTCTTATACAACGAGCCCTTTTCCCTTGGGGTTGGTTGTGATGTTGCTCGCTAGCGCTTTGACGCTCGTTGTCCCTCCCCATTTCAGGTAACGAGCCAGGAGCCCGGAGAGTCGCAGGTTGATAGCGACACACTTTAGTGCCCAGTTGCTTATTTTTAGTTATGTTTTATTTGGAGCTCCACTTTAGATTTTTGTTAGTCATTTGAGGACTATATTTTAGATGTTGTAAAGGCAGTGTGCCTTATTTTCCTTTGCTCAGACTTTCTGTATTTGAATATTGTGAGAAACTCCACTTTATTTATTCAGACACTGACTGTGTATTTCTATTTGTGGGATGATGAGATATTAATGTGGTCACTATCATTTTCTCAGTTATTCCTTGTATTATCTTCTACTTGCTTTTGTACCTGCACCTGTTGTTGACTCTACTAGATAGATGTTAATTGTGATGGTGAAACATGTTATTGCACGGTGTGGTGCAAGACAGGTTTGACATTCTTGGTTTCACCTTGGACTGTAGCCTTGTGTGAACCCTGGGGCGTCACAGTTGGTATCAGAGCTCTAGTTCCAGTATCCTTAGGATCATCCTGTGTTGGGTCATGGAGCTAGGATAGAGTTTCTTAGGATTCATGTATAGAGTCCGTAAGGAATTCCTAGTATGAGTGAGGGCGATATATGCGTATATCTCAAAACTTGAGAATTTTTTTATTATTATTGACAACTATCTTGTGTAAATTCAAAGTATTTGTGTGGATACTATATGTTGTGAAAATTTCAATGTGATATGTTATTTATAAAGGTCCATTGTGACTCACAAACTCTCATTTTCTTATGATCAGAGATAGATGGCAGGATGCGGTAGACCTCGTACCCGGAGAGCTAGCCAGGCAGAGTCACAGCAGACTCCATCAGAGCAGCAGCCAGCTCAATCCGAGCCTCAGCAGGTACCACCCGAGCCGCAGCAGGCTCCTCAGTATTTGGTGGATATCATGGCTCCTCTTATTGCCCGGATGACAGCCATTGAGGATTGCCCGGATGATAGCCATTGAGGAGTTGGTGACGACTCATATAACACCACGGACACCACCACCATCGGTAGCTCAGCAGCAGGGGATACCTGTCGTTCCTGTCAGAGAGAGATCACCAGAGATCACACCCGCAGCCATTCCTCTAGCAGTCCCAGATAGAGCCACAGAGCAGGAGGCTTGGCTCCGTATGGTGGAGAGGTACCAGAAGATGAGGGCACCAGAGTTCCAAGGGTCACCAGACCCCCTTGCAGCCCATAAGTGGAAGGAGGATGTGAGCAACATACTTGATATACTAAGTGTGGATTCAGTTCAGAAGCACTGATTGGCATCCTATAGCCTGAAGGGAGATGCCGGGAGATGCCGGGAGATGGTACCGACTTCAGTTTACCCCAGAGCAGAGGATGACCCTCACCTGGGAGGACTTCATATACTTCTTTGATGGGCAGAATATTTCTTCTGCAGCACGGACTGGGAAGGAGCTCGAGTTATCCTGATTGACTCAGGGGGACATGTCAGTGGTGGATTTTGAGAGCCGATTCATGAAGTTGCTACATTTTACGGGCATGTGGCAGACGGGAGAGCGTCAGGCTCAGATGTTCTTAGCAGGGCTTCGCCCTAATCTCCGACGGTACCTCGTGTCGAGGAGGTTTTATTCAGTTAGGGAGGTAGCTGAGGCTGCCACTTCTCAGGAGATTGAGACTACTATGTTCCAGAAGGACAAGGAAGGGAAGACCAAGGCAGGGCAGAGCGGTGACAAAGGCAAGAACAAGAGATCTTTTTCTGTACATCAGCAGCAGCATCAGGGCCCTTATAAAAGGGGACCCCAACAGGATCAGAGAGCGCATCAGCAGCGCAAGTTCCAGGGATCTTGTTTTAATTGTCACAAGGTCGGGCATAAGGCATCAAAGTGTCGTAGTGCACCAGCAGGAGCCCAGCAGGGCAAGGGTCCGAACCAGCAGCAGCAGCAGCGCCAGCAGGGCAGAGGTCAGGGCTAACAGAACAGGCTTGAGGCACCGCCAGCAGCTTAGAGGACTGAGGGGCAGATTCGATCAGTTCAGGAGGTTCCTCAGGGGCAGATTGTCTCATATTCTCCATCCCAAGTAGCAGAGCAGTCTTCAGGCACAGGCAGGGTATATGCGGTAGTTCCCCGTGATCATGGAGCCAACGGAGCCGTAGTGGAGGGGGCGTTCTTTGTGAATTCCTTTCCCGCCCGTATTCTTTTCGATTCGGGAGCTTCGCATTCTTTCATCTCGCATGCATTTATGGATAGACTCCAGCTCATGGCTCAGCCTCTAGACACTCCTTTATTAGTTTCCACCCCTTTAGGTGAGGTATCGCTTCTGGAGAGCGTTTGTAGGAGGTGTACCATCAGTTTGGACGTGTCAGAGTTCATAGTTGATTTGATAGTATTGCATATGTCTGAGTTCGATGTCATCCTTGGTATGGATTGGTTGTCTTCCTACCATATTAGTATTGACTGCTTTGCGAAGACAGTCAAGTTGTGAGCGTCCGACGGGTCCGAGATGATTGTAGCCACCTCTCAGGGCAACCGATTTGCGGAGTCATTTCTAGCATACATGGAGGAGGTGATACGACGGGATCAGGGTGCTGAGTTATTGGAGACTAGAGTTGTCTCGAAGTATCAGGATGTCTTTCAGGACATACCTGGATTACCTCCAGTGATAGAGGTAGAGTTCTGTATTGAGTTGCAGCCAGGCACAGCCCCGATATCCCGCGCACCCTATCGCATGGCACCAGCTGAGATGAGAGAGCTTCAGACCTAGTTGGACGAGTTGCTAGCTCAGGGTTTTATTCGCCGGAGTCATTCTCCATGGGGCGCACCGGTCCTCTTCGTGAAGAAGAAGGAGGGTAGTATGAGATTATGCATAGATTATAGAGAGTTGAACAAGGTCACGATCCGGAATAGGTACCCACTACCTAGGATTGATGACTTGTTTGACCAGTTACAGGGAGCGCAGTATTTCTTAAAGATTGATCTTCGTTCTGGCTATCATCAGCTGCGGGTTCGGGAGATGGATATTCCTAAGACCGCTTTTCTTACTCGATATGGGTCCTTCGAGTTCTTGGTCATGCCATTTGGGTTGACCAATGCACCCGCGGTATTCATGGATTTGATGAACCGGGTTTTTCGTCCCTGTAGGGTGAAAATTTGATTCTTCCGAAGGAAGGAGTTTCGTTTGTATTTATAAGAAAGCTTATTACAAACTAACAAATCAAATATTTACAACAGAAGCAGAGGGAAGGCCCTCTTTGTTTTGTGTGGGGACTTTAGGTGGCGATAGGATGCCTCGCTCGGTGCTCGTGCCGAGTCTGCTTCCCTTGGACGATCCGATCGAAGTTGATGCCGGAGCCGGAGCTTCGGTTCTCAAATGAGGGAGCCTTTGGCAAAGGTCCAGGTTCAACCTTTGGGAGATTAGCCAGCAGAATATGCAACGGCCAATCCCCCTTCTTCATGCTGCTGAAGATGGGTTTTAACAGGCAAGGGATGACATGGGCCATCCCTTGATTCATGGGATTTGACCATGTGAGGGAGACAGCTTGACTACTCCTTGAATTATGGGATGTGACCACACGTTGTTCGGAGACGTCCTGCTGTTCATTCGTACCGTCAATGGTCATTCGAAGAGCTGTGCTCTGCATCACGCTACATAGGAGTGGGAAAGCCCCTCCTCGTATGCGTGACAACGGCTGTCAGATGCTTGCGTGGATCTGACCAACCACCGAGCGTTGGCGGCTCTCGTCCCTTCACCTGGACAACTGAGGTGAGCCGCATTTATGAGGGTGCAGGCTGTTTCGGCGCCTGTCCGCTCATTCGTACTGTGGACGGCCATCTGACGGGCCTGGAGTATTGTGCCCTCTCCCTTGATTTGTGGGATTTGACCACTGATGTAACTGTTCCCATACTCCAAGTGGGCAGTTGACAGTGAGCTGGCGAGTCTGCAGCTTGGGTCTGCAGGCGAGCTTAGGACTGCAGGCAGACTTGGGTCTACAGGCGAGCTTGCAGGCGAGCTGAGTCTGCAGGCGAGTTTGGGACTGCAGGCAGACTTGGGGTCTGCAGGCGGATTTGAGACTGCAGGCGAATTTCGAGCTGCAGGCGAGCAGGCAGACTTGGGTCTGCAGGCGGATTTGGGACTGCAGGCGAATTTGAGCTGCAGGCGAGCTCCTGAGCATGGATTGAAGAATAGGCCGTAACTTTCAAACCGTAAGTCGGAATTGGACGAATTATATATGAAAATCGCCTATCTCGACGAGATGGAGCCATCCGAACCAAGCCGATTCGCTTCCTCCGTTTTGCCAAATTCCTTACGGTTTGGGAGATATCTGCGTTTTCCCCTTTTTCGCTATTTCGGGTGAGGTTTTAGCAGTTTTGTTCTGAACTTCTCTGATAAGGATTTAAAGGCAATTTTTACTGCCTACAAAACCCCCTCCAAAGTTTTCAGACCTGAATCAGGCCGCATGGGGTCTGGAACACTTTGGATATGAAGTCCCGTAAAGTGATCCCTGCTCTTCACTCGCAGCTGATGATCGCCTTCTAGGATTTTGAGCAAACCCTCAGCTATCAACGGACTTGATTTGTCTTTACCAACTGCCGTTTGAGTTGGACTAGCCATGCTCTTGCCCTTAGCATGGTAAGTTGTCGAGGAGTCTCTCTTAGGCTCAATGCTAAAATTTCTCCTCTATCCTTAGCCTTTCGAGGCGTTTGGATTTAAGGGAGCAGTTTAACCTCGTATACCAGTCGGAGGGTAGGAGCAGTTTAGACTCATGCACCAGTTGGAGTGTAAGGGGGCAGTTTAGACTCATGCACCAGTTGGAGTCTAGGGGGGAAGCTTATCTTAGGGCAAAGATGAAGACGAACCCTGATTTGTCTTCTCTTGGGGCAAAGACGAACCCTGAAATAGCAGCACATCGCATAGTAGGCCACTATCAAACAACAACGCCTTTTATGGGAAAGACGGTGCTGGGAGAATCAAATCGTTCAGGGACGTATGAGTGTGACGATTGATTGGACAACATCATTTGCGGGAATGATGGTGTCGGCTATCAGAGGTAATCGTTAACATGATAGGGATTGCCGCGATCGGAGCGACTTTGAGGACCTACCATCCTTTTGAAGAGGATTGGTAAGTTGATTTTGTCAGAGGTGACCGTTAACATGACAGTGGGGGTCCCGCCATCCTATTGAAGAGGATTGGCGGGGGATTGTGGCTTTGGTCCTAACTATCTGAAGGTTTGACCAAGTGGGAGTTTGATGCAGCCCACCTGAACTGCTAGTCTCGCCTGTTTTGAGCGGTTCGCCATAACCGGGAACCTGGCTCAAGAAGTGGGGCTCGCCTAAACTGTTAAACTTGCCTGATTTGAGCGGTTCGCCGAAACTGGGAACCTGGCTCAAAGAGATGGGCTCGCCTAAACTGTTAAGCTCGCCTGATTTGAGCGGTTCGCCGAAACTGGGAACCTGGCTCAAAGAGATGGGCTCGCCTAAACTGTTAAGCTCGCCTGATTTGAGCGGTTCGCCGAAACTGGGAACCTGGCTCAAAGAGATGGGGCTCGCCTAAGCTGTTAAGCTCGCCTGTTTTGAGCGGTTCGCCACGAATGGAAACCTGGCTCAAGAAGTGGGGCTCGACTAACTGTTAGGCTCGCCTGATTTGAGCGGTTCGCCGAAACTGGGAACCTGGCTCAAAGAGATGAGCTCGCCTCAACTGTTAAGCTCGCCTGATTTGAGCGGTTCGCCGAAACTGGGAACCTGGCTCAAAGAGATGAGCTCGCCTCAACTGTTAAGCTCGCCTGATTTGAGCGGTTCGCCGAAACTGGGAACCTGGCTCAAAGAGATGAGCTCGCCTCAACTGTTAAGCTCGCCTGATTTGAGCGGTTCGCCGAAACTGGGAACCTGGCTCAAAGAGATGAGCTCGCCTCAACTGTTAAGCTCGCCTGATTTGAGCGGTTCGCCGAAACTGGGAACCTGGCTCAAAGAGATGAGCTCGCCTCAACTGTTAAGCTCGCCTGATTTGAGCGGTTCGCCGAAACTGGGAACCTGGCTCAAAGAGATGAGCTCGCCTCAACTGTTAAGCTCGCCTGATTTGAGCGGTTCGCCGAAACTGGGAACCTGGCTCAAAGAGATGAGCTCGCCTCAACTGTTAAGCTCGCCTGATTTGAGCGGTTCGCCGAAACTGGGAACCTGGCTCAAAGAGATGAGCTCGCCTCAACTGTTAAGCTCGCCTGATTTGAGCGGTTCGCCGAAACTGGGAACCTGGCTCAAAGAGATGAGCTCGCCTCAACTGTTAAGCTCGCCTGATTTGAGCGGTTCGCCGAAACTGGGAACCTGGCTCAAAGAGATGAGCTCGCCTCAACTGTTAAGCTCGCCTGATTTGAGCGGTTCGCCGAAACTGGGAACCTGGCTCAAAGAGATGAGCTCGCCTCAACTGTTAAGCTCGCCTGATTTGAGCGGTTCGCCGAAACTGGGAACCTGGCTCAAAGAGATGAGCTCGCCTCAACTGTTAAGCTCGCCTGATTTGAGCGGTTCGCCGAAACTGGGAACCTGGCTCAAAGAGATGAGCTCGCCTCAACTGTTAAGCTCGCCTGATTTGAGCGGTTCGCCGAAACTGGGAACCTGGCTCAAAGAGATGAGCTCGCCTCAACTGTTAAGCTCGCCTGATTTGAGCGGTTCGCCGAAACTGGGAACCTGGCTCAAAGAGATGAGCTCGCCTCAACTGTTAAGCTCGCCTGATTTGAGCGGTTCGCCGAAACTGGGAACCTGGCTCAAAGAGATGAGCTCGCCTCAACTGTTAAGCTCGCCTGATTTGAGCGGTTCGCCGAAACTGGGAACCTGGCTCAAAGAGATGAGCTCGCCTCAACTGTTAAGCTCGCCTGATTTGAGCGGTTCGCCGAAACTGGGAACCTGGCTCAAAGAGATGAGCTCGCCTCAACTGTTAAGCTCGCCTGATTTGAGCGGTTCGCCGAAACTGGGAACCTGGCTCAAAGAGATGAGCTCGCCTCAACTGTTAAGCTCGCCTGATTTGAGCGGTTCGCCGAAACTGGGAACCTGGCTCAAAGAGATGAGCTCGCCTCAACTGTTAAGCTCGCCTGATTTGAGCGGTTCGCCGAAACTGGGAACCTGGCTCAAAGAGATGAGCTCGCCTCAACTGTTAAGCTCGCCTGATTTGAGCGGTTCGCCGAAACTGGGAACCTGGCTCAAAGAGATGAGCTCGCCTCAACTGTTAAGCTCGCCTGATTTGAGCGGTTCGCCGAAACTGGGAACCTGGCTCAAAGAGATGAGCTCGCCTCAACTGTTAAGCTCGCCTGATTTGAGCGGTTCGCCGAAACTGGGAACCTGGCTCAAAGAGATGAGCTCGCCTCAACTGTTAAGCTCGCCTGATTTGAGCGGTTCGCCGAAACTGGGAACCTGGCTCAAAGAGATGAGCTCGCCTCAACTGTTAAGCTCGCCTGATTTGAGCGGTTCGCCGAAACTGGGAACCTGGCTCAAAGAGATGAGCTCGCCTCAACTGTTAAGCTCGCCTGATTTGAGCGGTTCGCCGAAACTGGGAACCTGGCTCAAAGAGATGAGCTCGCCTCAACTGTTAAGCTCGCCTGATTTGAGCGGTTCGCCGAAACTGGGAACCTGGCTCAAAGAGATGAGCTCGCCTCAACTGTTAAGCTCGCCTGATTTGAGCGGTTCGCCGAAACTGGGAACCTGGCTCAAAGAGATGAGCTCGCCTCAACTGTTAAGCTCGCCTGATTTGAGCGGTTCGCCGAAACTGGGAACCTGGCTCAAAGAGATGAGCTCGCCTCAACTGTTAAGCTCGCCTGATTTGAGCGGTTCGCCGAAACTGGGAACCTGGCTCAAAGAGATGAGCTCGCCTCAACTGTTAAGCTCGCCTGATTTGAGCGGTTCGCCGAAACTGGGAACCTGGCTCAAAGAGATGAGCTCGCCTCAACTGTTAAGCTCGCCTGATTTGAGCGGTTCGCCGAAACTGGGAACCTGGCTCAAAGAGATGAGCTCGCCTCAACTGTTAAGCTCGCCTGATTTGAGCGGTTCGCCGAAACTGGGAACCTGGCTCAAAGAGATGAGCTCGCCTCAACTGTTAAGCTCGCCTGATTTGAGCGGTTCGCCGAAACTGGGAACCTGGCTCAAAGAGATGAGCTCGCCTCAACTGTTAAGCTCGCCTGATTTGAGCGGTTCGCCGAAACTGGGAACCTGGCTCAAAGAGATGAGCTCGCCTCAACTGTTAAGCTCGCCTGATTTGAGCGGTTCGCCGAAACTGGGAACCTGGCTCAAAGAGATGAGCTCGCCTCAACTGTTAAGCTCGCCTGATTTGAGCGGTTCGCCGAAACTGGGAACCTGGCTCAAAGAGATGAGCTCGCCTCAACTGTTAAGCTCGCCTGATTTGAGCGGTTCGCCGAAACTGGGAACCTGGCTCAAAGAGATGAGCTCGCCTCAACTGTTAAGCTCGCCTGATTTGAGCGGTTCGCCGAAACTGGGAACCTGGCTCAAAGAGATGAGCTCGCCTCAACTGTTGCAGGCTGTTTCGGCGCCTGTCCGCTCATTCGTACTGTGGACGGCCATCTGACGGGCCTGGAGTATTGTGCCCTCTCCCTTGATTTGTGGGATTTGACCATTGATGTAATGTTTCGGCGCCTGTCCGCTCATTCGTACTGTGGACGGCCATCTGACGGGCCTGGAGTATTGTGCCCTCTCCCTTGATTTGTGGGATTTGACCACTGATGTAACTGTTCCCATACTCCAAGTGGGCAGTTGACAGTGAGCTGGCGAGTCTGCAGCTTGGGTCTGCAGGCGAGCTTGCAGGCGAACTGGGTCTGCAGGTGAGTTTGGGACTGCAGGCGGACTTGGGTCTGCAGGCGAGCTAGCAGGCGAACTGGGTTTGCAGGCGAGCTCAGGTGCGCAGGCAGACTTGGGTCTGCAAGCGGATTTGGGACTGCAGGCGAATTTCGAGTTGCAGGCGAGCAGGCAGACTTGGGTCTGCAGGCGGATTTGGGACTGCAGGCGAATTTGAGTTGCAGGCGAGCTCCTGAGCATGGATTGAAGAATAGGCCGTAACTTTCAAACCGTAAGTCGGAATTGGACGAATTATATATGAAAATCGCCTATCTCGACGAGATGGAGCCATCCGAACCAAGCCAAAGGCTTCGGTTCGCTTCCTCCGTTTTGCCAAATTCCTTACGGTTTGGGAGATATCTGCGTTTTCCCCTTTTTCGCTATTTCGGGTGAGGTTTTAGCAGTTTTGTTCTGAACTTCTCTGATAAGGATTTAAAGGCGATTTTTATTGCCTACAGTCCCTTCTTAGATCAGTTTGTGATTGTCTTCATCGATGATATACTCATTTACTCGAGATCAGAGGTAGAACACGAGGAGCATCTACGAGTAGCTTTTGTTACACCCTAGAGGGGGGGGGTGATTAGGGTCTTATGCTAATCTAATCCGATTTAATGCCAATTAAAACTTATTAATAAGTTATCCTAGCAAGTATGAAATACAACAATGTATATGAGCTAGGATAAGTAATATGAACAACAAGATATATCCTAACAAAGAGATAAAGGCAAAGTATATGTAAGGATATATAAACAACACAAGGGGAAATAATCTAAACTAGATAGTGGAAAAACTAAATAGTGAGACAATGGCGAAATGAGCAATGAGCACAAATAAGAATAAACGAACAAAACGATATGTTTACGAGGTTCGGTCCCCACGACCTACGTCCCCGCTCCTCACCTCGAGGAGATCTCCACTATCACAACCGGGTTTTCTACGTTCACCCGAACAACGTTTACACCTCACAATACAATCACTATGCAATCACACCTCACACACTAAGTGTTGGTCCTAGCCCGTGTCCTCCTCCTCAAGTGCTCGGTTACAACCTCTCCCTAGGCACGTCAACCGACGCCACTCCTCTTGGATTCGATCCCGTCTCTCACCACACACTTCTCTCGGTGTACAAGTGTATTACAAGTGAATCCTCACAATAAGCACAATATAAATAAATGATTGTTCTCTCTAACAAGGTGAGAACTCAATTAATCTCACTCTCAATGTCACAAACCCACAACCCTAAAATATACTATGAATGTAAATACAATAAGCTTAATAGGTTGTGTGTGAACAAAGAGATATAAATCAAAACTAAACTCAATATAGTTCTAGCTTAATAACAATAATAATCAAATATATAAAAGAGCTAGAAATAGAGTTTAGAAAACTTCTCAATAGATCAAGAGTTGGAGGGAGAATAGTTGGAAGCTCAAACTTCAATAGATGATCTCCTCAAGCTCTTGTGTTAAACACACTTAAACCAAACTAAAACCCTTGTTAAAAACTTTCTTAAACTTGTTTAAAAACTCTCATTAGATAGCTTGAAAGTTGAAGGCAATGGGGTATTTATACCCTCTCACAACTCAGCCAAAAACGTGAGCAAAAGACAAAAAACAACGGTAAAAAACTAGCCGTTGGAAGCAGAAAAAGACCTCGTTAGTCGACCGGAATTTTCATCGGTCGACCGGAAAATT
Organism: Asparagus officinalis; assembly: GCF_001876935.1. Lineage (NCBI taxonomy): Eukaryota > Viridiplantae > Streptophyta > Magnoliopsida > Asparagales > Asparagaceae > Asparagus > Asparagus officinalis. The sequence goes on along the minus strand of NC_033797.1, from coordinate 144,846,807 downwards.
TCATCGGTCGACCGGACCGGTCGACCGACAGTCTGGAAAATTTCATCGGTCGACCGGACCGGTCGACCGACAGTCTCTCTGTCGCCCAGTGAGCATTTGAACTTATGTTCAGTTTTGTAAAATCAATTAAAAATAGTAAAACAGCTCCAAAAATTATGAGATTTTGTAGGAAGGTTCTAGACATATATAATGACATGTTAGAGAAAGAATTTCTGAAAAATAATTTCCCAATTGAGAGAAATAAATATTTTAATACAGATTTACAGTTTCTGAAAAACTGCTGACATACACGATTTTGTAAAATCAATTGGGCATAGTAAATCAACTCCAAAAATAGTAAAAACTAGAGGAAAGTTTCTAAACATGTAGATAAACATGTCAGAGAAAGAATTTTTCAAATATCACTTCCCATTTGTGAAAACTCATCAGTTTTGTAAAACATGCACGAACATGTGCACGAACGAAAACGTGAATTTGTAAATTCCTTTAAACATAACAAATCAATTCCAAACTTAATAAAACTTTGAGAAATGTTTGAAAATGATATTTTGAACATGTTACAAAAAGAATTTTCCAATTTGCATTTCCCAATTATGAAATCTCATTATTTTGCAAAAGTGTTCAAAACATGAAAAAAAGTGATATACATGAAGTTTGATGTTTTGACATAAACAATATTTTAAAACTTTGCACAATGATTATATAGACTTGATAAAATATGTATATGATGATTGTTAAGTCTATAAACTGAGAATACAATATTTGATCTTAGAAACCAAATACGTGTGTGTATATGATATTGAGCTTAGAGTATCTAACACACATAATATAAAACCTAAACTAGATTACCCAAGCCGATCTTGATCTTCAATAAGCTTGACTTGGTACACTTTGCGGATGAAGCTTGAACTTGATCTTTAACTTGAATTGTATATTGCTTCACTCCATAATTCTGCCAACCTCCATTTGATATCGTCGTTGAAGCGCTATTCCATCCATCCTCCAACATATTGTTTGTCTAGAATAAATATAAAACACAAATACTAGACAAACAATATTAGATGTAAATTGTTTGTTAAACATCATCAAAACAAGAAGGCCAACAGCTTTGAGGACTCTGCAAGAGCATCAGTTGTATGCTAAGTTTAGCAAGTGTGAGTTTTGGCTTTCAGAAGTCAGATTTCTGGCCATGTTATCAGTAGGGAGGGTATAGCAGTGGATCCAGCTAAGGTCGCAGCAGTTCTTGATTGGGAGCCACCGAAGACGGTGACAGATATTCACAGCTTTTTGGGCCTAGCGGGCTATTACAGGAAGTTCATTCAGGACTTCTCGAAGATTTCGACGCCGATTACATGCCTTACGAAGAAGGGTGTATAGTTCATATGGGGCATGGAGTGCCAAAAGGCCTTTGATATTTTGAAGGCTAAGTTGACTACAGCGCCGGTTCTGACTATTCCGAGCAGTGACAGGACATTCATTGTGTATACAGATGCATCATTGGCAGGCTTAGGAGGCGTATTGATGCAGACTCAGAGGGTAGTAGCCTATATCTCACGGCAGTTGAGGGTACATGAGCAGAACTATCCCACTCATGACTTAGAGTTAGCAGCTTTGGTATTTGCACTGAAGTCATGGAGGCACTACTTATATGGAGTACAGTTTGAGTTATTCACAGACCACCAGAGTCTGAAGTACATCTTCTCCCAGAAGGAACTCAATCAGAGACAGAGGAGATGGGTTGAGTTTATTAAGGACTACGAGTTCGCAATCCAGTATCATCCGGGGAAGGCGAACGTCGTAGCAGATGCATTAAGCAGGAAGCGTCGGCACCGGGTTTTGGCTTTGAGGTGTTCGCTGCATCGGGATCTTATCACTCTTAGCCAGTTTGACTTCAGACCTGAGGTTGGTAGTACCGGTGCATTCTTGGGAGCTATGTTAGTGCAGCCATCTTGGAGTGACAGGGTTGTCAGGGCTCAGTTGGAAGACTCTTGGATTCAAATCCGTAAGGAGGAGATTTCCAATGAGCCTAGGGCAAACTGGACCATTGGAGCAGATGGAGGATTACGGATGAAGGGTAGACTGGTTATGCCAACCAGTGCAGAGCTGAAGAGGGAATTATTTGATGAGGCACACCGTACTCGGTACACAGTACATCCAGGGACTACCAAGATGTACAAAGACCTGAAGAGACGTTTCTGGTGGAGTGGTATGCGGAGAGAGATTTCAGACTATGTGGCTAGATGTTTTACCTGACAGCAGGTGAAGGCAGAGCATCAGAGACCGGCAGGGACACTTCAGCCTTTACCTATTCCGGAGTGGAAGTGGGTGAATATTTCTATAGACTTTATAGTGAAGTTGCCGAAGTCGAAGAAGGGGAATGATTCTGTTTGGGTGATAGTGGACCGATTAACGAAGTCAGCACATTTTATTTCGGTGAGGACCACATATACAACCGAGGCTTATGCGAGGATCTTCATTCGGGAGATAGTTCGACTTCACGGAGTTCTGGACACAATCGTATCGGATCGAGGATCAGTTTTCACTTCACATTTTTGAAGGAGTTTCCAGGACTCATTTGGCAGCAGGCTATCTTATAGCAGTGTATTCCACCCCCAGACGGATGGTCAGACGGAGATGGTGAATCAGGTGTTGGAGGACATGTTGCGGGCATGTGTCATTGACTTTTAAGGCAGCTGGGAGGATCATATTCTATTGGTAGAATTCGCTTATAATAACAGTTATCAGGCGACGATCGGTATGGCTCCATATGAGGCATTGTACGGGAGGCCCTGTAGATCGCCGATATGTTGGACGGAGCCAGAGGACAGCTTGATGCTTAGGCCAGAGCTAGTGAGGCAGACTACCGAGAAGGTAGCAATGATCAGGGAGCGGATTCTAGCCGCTCAAAGTCGGCAGAAGAGTTATGCAGATAAGAGGCGAAGACCCTTGGAGTTTCAGGTGGGAGACTCAGTCATGCTGAAGGTATCGCCTATGAAAGGCGTACAGCGATTTGGGCGACGGGGGAAGCTTGCGCCGAGATATATTGGACCATTTCAGATTTTAGAGCGCATTGGAGCTGTGTCATACAGACTAGATCTTCCAGGATCGATGTCTAGTATACACAATGTATTTCATATTTCTATGCTCAAGAAACACTTGCATGATGAGGAGCAGCAGCGAGTATTGGATGCACCAGAGATTGAGCTTCGGGAGGATTTGACTACTATTGAGATTCCGGTTTGTATACTTTCCAGGGAGGACAAGAGACTCAGGAATAAGGTGATTCCCTTAGTGAAAGTTCAGTGGAACCGAGGAGGCATTGAGGAGATTTCTTGGGAACGCGAAGAGGACATGCGTCGCGACTACCCACACTTGGTTGAACAGGTAAATTAATTCTTATTATGTTATGTATCTTACTTTATGTTTATATATTTGGTTATGTTTACATTTAACGCTAGAATGAAGATATTTTCGCTTAATTTTTAATCTTTTGGAACACATGGTATATGTATGGGGGGTTCCATGTTTGGATTTTTCGCCCGATGTACTAGTTCCACTAGATTAGGATTTGAGCGAGAATATTACCATTTTAGATCGTTAAATATAAATATCTCTATATGTTATCTAGTAGTTCATTTCGAGATTCGTATAATTACCAAATTTCGAGGACGAAATTCTTTTAAAGGGGGGAAGAATGTAAAACCCTGAAATTTCTATAATGAATATATGTGAATTATTAATAATGAATAATTCTCTTATGATAAAAAAAATCATATATATATATATACATATATATATATATATATATATATATATATATATATATATAATATATCAGATGAATGTGATTATCTGTGTTTGAGAACCCATCAAGTGATTCTATGTGAGAGAAATCGAGTCATATGTCCAGCATGTCAATTTTTTATTCTTTGGGCTGCGCGGTCGACCGTGGCGGTCGACCGCATCGGTCGACCGCACAGCGGTCAGAGAGTTTTCTCAGGTTGGGGTCTTATCGGGTTTTGGGTCGGGTTGTGGGTTTTGTATATATACTAATGATCCGAGACAACCCTCTTTCCATTTGAAATCTGTAACCCTAGCCCCCCTCTCTTCCCTAAAACCCTAATCTTCTTTGCTTGGTGATTTGGGAGGAGTTCTTGAGGATTTGCAGCAGTTTTTGGTGAGATTCAGCGAAGGGAAACGTTCTCCTTCAGATTCAGAGATCAATTGCTTACCAGAGGCGAGTAACATCTCACCCAACTTCACCCCTTTCTATTCTCATGATTAAATTTGAGTTTTTACTTGGTTTTATGGGCCAAAAATCGTATTTTTTGTAGATACAATAGATCCCTTATGACACATGATATAAAAAGCAAATGTTTTCAGTTTTAAAAGTTCACCAATGAACTCTATTATAGAGATCTAGATCTGAATATGTTTTAAAAGGAGAAAATTTCTGTTTTTATTGTTTTAACTATACATAGATCATGTTTTAATATGTTTGGGGATCTTGGTAATGATTTCTAAAGGTGTAAACTTTCATTTCTATCTGTTATATGACATTTTAAGATTGCCATGTTGCTGTTAACTCAAAGAAAGAGAAGTTTTACAGGTTTCGAAGCTGACAGAAACCAGATCTGGGTTTCTGTCTGCCTCGCGGTCGACCGCATCGGTCGACCGCTGGGCGCGCAGCACGGGCAGAACAAGTCTGCCCTCTGCGCGGTCGACCGCGGCGATCGACCACGACGTCTTGGCGGTCGACCGTGAGCATATACGCTAAACAGTAAAGTCCATTTCTGTGTGCGGTCGACCGGTGCGGTCGACCGCCGCACAGTATTGTGCACAGTTAGTTTTTGCTGAGCGTTTCATGTGTTCTCGACCGGTGCGGTCGACCGCCGCACAGTATTGTGCACAGTTAGTTTTTGCTGAGCGTTTCATGTGTTCAAGGGATTTCCTCGACTATCTGATACTAGTGTTCTCTGTTTCCATGAATCTAAGCATGATAGATGACCTGAGGGCACCAAATTTAGAATTTATACGTCGGGACGCGTGTGAAATTTGTATAAGTATATTTCTTCATACATCTCATTGATGATTACTATTTGGTCCATGTGTTGAGGAAACTATGTCATTTCAGTCCTCGTGTTGGACTATAATCCATTAAAGTCCTCGTGTTGGACTATAATCCATTTCAGTCCTCGTGTTGGACATTTAACTATTAGACCATGTGTTGACATGTCGTTAAGCTATGAGTGCGACACTTATCTGAATCAGGACACGACACTTATGTAAATCTTTGACCTTTGACACTTATTTGGTTATGACATAACACTGTATTTAAATTCTGAGATGAGTTGCTTTCCTCTTTATTTTTGTTTCTGTATTAGACTTTGGGTTTGGTATTTAGGGATTTACAATTTGAGATATAAGGTATATACATGATTAGGGATTTACAATTTGAGATATAAGGTATATACATGAGGGTTTCCTTGTTTGGATTATTTCGCTCGATGTACCTATGCTCGTGTTGTAAATTTCTAAATACTAAAACTTCTTTTTAGTTAAGAGTTATGAATTTGAGACTTATTATGTATTAACTGTATTTTGTTATACAACGAGCCCTTTTCCCTTGGGGTTGGTTGTGATGTTGTTCGCTAGCGCTTTGACGCTCGTTGTCCCTCCCCATTTTAGGTAACGAGCCAGGAGCCCGGAGAGTTGCAGGTTGATGGCGACACACTTTAGTGCCCAGTTGCTTATTTTTAGTTATGTTTTATTTGGAGCTCCACTTTAGATTTTTGTTAGTCATTTGAGGACTATATTCTAGATGTTGTAAAGGCAGTGTGCCTTATTTTCCTTTGCTCAGACTTTCTGTATTTGAATATTGTGAGAAACTTCAGTTTATTTATTCAGACACTGACTGTGTATTTCTATTTGTGGGATGATGAAATATTAATGTGGTCACTATCATTTCCTCAGTTATTCCTTGTATTATCTTCTACTTGCTTTTGTACATGCACCTATTGTTGACTCTACTAGATAGATGTTAATTGTGATGGTAAAACATGTTATTGCACGGTGTGGTACAAGGTAGGTTTGACATTCTTGGTTTCACCTTGGACTGCAGCCTTGTGTGAACCCAGGGGCGTCACACTATTTGATAGCTGATATCAAGAATTAATTTATAAAGTTTAATGTTAACGTTATAACTCACATGTTAACTTTAAATATCACATGTTAACTTTAATTATTATATGTTAAATTTATATCATATTAACTTTAATCATTAGATGTTAAGTATTAATCTTAGATGTTAACTTTAACTTTAAGTATTAATTTCCATGTGGCATTATGAGACATTCGTGTTTAGCCCAAAAAATAATCTTTAAATGTAAACTGAGAAGATATAGATGGATATAAAGAAGAAGGAGGAGAGAGGATGGTGGAAATGGAATGGAAAAAGAGGGGGAGGGGAGGGGAGGAAAGTGAAGGTGGGATAGAAAGCGAGTGGAGGAAAGAGAAAGGTGAAAAAATAAGGAAGGAGAAGGTTAGAGGGGGGACAATAATGGAGTTGAAATGCAAGATAGAGGAGGGAGGAGAATGTAGTTGGATAAATAAGAGCGGAGGGACAATGATGGCAAAGGAAAGTAGAGGACGTAGATAGAGGTGAGAAAAAGGGAGAAGGGTAGATGCGATACAGAGAGGAGGGAGAAGGTGGAGTGGATGTGGGGGGTTGGGGGGTGGAGTCTAAGAGTAAAAGAAGGGAGATGAAGAAGATAAATTGTAGTTTAGGAATGAGGGATAAATATGTGGGTTGAGGAGGGTTTTTTTCACATGAGAAGTTGAGTCAATGGGTCTAAGCACATACCCCAAAGTCAAGGGGGTTGGGTTGCGTAGACACAATTTTTCCTAGAAAGAAATAACATGACAGTCGTTTCACTATCTATTCTAATTCAGTACTATCAGTATACAATTTCAAATTAACATATTGCATCAATACAATTACTAATGTCATATTAGTGCAATTAGAATATTATACTAGTATAATTAGCATCTTTAAATTATGTGCTTAGCCATTTGGTAAAATCGTAAGAGATAGGCCGCAAGTTCTAGCTTCTTAGTGTCATTAGAGAAACCTGTCTATAAGTAGTAAGATGTTATTTTTAAAAAACTGAAGAATGAGAGCTATATATAATTGATTGAGTTGGATAAGGTAATGATCTTAATATCTTAAACAAATATTTTGAGACTATTCTCTAGCATAATAATAGTTGGTGTTTTCAACTACTAGCCTAGATCATCTGTATGTATAACTATGTGTAATTAATATTCTCAAGCATCACTGGTAAACTTATTCTCTAACTTAATATATAATAGCCTAGGGTTTCAACTACTAGCTAGATCAAGTAACGTGATATGGGTAACTAAATGGATGGTCAGCGAGATGCTCCAGGGTCGGCGCATTTGAGGAAACAAATGTTTGTAGCATGTTTTCTTTCATGTTCTGACTCATGGGACCACCTCTCAGCTGCCTTCCCATCCCAAGAAGAAGTCTCCCCACTTCCTCTCAGCCCTAGCATCAAAGATTCAGTCATCCCCCTTAGCTCTTCGGATTCCATGGAGATCGCTTCATCATCTGACCCTCCTCCAAGCTTCAAAAATGTTAAAAGATAGGCAAGGAAGAAATCCTCTCGCAGAATGTTGACCCACCTACTTCACAGAAGACACCTCTCTCTGAGGAAAAGGGGACTTCTCCGAGGTATTACCAATGGCAAATCTTCTTCCTCTGCTTCTATGTTGCCAATTATAGGCGTCTAAAAATACTTATAGGTTCCCGTATGCAGCTCGAGACAGAAAGAATACGATGAACGTTATTGTCTGAATCAAGGAAGATTATCTGACGCTGATAAGCGCATGAAGCAAATCGGTGAATCGTTAATGACATAGAAATAAGCTACCGTAATAGCCATTGGCCACTAAATCGGCAAAACGATTGGCCCGTGCACTCACTGGCCAACTCCAAGTGGTCCGCGCACTCATCAGCCGGCTCCAAGTGACCCGCATGCTCATCATCCGGCTACAAGTGGCCCGTATGCTCATCGACCACCAGAATGATGAATCAAGCATCCTGTGCGCTCACCGGCCACCTCCAATTAGCCCGCGCGCTCATCAGTCAACTCAAAGTGCCCGCCGTACTTGTCATTCAACTCCAAGCACCCGCTGTACTTGTCGATCAACTCTAAGCACCATAAAGAAGCTAACAAATACATGAAGCAAGTTAATGACACGTGCAAGTCAACAAGATGATCAAATGTGCAAAACAGCAGAAAATACAAGTCCGGGAAAGTTGGGAAATACCAACGAAAGCCCGAAAAGCTCAGAACTCGCATGGTGTGCGGGTCACCCAAGGGTGACCCATGGCTATGCGGGTCACCCAAGAGTGACCCGCGGCCGCGTGGGTCACCTCATGGTGACCCGCGCACGCGGGGGTCACCGCGGTCTGTCTCGCGCCCAGAACTGTCAGAACTACAAAAACATGTTTTAGGTTGTTTCGATTGGTTTCTTTAGTTTCAGAGCTTCCCAGCTGATTGGATATTATCCACAAATATGGTTAGGACTTTATTAACTGAAGATAGGGTCAAATCATTTATTCTTATCCAAATACCCCCATCCGGTGTCATATAAATACAAGCCTAGGGCCTCCATTCTACAGGGGCAGAATTTTATCAAGAGGGTGAGGTGTTGCTGGATTGAGGAGTCAAAGAAGCACGAATTTACAGCGAAGGCAAGTCAGATCTCGGCGAACTTCAGTATAAAGAGGAAGGCTTTCGAAGGATCTGAATCCATATTTCCCCCCGTCCGTTCCTTAAGATTAGACTTGGTCTTAATCTCGAGAAGAACTACTGATTTCGCTTGGTCGATTTTAGTACTTCAAGTGAATACTTCCTTGGTGAAGTAGAAGCTCTGTCAATTTTCTGGCAACCGGATCTGATCCACGGTCGTCCACGGATATCAACATCCTCGGCACAGGTAAAGACCCCACGCAAGCAAGAGTTGATAAACAGTTCTTGTGTTTATTTTTTGGAAAGTTATAATCTTTTTTTTTTGTTGTTTGAATTCATTGTAAACGATCAAAGTTGTAATGAATTCGACAATGAAAACTACTTTCGACAAAAACACTAATTAATTCTTTAAACCTAGATCAACTGGGTGAGATATCTGTCAACTGTGGCATTCAGGATCCCATTGACCCCTTAGGGTTGATAGAGATCCAAGCTATGGAAAGAGAGAGAGTTAAGCATGCATGACTGTCCCCCCCAGTCAAGTTGTTCAGTTGTTCAGTTCTGTTCCATTGATGAGGATAGGATCCTGGAATGTTAGAGGGTTAAATAACCCAGCCAAACGTAGACTAGTGAGGGATTGCATTCAATTAGTCAAAGTTAATCTAGTGGGTTTGTAAGAAACAAAACTAAATTTCATCAGGCCTAACAGTCTAAAGAGCTTAGGAGGTAGTAGTATTTCATCTTGGATCTCTTTAGGGGCCACTGAGTCGAGGGGGGTATTCTCCTAGGTTGGAATGAATCTTCTCATGCTCTTCCTCATCCATTGGTATCTTCTCTGTTACTGTTATTTTTACTCAATTTCCATTGAACTGGCAGTTCGCAGCCACTTCAGTATATGCCCTTTATGACAGAGAAGACCGAGAGGTATGCTGGTGGGAACTTGATAGGATAAAATCTTCTCATTCCCTGCCATGGGTAGTCTTTGGTGATTTCAATATGAACCTCAGTCTAGATGAGAGAAGTGGCTGATTAGGTTATCTTCATGATATTTCCTCTTTCAAAAACCTCATAGATTCTATCCATCTCATTGACCTCCCCCTCAACGGCAGAAAACTCACATGGTCTAATTTCAGATCTTCTCCTATCCTTGCCAGGTTAGATAAGTTTCTAGTGTCTATGTATTTTGAATCTCATTTCCCATATCTTATCCAATTCGCATTCCAATCCCCTTGCTCAGATCATTGTCCAATCATCTTAGACTCCAACACCTATTAGCAGCCGCCATTATTCAAATTTGAAAAGTCCTGATACCTTCCCTTCCTTCATTCCATTCATCCAATCTTGCTAGAAATTCTTTCACTTCTTATGGTGATCAGCCTATCTCTCTCCCCCTTAAACTCAAACTCATAAAGAAGAGAATCAAATGGCGGAAAAAAACTCTCTTGGATCAACTAAACATCTTTTCGCCAACATCATGTCTTCCTTAGATTCCTTCAATCGGAATAAAGAGTCTAGGGCCCTTTCTAATCAAGAGTTCCTCCTTACACTCAACCTGAAAGACCATCTTCTTTAGTTAGCTAGGGTAGAAGAAATTAAATAGAAACAGAGATCTAGAATCCAATGGTTGAAAGAGGGTGACAACAACACTTCTTTCTTTCACAGAACAACCTCTTTCTGAAACAAGCCTTTTTTTTTACTTTTCTAGCCTCTTTCATCAATCCCCAATATCTATGCTTGCATTGAACTGGAATCAGCTTTATTCCCCAATCCACCTGGACCTCTCACCTCTAGACTCTCCCTTCTCTCCAGAAGAAGTAAGAACAACAGTTTTTGATCTTCATCCTGACAAATCCCCAGGTCCAGACGACCTTCCTATCCTATTCTTCCAAAATTTCTGGCCTACTATTAAACATGATATAATATCATTTATCCAATCTCTTCACTCCCAGCCCCAGCTTCTCCACAATATTAATTACTCTTTCATTTGTCTTATCCCTAAGAAGGACGGTGCCATCAATCCTAAAGATTTTAGACCCATCAGTCTTATTAACCGCTCCTTCAAAATTTTCACCAAAAATTTGGCTAATAGACTCTGCAAATTCATCCCTTCTCTTGTAGACAGCTCCTAGACAGCTTTCCAAAGTGGCAAATCATCTCTCAACTCCATTCTCTTTACCCATGAAATGATCAAACTTTGTTCCTCTGGTAAGAAGGAGATTTGCGCAATCAAAGTGGATTTCTATAAAGTTTTTGATTGTGTTAATTGGAATTTCCTCCTTTCCCTCCTCATAGCCAGGGGATTCAGCCCCAAGTGGTGTTCCTGGATCCATAACATCCTATCTTCTTCCAAATTGATAGTCCTAGTCAACGGTTCCCCTACTCTATTCTTCAAATGTCATAGAGGTCTTAAGCAGGGAGACCCTCTTCCCCCATGCTTTTCTTGTTGGTTGTGGACGTCCTCAAAAAAATGCTTAGCAATAGTGTAGCATCTGGTGACCTCTCCAATCTTAATCTAAAAGGTGAGCTTAATTCCATCAGATCTCTTTAATTTACCGACGATACTCTTATATTCAGCAAGGCCTCCTCCTCAGACATCATCACTCTTAAAACTATTTTCCTCATCTTTGCCAACATCTCAGGTCTTAAAGTCAATTATTCTAAACCCAACCTCTTCTATCTTGGCAAAATCCCCCTCAAAGGTTCTTGTATGGCAAATACACTTTATTGCTCAGTTGGCTCCCTCCCCTTCTCCTGTCTTGGTCTCCCCCTGAAGAAAGGCTCTCTCTCTAGAAGAGAATGAAAACCCTTATTGAATTCATTCTCTAAAAACTTGCTCTATGAAAAATAAATCTCTATCCATTGGAGGTCATCTTACATTGCTTAGCTCAGTCCTCTCCTCCCTTCCCCTATACTATATGTCTTTTTTCAAACTGTCAGTCTGGGTTACCAAGTCCTTTGATAAAATTAGAAGGAATTTCCTTTGGAGTAGTAACCAGCATCCCTCTAGTTCCAAATGTCTCATTAAGTGGGGAATAGTTTGTAAAGCCAAAAGAGAAGGAGGATTAGGAGTCATTGATAGCTCTTCTTTCAACATAGCTCTCCTTTCTAAATGGTTCTGGAAAATCCTAGATAGGACATCATTAGTGAACAAAGTCATTTTCTCCTTATACTCTAATGATAATTCCAACCCCGTAGTTCAACCCCCCAAAGGCTCAGCTTTTAAATTTATTCATGATTTATTCTCTATTCACCATACTTTCTTTAGTAATGCTAGATGAAAGATAGATAATGGTAAATCATGCATATTTTGGTAAGATAAATGGTCTTGTGCCATCTTGTAAAACCCCAAAAGTTTGAATAAATTATAATAAATGGTAATAAATATGTTATATGGTTATAAATAACATATTTTGATGTTTGAGTATGTTAGGGATTGATTTAAGATCAATCCAATGTATATATGTGAATATAGATGAGAAACATGCACGAAATCATGCACTATATACACGAGCCTGAAATCTAAAAAAATGACCAGTTAAGAGTACGTGTTTTACACACTGATGAAGTTTGAATATAGAAAAACTCAAAAAAAAAGTTATAGGTATCTTCAGTAACTTTCCAACAAATCTTAAATCACATCATTTCGAGGTTAGACGAGAAAGTTACAGCCAAAATACTAAATGTTATTTTCCTAGTCAAACTAGATTTCCTAGTTCGGGTCAAACGGGTTTGTTTTGGGTTTGCCACTATAAATACATGTGTTTTTCATAAAAATTCTTCTCTTTTATCATATCTCTGAACCCTAGCAGCCACCCTCTCCTCTTAAAAACCCTAGATCAATTTCTTATGAGTTTTGTGAGCTTTGTGAAGCAAAATACCGATACGAGGGCGAGATCATCGACGTGTTGTAAGGGAGAACGAGTTGTTTGCACTTTTGGATTGCTTGTTGTTCATTTTAGAGGCTTGAACACGAGATTAAGGAAAGATCAACTGTATCCAAACCTTACCCATAGTTTATAAACATATTTTTATGAAGTAATATGACAAATATGATGCTTAGAACTTAATCTAATATGAAAAAGATTAGATTTTTGATATTAAACTGTAAACAAATGTTAGATCTACTTGGTTTTCTTGCTGTTTATATTAGAAACATGATCATGATCATTAGGATAAATATTAATTACATTCTTAATTTTTATTAATTAAGTTTAACCCATGTGCAAACCCTAGTTTGTTAATTAATTGAATTTTCTTGTAAATTAATCATGCTTAAACCCTAGGTTGTGAGATCACAATGACATGAACATGTTTTAAACATACTTATCTCTGTTCAATGTTAGTTATAAACCTTGTCCATGTTAATTATGTGATAATTCATGCTTTTATGTGAGAATTTGAATAATTATGAAGTTAAATTCCAATTAGTGTTGAAGCAAAGAGTTAAATCATGTGAACTAATCTCTGATAGTAAATTTCGGAAGACTAAGACCTTTATCCTATGTTTCATGTGATTTGAATGAGTTTTGTTTAAGAAATAATCACAAAAACATCAAAACCTGAAAAACAGAAATCTGTTTAACACAGAGTAGTCGACTAATAGCATGCGTAGTCGACTACTCCTTTCCTGATGCGACTCACATAATTGTTAGTCGACTAATGTTCATATTAGTCAACTACTCACACTTAGTCCAATTTTTCAGATCCTGAATGGGCTCAGAGTAGTCGACTACTAAGCGTAGTAGTCGACTACTAAGGCTGTTTTCTGAGTTTGTGTTTTGTATCTGTTTGAGATGTGTTCACAGGGTTCGAGCCGCACTCCTTTACATGTAAATTCACGAATACACAAGTACAATGTTGTTTTCACACACATGAGTATCCCAGAGGGGATTATGTCAAGTGTTGGGTTGTCTATTGTTCATACACTAGTTGGATATCGTTGATGAGCACAGCTCAGTACTATATGTGATAGTGCGTCGATATACCAGATTTACATAGTTTATACATGAAATAAATATCGTTGATGAGCTTAGTTCAGTACTACATTGGGTAGTGCATTGATATTCCATTCATACAAGCCATTAAGTCGGGTTTAGATGCTTTGTCTAGCAGTCTGTCCGTACGAGGGTACGATGAGGCTTGTGAGTCATCTTTTTGGATACTTATATGGTAGGCCGTCCCACACTCATATTACGCACTGAGATCGTGATGAGACTAATGAGCTATGTACACTGTTTAGGATACTTACATGGTAGTCCGTTGTACATGATGACGCTAAGTTTCAAAATCTTATAAAAAGTTACACCGAGATAGATAATTGATAGCCTGAGTCTATGGTGGATGTTAGTTATGGATGTGATTCATCATTGAGATATATGACCGGGATACTTTACCCTTGAAAGTATTTATTCTATCTCCACAGTGATAGTGGAGGATAATATAAATACGATATAATGATGTCTTTATTTCTTTTATTGTTTTCTTTATGTCTTAGTTGGGATCAATGATTAGCGATTCACAATTTGAGACATATGGTATATACATGAGGTTATGTCTTAGTTGGGATCAATGATTAGCGATTCACAATTTGAGACATATGGTATATACATGAGGGTTTTCTTGTTTGGATGATTAGCGATTCACAATTTGAGACATATGGTATATACATGAGGGTTTTCTTGTTTGGATTATTTCGCTTGACGTACCAGTTTCGTGTTTTGAGTTTCTAATTGTTGATTTCATATAAGTTGTTTATTCTCAGTTTGGTATTAATGTTAAGATATCTATAATTTGAGATAATGGTATATACATGAGGGTTTTCTTATTGGATTATTTTGCTTGACGTAGTACGTCTCATATTGTAGATTTCTAAATGTTAATTCCACTTAGATACATGGAAAATGATCAAGGTAAACTATGTATAATAGATAGAGTATCCACTATATCTAGTAGCCCTTCCTCTGGGGGCGGATGGAGGTGATCTTGCTGTAGCACTCTGACGCTCTTTATGTGATTCTTTTTGTTATTTTCTCTTCTTTCTAGCAATACAGAGGTGCAGAGAGCCGCAGGATGATAGAGTTTTTGCATAGTCGTCGTCACATGAGTTATTAGTAGAAGCTCCATAATAGATTTTTCTATGATTTCATTCAGACTTTAGAGTTTTATTTTCATTTTGTAAAGACAGTGTGCCTTAGTACGGTTTCTAGTTGATTCATGTTGAGACATTTTATTTATTTTATATATCAGATATATTTCTGTTGAGACATGATTTTTATTTATGAGATATCCCTTTCCATATCATGTCTATTACGTTCATTTCTTTATTTTTCCTGTTCTTGTACATGCACTTCTTTTGATTCCACGAAAGGATATTACTGTGAATGGTAAAACGTGTTATTGCACACTGTGGGTGCATAGCAGGTTTGACATCTCTGGGTTCACCTTGGACAGCAACCATGTGTGAAAACAGGGGCGTCACAATGTGTATCAGAGCTCTAGTTCTAGTATCCTTATGATCATCCTGTGTCGAGTCGTGGAGCTAGAATAGAGTTTCTTAGGATTCATGTATAGAGTCCACTAAGATGAAAGTTACGATTTTTTTATGATTACCTTACTTGATTGAAAAGTATTTACGTGAATACTATGTGATACGTTATGTTATATATATATGTTTGCGACCATGTTTGGTGGAAATTTTGTAAGAAGAAAATGAAAGAATTGAATGTTTTATTCCTTCTAACTGCTTAGAAAAAGAATGTTTACAACTCTCTCAATCTCGATTACAATTTGAATTCCTGATTACACAAGAGAAGAGGACCAATATAAATCCTCCCCTTTGTTTAATTCTGGATTCTTCATGGTGGTGATGGAATGCCTCACTCGAATGCTCGCGTCGAGTTTGCTTTTCGTTGACAATCTGAACATCTTATTTCACTAGAACGTGGTTGATTCCTCTTGATTGATGTCGAGGATAACTTGTGTGGCAAGTTCGAAAATAACACTTAACGAGTTTAAGAACTCAGAGCAAGTTTAAACTCTGTAACAGAGTTGATTTGAACCAAAAGTTCGGGTAATAAGCCAAGATTGATGAAAGCTCTAAGAACAACTCTGAGGATCTGAAGATTGTCGAGATCCTTCTTCTGCCAAGAAACCTTGTGCCGATCTCTAAGAATTCTGATCTAGAAAAGAGAGAGCCTTTTGATCTCCAAAATTCCCGATCCTGAACTCAGTTGAGTTTCTCGCTATTTATAGGGGATTTAGGAGTGTAACTGCCCCCTTAAATCTCTCCTTAATGAGGGTTTAATGGAGTGTAACCGACCCCTATAAATCTCTCCATGATAGGATGGTAATCCCCTCAAATCGCGGAGAGAAAATGATTTTTAGAACCGTTCAACTCGTGTTTGAACGAGTCAAACATTAAAACTGGCGTTCTGGGCCCGAACTCTGTGTTTTAGACCTGAAACGCAGAGTTGGGCATGCCCTTAAGGCTAAAAATACAGTGTTCGCACAACGTTATGAATCCGAGATGCAGAAATGAACTTTGCATTCTGGACTTGGGACGCATAGTTGGGCTCTGCATGAACTCTGTGTTTTCACTCTACGAACTCTGCGTTTTGAGTCTGGAACACAGCCATGAACTCTGCGTCTGGATTTGAACATTGGGGATGAACCCTACGTTTTAAACTTAAAACGTGGGCACGACTTCTGCGTTTTGAATCTGGGATGTAGAGGTGAGCCTCAGGCGGGCTTGGTGATCTTCAGGCTAAGTTCAATGTTCAGACGAAGTTTTAGTCTTGCAGACTGACTTTAGAACATAACTTGCTGCGAAGAACGTGTCATAACTTTCAAACCGTAAGTCGAAATTGTACGAATTATATATAAAAATCGACTATCTCGACGAGATAGAGCCAACCAAACTCACCATATAGGGTTTGATTTGCTCCTGATTGTTTTATCAAATTCCTTACGGTTTGAGAGATATCTGCGTTTTGATTTGAAGAGACCGTCAATTTGTAGTTTTTTTTGCTAGAGCGTTGCAAAGATCGTCATCTTATAACCTTTATCTTGGCTCCTCAAAAATATGAGAGTTATCAGATTGTAACTCCCGATATAGATTGTGAAGGCTGTTGAATTAGAGCTTTCATTGATTGTTGTGAAGGTCGTCAGATTATAACCTTCATCGATCTACGTGAAAGTCTTCAAATTATAGTCTTTTAGAAGCCGTCAAATTATAACTTCCACCATTGGTGTTTGATGGGAATAAGCTATCTACAGTAATTTTTAGATAACCTACAGAACCCTCTCCAAAGTTTTCAAAAGTTTTCGGTTGACTGGGACGAATTTTCGAAATACTTAGGTTCTCAACTCTGATCTTGGAGCTATTGATTCCTTGTCATAAAGGAGTTGTTCTCTACACCTGCTTTGAAGGCCTCTTAGTTGAAGGGATTTGTCACGGCGGACTTGTATGAGGATGAGCTTCGAAGAGAAAATATAGCAACGGTACAAGCTACTCATGAGCAGAAGCTTTTAAACACCATATCACGACTCACATCCATTCAGTTGATGGGCCCGAAACATTCATAGGATTTTTAGCAAACCCTCATCCATTAACGGATTTGATAAGCCTTTACCGACTACCGTTTAAGTCGGGCTAGCATGCGGATTGTCTAAATCCGTTCCACATGTTAAATTCTGCTAAAAGAATGAACTCTCTTAGACTTAATGATATGATATCGAATACATAGACTTTGTTATTTTTACGAAAAAAAGACTAACCAGTAATACGTGTTAGGCGTAGACTTATCTCTAATTAGGGATCAAGATAAAGTCCCCAGACATGGATTCTGGTGTCTTTTTTATGATAAAAGACTAACCGATAACGCGTGTTAGGCGTAGACTTATCTCTAATTAGGGATCGAGATAAAATCCCCCATGCATGGATTCTGATGTCTTTTTCGCGACAAAAGACTGATCGACAATACATGTTAGGCGTAGGCTTATCTCTAATTTGGGATCGAGATAAAGTTTCCCATGCGTGTAAGGCATGGATTTCAACGTTATTAATAACAACCTATCATGATGTTGAATATGTGGGCTTTGCCATTTTCACGGGAATGCACTACCCGGCAACGCGTATTAGGTATAAGTTTATCTCTATTTAGGGATCGAGATAAGATCCTCCATGCATGAAAGACATAGATTTTGGTGCTACGATGTTGAATACGTAGGCTTTGTTGCTGTTTCTTCTGTGTTACGTTTTCACTTGAAACACTGAAAGAAAGTTGGAAGTGCCAGAGGTGTAGTATTAACTTGGCATGAATTTTTATTTAGAGTGAAATTCAGAAATCTTCTTTATTATCACTATGATAATTCCAGAAAATCTTTAATCCATTAGGGAATTTATAATAAAAATTTACTATTCTTGAAGAAAAAGGATTAACAAGTTCATTTGGGTGTTTAACTGTTAGAGGTGTGATATTAACCTAACAGTATTTTATAGGCCTATCGCTCTATTGAAAAGAGTCGATAAGTTAATTTGGTCGTCAGAGATGTGATGTTAACGTGACGAGTTAGTGGACCTATCGCTCTATTAAAAAGAGTCAATAAGTGGATTATTAGAGGTATGATATTAACGTGACAGAATTTTATTACTATTGGAACAACTTTGAGGACTTATCATCCTATTGAAGAGGATTGATAAGTTGATTGGTTATCAGATGTGTGATGTTAACGTGACATGAATTTTGTTGTGATTGGAGAAACTTTGTGGACTTATCGCTCTATTGACGAGAGTAGATAAGTTGATTTGGTCGTCAGAGGTGTGATGTTAACGTGACGGGTTTGTGGACCTATCGCTCTATTGAAGAGGATTGATAAGTGGATTATCAGAAGTGTGATGTTAATGTGACAGGAATGTGTACTTGTGATTTAAATAAGATTTGAAGACTTAAAGTCTTGCTGGGGAAGATTACGATTTTGAGTAATTTTGAGGACTCGTCATCCTGTTGAAGAGGATTGATAAGTTGATTGTCAGAGATGTATTATTAACGTAACAAATTGGGAGTGATGCAAATTGAATTCATACTCCTTGGGGATGATGATCGTCAGAAGTGTAATGTTAACTTGACGATATGAAAGATTCATTACTTTTAATCTAGTGGATTTCAGGTAACCAACCCCCAGTCTTGATTAAGACTTAGTAGGGGAATAATTTTGCAGTTGACAAAGGTGTTTTGTTGAACATGACAACTTAGAAGATTTGTTACTCTTAATCCAATGGATTCTAAGTAACCAACCCCCAGTCTTGATTAAGACTTAGCAGAGAAAGAATTTTACTATTGACAGAGGTGTTTTGTTGAACATGACAACTTAGAAGATTTATTACTCATAATCCAATAAACCAACCCCCAGTCTTGAACAAGTGCAGGGGAAAAAAGGGATAGACAGAGCATAATGTCTAGTGGGCCACTATCTGACGAGTTTGACTATCAGAGGTAACTGTTTGGTCTTGTTTTGTTGTTTTGCGCATTTCATTGTTTCGTTGACTTGTACGCTTTGTTGACTTGCTTCGTGCACTCGTTAGATCTTTTACAGGACCGGATTATTTTGTTTGACTCGGGTGATGATGTTTATCATCCTTGCTTCGTCTCAAAGTGGCTAGCATGAGTGCGGGTTACGTCGAGGTAGCTAGCATGAGTGCGGGTCGTGTTGAGGTGGCTAGCATGAGTGCAGGTCACATCGAGGTGGCTAGCATGAGTGAGAGTCACGTTGAGGTCGCTAGGATGAGTGCGGGTCACGTCGAGGTGGCTAGCATGAGTGCGGGTCTCGTCGAAGTGGCTATATCTTTCTAATTTCCCGATTTTGGTCTTGTTCAGTCGTTTTGCGCAGTTTCGATGTTTCTTTGACTTGTATGCTTTGCCGACTCGCTTTGCTTCTTCACAGTATCGAATAATCTTCTTTTGACTCAAATAATGACATTCATCACCTTCTCTTTATTTTGAGCTGTGTGCGAAAACCTATAGGTAATTTTTGACGTCTACAATGACATCACCAGCCGACCCCCCTTGCTAAGGAAGGAAGCGACAAAAGGTCCCCCCAGAACCGACTCCATACCAAACAGGGCCGATGAGAAGGATCAGAGGAAGGATGTTGCTAAGAAGCCGGCCTACCTCAGGTGGAGACCTTGGCATCTTTTCATGTCTAAGCATATGCCACATAGTACTCTCCATGGTAATGAAATTAATGATACTATCTTCAAACAAGATATTTTTTCCTGCTGTATATCAATATGTAGATTTCATCGATCAATTGTCATCGACTCGGTCGATTTTGACTCAAAAGACCTTAGCACCTACTCAGGGTAAGACCAGGGCGTGTCATCGACAAAAGCCCTTGGTACCCTCTCAGGGTAAAACCATGGCACACCTCGATTCATTCGGTTTTGACTCAAAAAAACTTGGCACCTACTCTGGGTAAGACCAAGGCGCATCATCAACAAAAGCCTTTGGTACCCTCTTGGGGTAAAACTAAATCAAGCCTCGACTCGGCCGGCTTTGACTCAAAAGATCTTGGCACCTACTCAGGATAAGACCAAGACATGTCATCGACAAAAGCCCTCGGTACCCTCTCGGTGTAAAGCTAAGGCACGCCTTGACTCGGTCGGCTTCGACTCGAAAGACCTTGATATCATTTTCATGAGTAAAATTGAGGCATGTCCCCGACCAAAAGACCTTGATGCCCACACAAGGTAAAACCTATGCATATTGATTAGACTTACAACAGCTAAAAGATTTTGGCATCTTCCTAAGCCCAAGGCATATACCCTAATACCTTGGTGTCACTGCGAGTAAATCCAAGGCATGAATCCAAGTCGTCTCAACCCCCAAAAAACCAATGAATACTCAAAGGTACGTGGTTGAAATTAATAAAGACAAACATTTCCGCCTAAAATGTTCATAGCAATACCTTGACACATTCATAAGCCCAAGTCATACATTTTAGGGCCTTACAATCATATTCTACAAACAAGGTATGAGGTTGAGTCGCCCCATTCGCCGTAATGGCAAAGTCGCCTCGACCCTATATTAAATGTGGACTCAACAAACCAGATAAAAATTAATACATATGAAGAAAAGAGATACACCAATGGAGAAGGTGAAAATATAACTTTTATTCATTTACCAAAATGTTTAGATCAACATTTACTTCGACAAAAGCAAAAAGAACATATACACGAAGCTCTCATGGAGCTCAACTTGGATTTGGAGTAGGACTGCGAAGTACGGAACTAGGCTCAGGAGTGGGAGTCGGCTGAGGAGAAGCAAGGGCATCCTCTTTATCTTGATCACCCTTCGGCCGGCTAACCCAGCTATCTACTTTAAAGCTTTCTGCCGACTCCTCGCCTCCCTCGTCCCCGTTCTCCACATCTAGCACTAACCTACCTCCCTTCATCTCTATCTCCTTCAAAATGTCGAGGCAATTAGCGACTCGGGATGGGTAATGGAGACAGTTCGGGCTAGGTCGGGACTCAAGAGGGATCAACCCAAGCAGGAAGTCGAAGCCAATTTTGCAAGCCAGAGCCACTTCTACCTTGCCTAGGGGGATGTCACAGTATTTCTCCACAACTTCCCCCGATAGGCCTCAGACTCTAGAAAAGCAAAGCGAGCTTGTAGAGACCAGACCTTAGCGAGAGATGACTCGCGCTATTGCTTGGTCCCTAGAGCAGCCTGAAATGCTATCCTTCCTAAGCTTCTTGTTAGCCTGCTGCTCCTCCTCCAGTTCGACCTTTAATCCCCGGGCAACCAGGCGATCCGACTAAGCACATTCCTGAGCATTAAGCCTCTCACGCTTATCAGCCTCCTCTTCAGACAGATACCTAATTCTATCGTCCCTCTCAAGAATGTCGTGTTGGAGGTGGCCGACTTCCTCCTTAAGCTTAGTAATCATAGCCGACTACTTGTTGCGATGTGCTTGGAGCCCCTTAATTATTTTCTGCCGAGTCTCCAATCAAGGATGACTCTCCCACCTTAGCAACCAACACCTATAGAGACATCTGTCGAGTCAGTTGTCTGTCTGTACTCAGCCAAAGTTACCTTTCTATCCTCATGATCTACTATAAAAGGGAGTTTCACTGCATGAGATAACTTCTTCTGCTTTCATGCAACTCTGAAACAAGTCCTCTCACTATTTTCTTATATTTTCCCACTCAAGTTCAAATGCCGACTTAATCGTCGAAGGAACAACCGGAGAATCCAACTACAATCTCTCACAACTTCTTCATGTGCAGGGAAGAACAATGATCTATAGAGCCAGTCATCCAAAGGCGTTTGAGTACCCTAAATCAACTTTAATCCACAAATAAACCCCCTGTTTGATAACTAACATCAACTGTTATAGCCTGCAAATAACTAAGTATTAATCTTTCTTGAGTTGTCGACATGCATGCCGCTCCACACCAGATCGGACATGATCAGAGCCTAGACGAGTCGACCGCAGAAGACTCGAACTGCTCCTACGGTCGACTCCATAGGTCGATAATTTACATGACCGACTCGAAATGTGGTGCTTGCCGACCTACCTATTAGATCAAGCCAACAGGCCTCCACACTCGACCCACTATCTTAGCCAACAACTCTCAAGACCGACTAAAAAGGCGATACTAGTCTTCTTACTCGTAGAGCCGAATAAAGAGGCGGTGCATCCTCGAACTCCACACCAATAGCTGCTCCTCCTCATCACACTTGGTGCCACAAGTTCTCATGACTCATCACTCACCAACCCCCCTCGATCATCCTCACGTCCAATCAAGGATGACTCACCCACTTCAGCAGTTAACACCTATAGAGACATTTGCCGAGTTAGCTGCATGTTTGTACTCGGTCAAAGTTACCTCTTTGCCCTTCTGATCTACTATAAAAGAGAGCTGCACTATATAAGATAACTTCTTAACTTCTTCTACTTTCATGCAACTTTGAACAAGTTCTCTCACTATTTCTCTTATTCCTACTCAAGTTCAAGCACTGACTTGATTGTCAGAGGAACAACCGGTGAGCCCAACTCTGGCCTCTCACAAGTTCTTCATGTGTAAGAAAGAACAATGATCTACAAAGCTAGTTATCTGAAGGAGTTTGAGGACCCTAACTCAACTTTAATGAACAATGATCTACAAAGCTAGTTATCTGAAGGAGTTTGAGGAC
This sequence comes from Asparagus officinalis, assembly GCF_001876935.1. Lineage (NCBI taxonomy): Eukaryota > Viridiplantae > Streptophyta > Magnoliopsida > Asparagales > Asparagaceae > Asparagus > Asparagus officinalis. The sequence goes on along the minus strand of NC_033797.1, from coordinate 144,823,835 downwards.
CCTAACTCAACTTTAATCCATAAATAAACCCCCTGTTCGATAACTGGTATCAACACTAACATTTAGTTAGTTACCCGATGCCCACATCTCAAACAGGTATGTTGGGCTTATTTAGGCTGAGCGCATGTTTTTCTGGTATGGAGTAGAAATCCAAAAGTTGACACACACGATAGATCCAACCGTGGATGTTCTTGCTGGTGTCTAGAGGGAAATCCACTCTACAATTTGCTGGTGGTCCCGAGTTAGTCATCATCGTAGTTGATATGTTTTAGAAAATGGATAATACATTGGTTGTTGCATTTAGACCCACGGTAGTGATGCATTTGCATAAAGTTCTGGTGGAGAGTCCAAAATTGATTTTGTGTGGTGCCTTGACATTATCGTCGACTATCTTATCAAACTGCTCCACTAGTCCACTAATTTGTGAATATATTCTAATTACCATATGTGATAGCCCATTGATCCTTTCGCTCAAAGTCTTCAGGTATACTCCTTGCTACTCTACCATGCTTTTGAGACGATTTATCTTGCTTCTGTGAGACTCATTGCATTTGGTCTCCTCGACAATCGCTTGCTCTGATACCACTTGTAAGGGTTCAGGAGAGCTCACCCCTAAAAGCTAGCTTGTAGAGGGAGGAAACCCAAACCCTTATAAACAAACATCAAGTCAATCATATAACCGATGTGAGATTAAACGGCCCCTAACACACCAACACCGGGGAATAGGTTATTGCAAAGCCAAATGAGTGATGCCAGGATTGCCTTGTTCACCGGAGACTAGACGAGTGCACAACCAGCCAACGTGAGTGTCAGGATCAAAAGCGTGATGATATGTTATGATCTGTTTAGTCCCATATCGATTATGTGAGCGACTTGATATGAGTTTATAAGATATTAGGATTCCCTCCTACTAGCTTGTTTTTAGGGTGAGAGTTCTCATTACTCTCTTCCTCCAGCAACAACCCCTGGTGTTTTTTTTAAATTAACCCATTAAAGATACGGTCTCTTTAAAGCGAAACAGTACAAGGTTGAAAAGTAGAAGAGATCTTTTGCGTCCTGATTCCTCTTGCCCCCACTTCTCTCTCTCTCTCTCTCTCTCTCTCTCTCTCTCTCTATAAATAATCCCTCCCGCTTCGTTCTTCTGCATTTTTCACCTCTCTCTCTCTCTCTCTCTCTAAAACCCTCGGGAGAGAAACTATTTTCTCCCTCATCTGCGGAGCAATGGCGGAGAAGGACGAGCGCAATGAGCGCATCGCATCCTCCATCAGAGTCGTGCCCAACTTCCCAAAGCCAGGTACCATAACTCCCTCCGGTCTCCAATTTCGTTCATCAAGATCGAATTTTGATGACGTGGGTCTGTTCAATTTGGAGTTTTAATGAAACCCTTTTGGTGGAATTAAGGTATAATGTTTCAAGATATCACCACCCTGCTGCTCGATCCGCAGGCGTTCAAGGATACCGTGGATTTGTTTGTGGAGCGATACATTGGGAAGAGTATCTCTGTGGTTGCTGGTAATTTTTCTTTTTATAATTTTTTTTTTGAAAATTCATAAATTTACGAATTTTTAGGGGCTTATGTGATTAAAATGAAAATTGCTGTCTTTCCAAATGTCGATTGGGGGTCCCAGTGAGATCATCATTGCAAGTTGACGAACTTTTTTGGTATGGGACGGCTGATTTTGACTTTGGTACAGTCTCAATGATGATGGCTTTTACCCTGTGGACATCCTGTCAATTTACTTGAAATTTTTCTTTGGAGAAGTTGCAATTTTGATTTTTTTTTTTAAGTTTCAGTTGTGCTACATTTGGTGTATGAGCAGCTACGTATTGATTTAAGTTATGTTTGATGTGCCTGTAGCTATGGGTTTAAACTACTATAGCCGAGTTTAAAAATAATTCAATATTGGGTATAAGATGATTTTGTAAGCGGGTGGTTTAAAAATAAATGACGCTAAAAGTTTGGGTTCATATAAATATTAGAGCCCTATATTTTGATGTTGTTTTACTGTTTAGTTCTTGAATTTTTGGACGGCATATTCTGTGGGGAGGTTTTGGTTGGGGTTGGGGTTCTAATTGATCACAGTTATGTCCAATGTTTTATGTGCAATTATTGGAAATTTTTTATTTTCACAAAAATGATCATATATTTTACTACTTCTGGCTTGTAGTAATAAGCTGTTTGTTTTTGTATTTTTGTAGAAAATAAATTGGGGTTGTGGTTGTGACTTTGGAGTCTTGTATTGATGATAAGTTGCTGTACAAGAAGCTGTGAAAATTAGCAACCCAAGCAGGAAGTCGAAGCCAATTTTGCAAGCCAGAGCCACTTCTACCTTGCCTAGGGGGATGTCACAGTATTTCTCCACAACTTCCCCCGATAGGCCTCAGACTCTAGAAAAGCAAAGCGAGCTTGTAGAGACCAGACCTTAGCGAGAGATGACTCGCGCTATTGCTTGGTCCCTAGAGCAGCCTGAAATGCTATCCTTCCTAAGCTTCTTGTTAGCCTGCTGCTCCTCCTCCAGTTCGACCTTTAATCCCCGGGCAACCAGGCGATCCGACTAAGCACATTCCTGAGCATTAAGCCTCTCACGCTTATCAGCCTCCTCTTCAGACAGATACCTAATTCTATCGTCCCTCTCAAGAATGTCGTGTTGGAGGTGGCCGACTTCCTCCTTAAGCTTAGTAATCATAGCCGACTACTTGTTGCGATGTGCTTGGAGCCCCTTAATTATTTTCTGCCGAGTCTCCAATCAAGGATGACTCTCCCACCTTAGCAACCAACACCTATAGAGACATCTGTCGAGTCAGTTGTCTGTCTGTACTCAGCCAAAGTTACCTTTCTATCCTCATGATCTACTATAAAAGGGAGTTTCACTGCATGAGATAACTTCTTCTGCTTTCATGCAACTCTGAAACAAGTCCTCTCACTATTTTCTTATATTTTCCCACTCAAGTTCAAATGCCGACTTAATCGTCGAAGGAACAACCGGAGAATCCAACTACAATCTCTCACAACTTCTTCATGTGCAGGGAAGAACAATGATCTATAGAGCCAGTCATCCAAAGGCGTTTGAGTACCCTAAATCAACTTTAATCCACAAATAAACCCCCTGTTTGATAACTAACATCAACTGTTATAGCCTGCAAATAACTAAGTATTAATCTTTCTTGAGTTGTCGACATGCATGCCGCTCCACACCAGATCGGACATGATCAGAGCCTAGACGAGTCGACCGCAGAAGACTCGAACTGCTCCTACGGTCGACTCCATAGGTCGATAATTTACATGACCGACTCGAAATGTGGTGCTTGCCGACCTACCTATTAGATCAAGCCAACAGGCCTCCACACTCGACCCACTATCTTAGCCAACAACTCTCAAGACCGACTAAAAAGGCGATACTAGTCTTCTTACTCGTAGAGCCGAATAAAGAGGCGGTGCATCCTCGAACTCCACACCAATAGCTGCTCCTCCTCATCACACTTGGTGCCACAAGTTCTCATGACTCATCACTCACCAACCCCCCTCGATCATCCTCACGTCCAATCAAGGATGACTCACCCACTTCAGCAGTTAACACCTATAGAGACATTTGCCGAGTTAGCTGCATGTTTGTACTCGGTCAAAGTTACCTCTTTGCCCTTCTGATCTACTATAAAAGAGAGCTGCACTATATAAGATAACTTCTTAACTTCTTCTACTTTCATGCAACTTTGAACAAGTTCTCTCACTATTTCTCTTATTCCTACTCAAGTTCAAGCACTGACTTGATTGTCAGAGGAACAACCGGTGAGCCCAACTCTGGCCTCTCACAAGTTCTTCATGTGTAAGAAAGAACAATGATCTACAAAGCTAGTTATCTGAAGGAGTTTGAGGACCCTAACTCAACTTTAATGAACAATGATCTACAAAGCTAGTTATCTGAAGGAGTTTGAGGACCCTAACTCAACTTTAATCCATAAATAAACCCCCTGTTCGATAACTGGTATCAACACTAACATTTAGTTAGTTACCCGATGCCCACATCTCAAACAGGTATGTTGGGCTTATTTAGCGTCGACAATCTGACAATTGCCCCCCCCCCCCCCCCCCTAACCAAGTTGGATTTTCGGTATCCTTGCAGCCCCAAACGATTTAACAAACCCCAATCTTGTCCTCCATCACCTTCCTCATCAAAGGCTGAGCGCATGTTTTTCTGGTATGGAGTAGAAATCCAAAAGTTGACACACACGATAGATCCAACCGTGGATGTTCTTGCTGGTGTCTAGAGGGAAATCCACTCTACAATTTGCTGGTGGTCCCGAGTTAGTCATCATCGTAGTTGATATGTTTTAGAAAATGGATAATACATTGGTTGTTGCATTTAGACCCACGGTAGTGATGCATTTGCATAAAGTTCTGGTGGAGAGTCCAAAATTGATTTTGTGTGGTGCCTTGACATTATCGTCGACTATCTTATCAAACTGCTCCACTAGTCCACTAATTTGTGAATATATTCTAATTACCATATGTGATAGCCCATTGATCCTTTCGCTCAAAGTCTTCAGGTATACTCCTTGCTACTCTACCATGCTTTTGAGACGATTTATCTTGCTTCTGTGAGACTCATTGCATTTGGTCTCCTCGACAATCGCTTGCTCTGATACCACTTGTAAGGGTTCAGGAGAGCTCACCCCTAAAAGCTAGCTTGTAGAGGGAGGAAACCCAAACCCTTATAAACAAACATCAAGTCAATCATATAACCGATGTGAGATTAAACGGCCCCTAACACACCAACACCGGGGAATAGGTTATTGCAAAGCCAAATGAGTGATGCCAGGATTGCCTTGTTCACCGGAGACTAGACGAGTGCACAACCAGCCAACGTGAGTGTCAGGATCAAAAGCGTGATGATATGTTATGATCTGTTTAGTCCCATATCGATTATGTGAGCGACTTGATATGAGTTTATAAGATATTAGGATTCCCTCCTACTAGCTTGTTTTTAGGGTGAGAGTTCTCATTACTCTCTTCCTCCAGCAACAACCCCTGGTGTTTTTTTTAAATTAACCCATTAAAGATACGGTCTCTTTAAAGCGAAACAGTACAAGGTTGAAAAGTAGAAGAGATCTTTTGCGTCCTGATTCCTCTTGCCCCCACTTCTCTCTCTCTCTCTCTCTCTCTCTCTCTCTCTCTCTATAAATAATCCCTCCCGCTTCGTTCTTCTGCATTTTTCACCTCTCTCTCTCTCTCTCTCTCTAAAACCCTCGGGAGAGAAACTATTTTCTCCCTCATCTGCGGAGCAATGGCGGAGAAGGACGAGCGCAATGAGCGCATCGCATCCTCCATCAGAGTCGTGCCCAACTTCCCAAAGCCAGGTACCATAACTCCCTCCGGTCTCCAATTTCGTTCATCAAGATCGAATTTTGATGACGTGGGTCTGTTCAATTTGGAGTTTTAATGAAACCCTTTTGGTGGAATTAAGGTATAATGTTTCAAGATATCACCACCCTGCTGCTCGATCCGCAGGCGTTCAAGGATACCGTGGATTTGTTTGTGGAGCGATACATTGGGAAGAGTATCTCTGTGGTTGCTGGTAATTTTTCTTTTTATAATTTTTTTTTTGAAAATTCATAAATTTACGAATTTTTAGGGGCTTATGTGATTAAAATGAAAATTGCTGTCTTTCCAAATGTCGATTGGGGGTCCCAGTGAGATCATCATTGCAAGTTGACGAACTTTTTTGGTATGGGACGGCTGATTTTGACTTTGGTACAGTCTCAATGATGATGGCTTTTACCCTGTGGACATCCTGTCAATTTACTTGAAATTTTTCTTTGGAGAAGTTGCAATTTTGATTTTTTTTTTTAAGTTTCAGTTGTGCTACATTTGGTGTATGAGCAGCTACGTATTGATTTAAGTTATGTTTGATGTGCCTGTAGCTATGGGTTTAAACTACTATAGCCGAGTTTAAAAATAATTCAATATTGGGTATAAGATGATTTTGTAAGCGGGTGGTTTAAAAATAAATGACGCTAAAAGTTTGGGTTCATATAAATATTAGAGCCCTATATTTTGATGTTGTTTTACTGTTTAGTTCTTGAATTTTTGGACGGCATATTCTGTGGGGAGGTTTTGGTTGGGGTTGGGGTTCTAATTGATCACAGTTATGTCCAATGTTTTATGTGCAATTATTGGAAATTTTTTATTTTCACAAAAATGATCATATATTTTACTACTTCTGGCTTGTAGTAATAAGCTGTTTGTTTTTGTATTTTTGTAGAAAATAAATTGGGGTTGTGGTTGTGACTTTGGAGTCTTGTATTGATGATAAGTTGCTGTACAAGAAGCTGTTGATAAATGTTTGTGATTCGCCCCCCCCCCCCCCCAGACCCTGTTATTTTGGGGTACCTTTTTATTATGGTGCTATTAGCGTAACAAAGTTATCATCTATTATTACTGCTTGTAAGTGCTCTTGTTCTTCGTGTAGAAAATAATTTTGCCTGAAACTGAATGCTAATGTATTAAAGTCTTCACGTGAGCAGGGTTTGGATGATTTTGACCAAATTTTGTGAATGTTAGATCGCTATAATGAGTAATCTAAAAGTTGAAATGTCTTATTTCTATGTGTTGATTATCTGATTCTTTCGGACAAGAGAAAATTTGATAATTTGATTGTATAACCTAGAGAAGATTTGCTGAAAGTTGCCTGAAAATGTGAAAAAAAACTATTATTGCTGGGCTGTTTTCTGATGTAGTTTCATATTGATGGGCAATCTTTATTTTTCATCCACTTGGTGGGATTATATAAAGGCGTTGGTATCAGAATGAAACCAATTGAATAAAGTAAGCCCATGCTTCAAATGTTGTTATTGCTATCATTTTGACCTACGCCTACCACTAAGCTTATTATATCAGAAATTGACAGCACAATTCTAGTTTATACGTCTGTTTTCTAGCCTTACCACTACAAGGCCGCGGGTAAATCCCTCTTTTTTTTATAATGTTTAATTGGGCAAATTAATAATTTTTATATGATATTTAAATATGGGTAAGAACGTTTAGATTTAATATCAAAAATTAATTCTACATTTAATACTTGTGTTAAATGACACTTTTATATATAATTTCCTGCTGGGTTTTACAGGAGTTGAGGCTAGAGGTTTTATCTTTGGCCCTCCCATTGCACTAGCGATCGGCGCAAAGTTTGTACCGCTGAGGAAACCAAGAAAGTTGCCAGGTACGAACGATATATTGTGCAACTTAATGATCCTTGTATGAAGCTCTCCTTTCACATTGATCTAACATTTTCATGCTAGTGAACGGTAATATAAGAGGGAGAAGGAAAGCCAAAAAAATATTCTAACATGGCGACAATTTATTTTCTTTGTACCCTTATTTGTCACCTTTACATAGATCTATTGTGACATTTTCCTGGGTGAAGTTTGTTAAACGTTGTTGTTTCCGAAATCCTAAAACCCCATGTCTAATTTTTATTTGGGTAGCCCCTTTGCCTGCATGAAAGTACTATTTTTTGTTTTCCCATAAACGGGTGTTTGTTTCAAATCCTATAATTTTAGGATATGGATTTCACCATAGGATTTGAAATCCATTGGTGTTTGTTATGAGTTGGGATTTCTAAAATGTTGTTTGTTTCATTAATATTTTGGGATTTGGAATACTACAATTTGTAATATTTTTTTTTTCAAGCTCAAATTGTAGCATTACCAAATGCTAAAATTTTGTAATATGATGAATATGCTATCTTGGTGAGGTTACCTCCCACAAAAAGACAAAATTGAGATTTGTCAAATCCTTTCCAATTGAGAGGTAAACACACCCATTTATAGGATTTGTCAAAATCCTTTCCAATTGAGAGGATTTGGCAAATTCTAAAAATTGGGCATTTTTTGCACTTTTAGGATTCAATATTCCGAAAATTTTCTTAAAACAAACGCATATATGGAATACCAAAATACAAAAAAACTCACTTTTTGATACCAAAACTTATAATCCATACCAAATGCCAAAATTTGTGGTGAAACAAACACCCCATAAACAACTTTGACATCATTAAAATTTTGAACGTCTCTTCAAAAATTCAAGGACTGGGTTTTCATGGCAGAACAAAACTCTGTCATGTATGTTATTTATTTATTTTGAATGCATTATGTTTTATGTATTTATGGCCATGAGTGCTAAGAGTATCTTATCATATGTGAAATATGAAAATCTAAGATAAATATGAAAATCGAACTCTTGGATTTTGAAGATACTATAAAAAAAATATAATTAGTTAATTAAAATATAAAGCTAGTGACTGGTTATATATATAAGAGGGAGAAGAAAAGCCAAAATACCTGTGTAGGGGTATTCTCACATGGTGATGATTTATGACCATAAGTATTAAGAGTACTTTCTCGTTAATATTCTTAGTACGTACCATTATTTGTCACCTCCACATGGATAGGTTGTGCCATTTTGTGGGGGGTGAAGTTTGATAAACTTTGCAGGACTTTCTGAAATCCTAAAAGGCCCCATATAATTAAATTTCATTTGCCTGTCCCCATCAACAGCACGAAAAAGCACCATCTTTGACCTGAAGCGGCACTTCTGAACAAATAGTGATAAATCTGGAAAGGATACTAGTTTCACTTTTATGTGTCTGTTTTTGCTTCAAAATGCTGGCCTTTTTCTCCGAAGCCACCGCCCTTTCTGTGTTTTAACAAATTTCTTGCTTCTGTTCCACAAGTACATTTGATGTCATTCCTTGTTTGGCAAAAACAGGCATTTTTTTTTAGGGGGGGGGGGGGGGGGGGGGGGGCATGAATGGATATGCTCTATGTTGCAATATGGTGAAAACTACGGGACTGTATGTGCAATTAACCACCCACGACAGATAATGTGTCAAAGTAACATCTTTATTTATAAAATATTTAAGTCATTGGTTGATGGAATACGCCTGTGATCCCTGTGAAATGGAGGTAATCCTCGAGGTCTATCTAAATTAGTCTCTCTTAATGCGAGTTATCCGTGTTCACTATGATTTGGCAATCACGGGTCTTTTACGTGCTGTAGTGAAGATTATGTTTTGGATATATGTTGTCAAATGTGTAGGTGAAGTAATCTCGGAAGAATATGTTCTCGAATATGGAACAGACTGTCTTGAGATGCACATCTGGCGCGGTTCAGCCCTGGTGAGCGCGTTTTATAGTAGTTGATGAGTTGGATTGGGCAAACCCGGGTGCAGACTCTGATGTGCGGCTATAAATTTGCTTGGTATGTAGTTGTTTGTAACTTTATGAAATTTTTATGGGGGTTGTTCGTAATTTTTTTAGGGAGTTCTTTGTAATATTTTAAAATTTTCAGCGTGGGTGTTTGTTATTTTCACGACATTCATGGGCTACTTCTAGATATTTTAAAAGTTTTGTCTGTAAAATTTTTCAAGGGGATATTTGCAACATTTAAAAACTTTTTTAATTGTCGGGTTGTAAAATCTTCTAAACTTAATTAGCTATTTTACTCTACTAGATCATACTTGAGCTAATCAGCATCTATTACTAAAAACAATCTGGGGGCTAAATATTCTGTTAATTGTTTTTTTTCCTTCCAGAGCGCGTAGGGGCTGAAGTTGTAGAGTGTGCCTGTGTGATTGAACTGCCTGAACTTAAGGTGTGTTGTAAATACTTTGTAATTGTTTTCCGCGCATAATAATGTTATTAATTATTTATATTTAGAGTTGATCTACAATCCAAAGCGCATAGGGCGCATAGGGGCTCTTGTCCGCCTAACTTTAGTGGATTGTAGTTCAACTCAGTACTATTCCGGTTAACTGTGGGCAGACCTCCCTGTAGTATGATACTCACTCGAACTTACTACCCCTCTAGTTGAACCGCGCCCCCCCCCCGCCGGCAATTTTCTTTTTGAACTTTTTTGTTTTGGTCCTCGGAGAAAGAACTATAGTTTTGACAATTATAGACCCCCTGAGGGTGAAAGAGTCAGAAAATTTCGCTCCGGGTGTTTATCTACGACGATAAAACTTCGAGGGCTAGGAAGTTTCGAAACAATGATACTACAAGAGGGTGAAAGAGTCAGAAAATTTCGCTCCGGGTGTTTATCTACGACGATAAAACTCGAGGGCTAGGAAGTTTCGAAACAATGATACTACAAGGGGTCTATCTGCAACTTAACACCTATTATTATTGGTACATGATGTTGTTAATGAGTAGGTAAGTAATTCAGTCATCTATATCGTGTGCTGTCTGAACTGAAACGTGCAGGGGCGTGAGAGATTAAGTGGCAAGCCATTGTTCATTATTGTGGAAGCTCGCTGACATGGATTTATTTACATAAATACTTCTATGCACGTTTATTTATCTCCTTCCACCCATCAAGAGTTCTATTTTGTGAAGTAAATTTTGATTGTAGCGCTGTCTTTTTAATCCCCTTATGTACGCAAGATTGCATTTTAGTGTATGAGGTTTCATTTCCAATTTGGTATCCTTTTTGGATCGCGAAGCTTCTGTTTATTTATCTTCTACAATCCTACTTATTTTGTATTAATATGATCAGAACTCTCATATATTAAAATATATACTGGTATTATTTTCCTTGCTTGTAATCAGATTTTGGAGGTTAGATTTCAAAATAGGGTAGATTTTGAGGTACATAGGCAAGAAACCCCTACATATAATAATACTAGTTTAACGTTTGAGGATTTTGTCAACAACTCTTCACCATGATGGGCTGCTCATGAATGTTTCTTCTTTTCGTCCCAAATGTAGTGCTCTGGGAGTAGTTTCGAAACAGAAAGAGTCGGGGGTCTAATACAAAATACTGATGAATCGAGGGGGGCTAATATGACAAAAGGTCAGGGCATTTAAGAAAAAAAACCCCTTGAGATTAACAGACTAGTGACATCTCAGAGTTCAAATTGGCGCGAGCAACAGGCTGGGCTAAAACTTATTCAAGCCCAACTCCAGCCCGTTTTCAGCCTATTTATTCGACACCACGGAAGTTTTTCCCAAAAAAAAAAATTCCGACGCCGACATTCTCAAAATCTCACAATGCGGGGCGATACGACCACCGTTATCCGCCGTCGCCGGCGATGCAGAGCCTCCTCTAACCTCCTCGGAACGACTAATCGTCTTCGAATGCCGGCCGTCCTCTCCTCCTCCACGATCTCTCCGTTCCTCCCCCGCCAATCCTCAAAACCCGTTGAGAAATCGTCCGGCGACGGCCGCCTCTGTTTCCCGATCTCGCATCTCCCTCCTCCCCTTCTCCTCCTCCTCCCTCCTCTTCGTCTCCCTCCTCCTCGGCCTCCTCCTCGACATCGCCTTCGTCGGCGCCCTCAAATTCCTCGTCCGCCGACCTCGCCCAGTCTACAACCGCGACATGAGCCTCGTCGTCGCCGTTGATCACTGGTCTTTTCCCAGCGGCCACTCTTCTAGGGTTTTCTTCGTCGCTTCGTTTCTGTTTTTGGTTGGTGGGGCCGGGGACGGGGTTGTTGCTGCGGTTTTTGTTTGGGCGGCGGCGACGGCGGCGTCGAGGGTTTTGATGGGGCGGCATTTTGTTATGGACGTGGTCGCCGGGGCCGGCTTGGGGGCCGTGGAGGGGGTCATCACTCACCGCTTCTTGAAATTTTGAGTAAGTTTTTAAAGCTTATTATTATTATTATTATTATTTCCCTTCTTGATTCATTGCATTTGAAATTTGTTTGTAAATTTTTATTATTGGTCGAAGTTTTCGACAAAAGATCGCCGAAGGTTGTAGTTTGGATGGATGTTTGATCATCATTGGCAGGAGTGCATATCGGAAGATACGCCCGTTGTGTTTAGTTCTATAAACTTAAAAGCATATACTATTGAACTTCTAACTGTTTTAATAAAGTAATACCTTAGGTGAAATAATAGGTTCCCATCGCTTATTGTCACGCATTCTTGTTGCTAATTCTGTCAATGACGCATATTTGAAACCCAATGACAACGCCTGTGAATGTTTGGAATGCGTCTATATGATTATTTGACACATACATGGGTTATCCAGGTCTGATATTTGATACATACTGTATGTGTATGGCTATATGTCTTCAGATGATGCATTCATGCCTAACAGTCTACCATTATACAGATATTAACATAATTACGGATTTCTATTGACTCGGGTAGTAGTATTTTATGAGAGAACAGATACGTTAGTACTGAAAACTGAAGAGAACCTCACATCCCTAATTGAGACAGCATTTTATGTGCCCTTCTTTACCTTCAGTAAATGTCCTCTTTCTCGGGCCAATTTCTTTAAGTTTATGAAAGAAAAGAAGAGGGAAATAAATGACTGGGTTTGGCATCCAATGTATTGAGAAGGGAACTATGATAAAACTGCGCATGATTTATTTTCTTTGAGACGCATCTTGCTGACCTCTTATGTTCTTGCAGCATCAAATGCTCAATTGCCATAGTACGAGGTGAGCAAGGCAGCCTGCACAACTTGCTAAGTGTAAGAGAATGCTTACAAAAAGTTCCCAATTCCAAACTTGTTTGAGACTATTTCAACTCTTGGCAAAATTCCATCTTTTTCGTAGTTACGGACTGCATGGTTTCACATATGCCAGAAGAGTTCTTTTAAAAAATTACAATTTTATTTCTTAAACCCGTTTGAATGGAAATAGCTATAGCATATATGAGTGTTACCCATATTCATATCCACGTTGATAGAGAGTATACACTTGTAGATATGGATTATGTTTTTCTAAAAGTATTTCTTTATTATAAACAGCCGTGAGAATGGATCAAAATGTCAGAAAAAAAATCCTCATTTATTTACACTAAAAGATCCTACAAGATGAAATGCATGAACTTTATTGGCACTAAACAGGGTATTATGAGATTCAATTTAGTAATTGTTCTGGAAGAGAGAACTCTTATGGAAATATATATACAATAATAACAATTTAAAATGAGGTATGTGATATAGGGTTTATGGTAAACAGGATATGTGTTGTTACTTATGTTGTACTTGGTAGTTGGTAGTGTTGGGTACTTGAGTTTATCTGGCAGTAACTGAATTCAGATTCAGATATTTAAGTGCATCTATCTTTGATTTGCATTTGTGTACAATGTCTGTGTACAAAAAAGACAGACACGAGGCTCTGAATTTCATTAGGAATTATAAGTGATTTAACTCTTGCATTTTGATAGGGAGATATCCTTTGGAACAATCGTTTCCAAATTTTAAATCGTAACAAGTGTATACCTCTTTTGAGCTTAGAAGAAACTTTTTGATCTTAGTACAAGCTGAAGGTGTTTCATATAAGATAAAAACGCTTCTCCACCCCAAAATTAAAAAGCGAATTCCCCTCACCCCCAAGGCTTGATCAACATGCTAAAAACTCCCAAATGCTTGTTGTGTGTTTCTCTCTTTCCTCTCCTTTTTTTTCTCTCCCCACTCCGTAGCCATTACCAATAAGCTCTCACTTCTCTTTTTTTCTCACTCTGCCCTTCCTCCCCTCCGACTTCATATTTCTTTATCCTCTTCCCTATACCCTTTATAGTCCACCTCATTCTACAATCACCTCCCTCGTCTTTTTTGCCTGGGCCCACCACCCCATTACCACCCTCAAACTCGTCTAAAAATTTTCTCTTCTTTTCTCTCTTAATCTCCTTCTAGCCCACCATCATACATCCACTCATATCTTCCCTCCCTTCCCTCTTCATTCAGTAACATCATATATCCATTTCCTACCTCGGCTCCCTTCCCGTCTCCTCCTCCTACAACCACTACTTCGGCTTCTTTGAGACCACCATCATACATTTATTCACTATCTCCTCTTCCTTTCCTCCGCTGATTTCAAATCTCCGCATCCCTTCTGCCCTATCCCGTCGACCCCCTCCTATTTCGTCACCTCCCTTGTCTCGTCCATCGTGCCCATCACCCTTTTGCCCTCAAACTTGTCTCCGTAATCTTCTTAATTCCCTCTTAATCTCTCAAAATTAGGGTACGGGAAGACTACGGTATGACTTAACAACAAATGCATAAATTTAACACCTAATGAGATAAGTTTAACAATCAATAGATACGCTGAACAACCGATGAAAAAGCTTAATAACAAATGCTTAAGCTTAACAATCAATGCATAGACTTAACAACTGACAAAAAAGCTTAACAAACGTATTTTCTTAATGACCAATGCATAAGTTTAACAATCGATTAACTGATGAAAAGGCTTAACAACAAACACATGAGCTTACCAACCAACGCAAAAGCATAACAACTGACGCAAAAGCATAACAACCAATGAATAAGCTTAACAACCGACGAAAAAGCATTAACAATCAATGCATAAGCTTAACGACTAACAAAAAAATTTAACAACTAATACATAAATTTAACAAGTAATAAAAAAGCTTAACAATAAATACAAAAGCTTTACAATCAAACTTAACAACAATTGCATAAGCTTAACAATCAATGAATAAGCTTAACAACCAATGAAAAGCTTAACATCAAACGCAAAAGCTTAACAAACAATGGTTGTTAAGCTTTTTCTTCAGTCGTTAAGCTTATGTATTGGTTGTTAAGCTTATGTCTTTGTTACTAAGCTTATTTGCTTGTTGTTAAGCTTTTCTGTCAGTTGTTAAGCTTGTGCATTGGTTGTGAAGCTTATGCATTTGTTAAGCTTAAGCGCTTATACGTTGGTTGTTAAGTTAAAGCATTTGCTGTTAAGCTTTTTCATCAGTTATTCAGCATAGCTATTTGTTGTCAACCCTATTTTATTAGTTGTTAAGTTTACGCATTTGTTGTTAAGTCATGTCATACCCATCCCCATAACTTAGTTTTGAGAGATTAAGACGGAAATTAAGAAAATTATGTGAACGAGCTTGAGGGCAGTGAGGGGTGATGGGCCTAGGCGGAGGAGACAAGGGAGGTGACGAGGTAGGAGAGGGTGGACGGGAGAAAGAGTAAGGGAGGGGATTTGGAGATTTGAAGTCGGAGGAGGAGAGAATAGAGAGGAGATAGGGGGTGGATGTATGATGGTGGGCTCGGAGAAGTAGAGGTAGGAGTTGCTGGAGGAGGAAGGAAGGAGAGGTAGGGAGTGGATGTATGATGTTGCCTGAGGAGGGAAGATAAGGGTGGATGAATGGTGGTGGGCCCGAAGGAGATTAAGAGGGAGAAGAAAAGAAATTGTGGGGATGAGTTTGAGGATGGTGAAGTGGGTGGTGGGCTTATGCGGAGGAAACAAGGGAGGTGATAAGGTAGGACGGGGTGGACGGTAGAGGGTGCAGGGTAGAGGATAGAAAGATATGAAGTCGGAGGGGAGTAAGGAGGGAGTGAGAAAAAAGAGGAGGTGAGATCTTGTGCTAATAGCCATGGAGTGGGAGAGAGAAGAGAGGAGAGGATGAGAGCTTGTTGGTAATGGGTATGGAGTGGGGAGAGTAAAGAGAAGAGAGGAGGAAGATGATAATGGGAGAGAGAGAGAGAAAGCAGCTCACATGGGCATTAATTAGGGGTATATTGGGGAATAAAAGAGTATTGCTTAGGTGGCACTAGGCCTGCGGGTTTACAAGCAAAAAAGAGCTATTTTTTGGGGATTTTGGCTTGTTGACCAAGAATTGGGGGTGGGGTAATTTCCTTTTTGATTTTGGGGGTTAGAAGCAGTTTTCCCTTCATATAAATCTTACATTTATAAAATTTTGAGATAGGATATATAGTTGCAATAAATAATCATTTATAATTATAACCTTATAAAAGTGAGAAACTTGAATGCAGCATATGAAAAATCTTATTCTTTCTAGTAAGTTTATCCTAAGTTTATCTTAATCTTTTGGTACCAAGTGTGCGACAACTGCTGGATCTAGAGCATGTTTTTATCTGACTAAAATTAGTACGCAGTTTTTATTGTTTATTATTTAAAGTCTAACAATTTTGAGGGGTTCCTACATTTCCCTTTTGACCATATTAAATGAAGCAATTTCTATGGTTATGTAATTTATTCAAACATGATCGTTCTTTTTACTAGGATTGGCCATGCAAATATGTGAACCATTAAAAGGAAAATGATAGTGAAATATCATTTATTTAGCTTGATTAGGACCCCATAAGATAATTTTAGCGCTCAACTACTATAACGATCATTAGATTATTGTCTAGAAGTACATCCTTTGCCTGTTATATATTAATAATACCATGAAGATGCTATACTATGGATCCAAATTTAAATTTTAGATTTCTAAATTGCAAGTCTGTATTCGTTGGATACTTGGATATGATCTACTTCAAATCCAATCTCGGATGATTTCCAATGTGTTTTAACATGCATAGTGTGTTGGAAAAACTTACATTTCAGAAGTTTTATAAAGTTGAATATTTTTTCCTTATTACATGATTAAAAACATATCAAAATCATTGAATGATTTGTTTGCAAAAGTCCATGTGTATTACATCACATCTAATTCAGTGGTGCGGAAATTCAATTTGAAAATCCAAATTGTAAATTTTGGATCTATTCTTTCCACATTTTGGATACTAGAATTTAGTAGCCTATCTAAACTCCCTCATGGATTTCATGTTAAATTTTCCCAATTGATGAAATGTCGCATATTTTCATGATTTTGATAGACATTCAGAGAGACCTTATACTTAGTAGATTAAATAAATGAACCAAGTCATTCTTAGCCCAGGAGTTTTTCTTTAGCCACCTGGTCAAATTTACAGTGATGTCCCTATAACAAATCCTGGAGTTGAGCAGGTATGGAGGCAAGTATTAATTCAATCTCAGGACAACTTTTACAATTAAACATTTTAAAGTTTTCGATAGCAAATGAAATTGTAGAAAGACGTTGCCACGATTGTTAAATCACTGAATGAGGCTTGAAGAAAAAGAGAAGGATACAATTGCTTGCTTTAATACTAGGAGAAAATTTTAAAAGAGGCGGATTTTAAAAAATATTTAGCAAAATCGACCATTTTGCTAAATATTTAGCAAAATCGACCTCTTTTGGGCCAGCTCATCAAGGTTGACCAAAAAGATGTCGATGTTGCAAAATGTGGGCTTCAAAACACACGGGACTACTAGTCCCAAGTGTTTAGCTCTAGTTAATCAGAGCAAAGCAAAACCCTCTCCACTTCTTCAATTCTCTCACCAAACCAAATCAAAGTCCCCCTGCCACCTCTCTATCCTCCAATTCTTCTTCCTCTTTGATGTTGTTGTCGTCTTCTTCTAGGGTTTAGAGTTGGTTCTTCATCTCTATGTCGTCATCATCGACGATCCCGAACGCTGCCAACATCAAGATCTGTCTCAACTCTGACTATAAGGACCCCACATCAAGGTCCTAGTTCTTGGAGCTGAAGGACTAAGAGCAAAGGGGCTCAAGGCCGAAGGCTAGGCTGAAGAGGACGGAGTAGTCGGTGATGTTTGTGAAGCCGATGGAGAGGATGCAGTCGGCGAGGGTGAGGGGACCGAGGAGGTAGAGAACGAAGGTGAGGGTGCGAAGGTAAACGACCAGGTTCATGGTGGTGACGGGGAGGGCGAGCAAGAGGAGGGATCGGAGCTCGTCCAGGGTCTGGAGGCTTGGGTTTTGAGGTTGTCTTCCTGAGTTTTTGAGGTCGTCACAATCTCCCTCATTTGGATCAACCTCGGCCCCCTCATGCTCTTCCTCGGCCAAGACCCCTTCGTCGCCACCTCTTACTGCCTCTTCTCCCTCCTCGACCTCCTCACCAACTCCCTTCTCTAGCGCCTCCGCATCACACGAGGGTCTGGAGCTTGTGTTTTTTGCTATTGAAAACTCACGGGACTACTATTCTCGTGAGAATTATGTGGTGTATTAAGTGGCTGATTAGCCAGCCTTAAACACACGGGACGAGTAGTCTGTTAGTCCCGTGTATTTTGAAACCCACATTTTGCAAAATCGACCTCTTTTTGACCAGCCTTTGTGAGACGGCAAAAAAGAGATCGATTTTGCTAAATATTTAGCATAATAGTCGTTTTTGCTAAATATTTTTTAAAATTGATCTCTTTTAAAAAAACTCTCCTTAATACTATTAGTATTAAGCTCGCCCTGTTGTGGGTATTATGAGTACTGATTTTAAGGTTAAAAAAATATTACTTCAGCCTAAAGAGTAGAGAAAATGACCCAAAAAATTTACTGTAGCATACAGAGTAGGCGTAAGATCCAAAAATTATACTATAGCATGAACAGTGTTCACGGGGAAATCGTTTACACGCTAATAGTGTGCCGAGAAGAAGAAAATGTTATCTAGTATGAACAGTGATTTTAATATTCTGAATCGTACTGTACCAAGAATACTGTACCAAGAATAGTGTTTGATGTAGAATGGAAGCTAATTTTGAGGTTGTGCTTTTTAAGTTAGAGGTGGTAGATAATAGATAGTAATGCATAACTGATTGAGACGTGCTCATCTTTGATGGAACTCTCTATCTCGTACACTATTTCTGGGAGTTTGATAGCACACACGTTGGGTGTACCTTCAACTATTTCTCTGAATGCGATTGAAGAGGACGTAAGATGCACTATTAGGTTGCAGGAATACAAGGGTCCAGAGTCCCTAGGGATTTAGGTAGAGGACGGTTAAGGTTGGCCATTGAGATCTGAAGATCTGAACATAGTTTAAAGAAGAGAAAAGTTGGATATATATATATATATATATATATATATATATATAAATATATGTTAGAATTTTGGTTTTTAGCAGTTTTTAGGATCCAATCAGGAAAGCTTTTGTTAGAAATTTTCCTTATTTGGAATTAATTTCTTGGTCATTAAGTTTTTATAAGTGCATGAAGGCTAGTTTTAATTCGATAGAGGTATAAAGATGTTATGAATAAATTATGGTTACTATAGGTTTTGTGGTTCAGTTTTGGGAGTGAAATCCTAATTTTGAAGGAGTGATACCTTAATTAGCATGAGGTTATTGATTCAGGTGTGATTTATTGTTCTTTTTTTTCCTTCTGGCCATTGAGATCTGAAGATCTGAACATAGTTTAAAGAAGAGAAAAGTTGGATATATATATATATATATATATATATATATATATAAATATATGTTAGAATTTTGGTTTTTAGCAGTTTTTAGGATCCAATCAGGAAAGCTTTTGTTAGAAATTTTCCTTATTTGGAATTAATTTCTTGGTCATTAAGTTTTTATAAGTGCATGAAGGCTAGTTTTAATTCGATAGAGGTATAAAGATGTTATGAATAAATTATGGTTACTATAGGTTTTGTGGTTCAGTTTTGGGAGTGAAATCCTAATTTTGAAGGAGTGATACCTTAATTAGCATGAGGTTATTGATTCAGGTGTGATTTATTGTTCTTTTTTTTCCTTCTTCCTTGCTTTTGTTTTTCTTCCACCAATCAGCTGACGCTAATACTTAAGACTATGCTGAAACACGCTTCATGATAGATATCGTCCGTTGAACTTTAATTTTTTTCCCGTAGGCTTTTACATGACTGAAACTCAACTCTTCAGGTGTTCACAATGGACTAATAAAAAAGACATTATGACTAAAAATATGGTTACCCATAACATAATTTGGCTGCCCTTTTTAATAACCTATTGCAATTATTCTCTTAATAAAGTCTGAAATTAAAGGCGCTCCTATTAACTTAAGGAGCTGATGCTTGTGTAGGTTGCTTCTGTGCAATTTCAGATATCTTTGGTTGACAGTTTTCAGTAGTGATTGTTGATGATGTAACTGGATGTCCAGACTTGTGTGTTTCCAATTTAGAAGCTTAACTGGTTCTTTTCTTCATGCGATCCATGAATATTTGGTACTTTGAGCCTTAGACAATTAAACCCCTCATACCATAGATCTGTTCATTAAAAGACTGAAGAATTTTCATCTGATTGTTAAATATCCATTATCAAAGTGAAAAGTATTAATGTTTGGATATGTAAGGGTATGTTTGTAGGAGTTTTCAAGATTCTAAAAATTCTGAAGTGAGGATTTTTTTTTTTTTTTAAAAGGGGGGAAACTGAAATTCAATTTGCTTTTGTTAGTTCACTATCTTTTGACTTACTGAACTGAAGAACTTTCGATTTCCTTTTCTTGTCTGTCAGCATAATAAATTGAGTTTTGCTTTCATATGCCTAACTTTTTCACGATAAAAGTCGTTGAGCTGGTTTTCAAACATAGTTGTCCATTGGTCATATACTTTCATGTTATGATAGTTGATCATTGATTACATTGCAGAGTTGCTAAAAAAGAACAAAAAAAATATTGAACCATCTACTATTGCATAAGTGCTAATTATTGTATAAGTGTCAATATTTAGTGGTTTATGAATATTATGAACATTGTTTTTTTCAGTTAACATAACTCTTTCGTTTAACAATTTAAAGTCTAAAAACCACTGAAACTTTATCATCTTCATTCAATATGCATCATTATATATCCTACTTTTTTTTATGATGAATTTATTTCCAGTTATGGGGGCCAACAATCCCTGCAGACTGCTATGATTCAGTACCCTATCATTCTGAGCACAAAAGAGAAAAAGAGGAGCAATCTCTTACACATCTCACATGTGACAGCACAACAATTACAGGAGGACCAATGAGTGGTAATAGTTATGCTATTGGCAAGGCACTGTTGTCAGTTGATTCAGAGCTGAACCCATTGTGGGGGAGAAAAAAAGTTTTAAATCTTTTTGAAGTGTCATCACCACCGAACTTTTGGACTGCTGCTCGATGAGTAGACTATGGAGAGTACTTTTGACATTCAGAAGCAAGCGGCAAATTTGACTGGGAGAATCCAATGCTACTGATGCTTGAAATCTTATTAGCTGGTTCTATAGCCTTTTTCATGACCTAAAACTAAAAGAATTTTCACATATCGCCGACCAGCTACTTGTTAGAAGGCTTAATCGCACTTGCATGCCCTTTAGTTTCAACTATGTTGCACTTACTTATATTATCTTCATTTGTTTTTGGTAGCACTCGTGTACCCTAAAGTTTTTTTAAAGGTCACACTTACATACCCTCGCTTGTTTTGGCAGCGTTTATATACCCTAAAGTTTTTTTAAATTTGCACGCAAATAGCCTCAAGTTTGTATATTTGAGGGTATTTAAGTACGAGTTTTTATAACTTTAGAGTACGTAAGTATTGCCAAAACAAGCGAGGGTACTGAGTGGAAAATTTAAATGAGGGTGTATAAGTGCAATGCTGGGGAAACTACAGGGTACTTAAAGTGCAATTACGCCTTGTTAGAAATTTTTGATGTATGATTTCATTTGGTCAGCAAGTGCTGATGCTAAGAGCATCTCCAACAGCTTTCCTAAAATTTTTTTCAAAATGGAGAAACAAAAGTCATATTCTCCAAATTATTTTTGCTTCAACTCCAACAGCTTCCCCATTTTAAAAAATTGTATTTATTACAATAATAAAGCTTTCCCCAAAAATTTGAAGAATGCTGCAGATTTGGGGAAGACTCCCTATTTTTTCTCCTTCTTCCATATTTTGGGGAATGGGATGGAGAATCTGTTAGACAAAAAAAAGCTCTATATTCCCTAAAATTGAGTATTTCAAGAAGATGGGGAAGCCGTGGGAGATGTTCTGAGTAATTAAGACCTTCGTTGGACATTAAAAAAAAAAACCACTAGAGTCCTTTCAAGCTGCACTGTTTCCCTTGCCAAGGACAGGTTCCTGCCATTCGTCTGCGGCCAATAAAATGATTCACGCAGAGCATGAAACGAACTTTTAATGATTGCAGCCCACTATCGCTAGGCTCAATTATCACTAGACTCTTCGCTACCACTGCGTTCGCAGGATTCTGAAAAGGTTATCCCCGTATCCACAATCCTCTGTTCCTCTACAATAATCAAAATGGCGTTTGGAATTTTCTATTCTTTTTCCCCTCCTTTTCAACAAGTCACATTCGGACAGTTAAATTGGACAAAATCTCCTCCCCCCCCTCTCATCCTCAACAATTAATTAATTTTTGTTGAGGGGTATTTCTTACGGAGAATATGCGAATTCCTCAACAACCGTGCGATATCTTCTTCTTCTTCACAATCAATTAGCACAGCGGGTATATCCTTCACGCGTCTTTTTCTAAAGCTTTTAACATCTGGATGTATATTCCTTTTTAAAAGGGACCTATTTGTGAACTTAATCCCAAAAACCGACCTCATTCAAACAAAATTATAAAAACAGACCTAGTTTTAGCCTCAGGGTTGAAACTAGGTCGGTTTTTGAAAAAAAAAATCGAAACTTCACGGGAGTTGAAGTTGAACTTCTATAAAGTTTAGTAGATGTGCTAAACTTCACAGGAGTTTTCATAGTTTAAAAAAAATTGTGAACTATAAAACTTCACGGGAGTTGAACTCCCGTAAAGTTTCAAAAAAAAAATTACAAAAATCGATTTGATTTCAACGCTGAAGCTAAAATCAGATCGGTTTTTGTAATTTTGTTTGAATGAGATTGTTTTTTTGAAATAAAAGTCTAAAGGGGTCTCTTTTGAAAATTTGTCCTCCTCAAAACCTTTAGCTTATTATTAGCTCCACCCTAACAAAGATCTCGTGTAATCTCTTTGACAAGATTGATTCTTGGTGATAAAACCCAAACAAGCGATCTAATACTAGTTCCTACTCTTTGAGAAAATGATTGAAAAGGATGGATTTTGATTAACGACGGGACGTTTATCCTCCTCCGATTTATTGGTGAGATAGTGTTTATGAAGGGGTCTTATCATCATAATTAATCTCGTGGAGCACTGCATCTGATATGCCAGCCAACAGTAATTTGCATGTGGTGGTGAGGACCCGACTGATTAACGATTTATGAATTTTATGTACGTGCTATTTTCAAGTGCTGTTGTCAAAACTAATCAATTGCATGGAATTTGTAGAGGAAGTTGATTTGAGGCTAAAAATAGTACTTATATGACTTACTGTTTCACCTACTTCTCACTCACACACCCACCGCTTGTATTTGGCAACAAGAAAATATCCTAAAATTTTTTAAACTTAAGACTTACGTACCCTCACTTGATTTTGGTAGTAGTTATACACTCTCAAGTTATTAGAACCTGCACTTATATACCCTAAAGTTTTTTATGTAATGCTTAAATACTCCAAAGTTTTTAAACATTGCACTTAAATACCCTCAAGTTATACCCTAATTTTTTTTTATCTAATACTTAAATACTCCAAAAAAATTTGGGAAAAATGTGTCCAGGCCCCAAAAGTGGGAACTTCGTGTGACTAGCCCCCTTGTATTTTGCCCCATGTGGAATAGCTCCAAATACGCATAGTATTTGCGACGAGGCCCCGAATTGACTTTTTTCAGAAAAAGCCCAGAGGAAGTTACGATCTTGCCCCTCTGATGGGACTGAGCTGGGTTAATGCGCCCCATACCTTTACAAGTACTCTCCCTCTCTTTCTCTCTCTTCCACCTAGGACCCTTAAAAACTCTTCATCTTTCTAATTTCTATACGGATTTTAACGTTTCTAGGGTTTTCGTCGGGAAAATGTCGTCCAGGGAAGGATCCAGTAACGACTACGAGGTCGTTCATCGAGCCGAGTTGGAAGGAAAAGGCGCTTCATCTGTGGGTGGCAGCGCGGAGGAAGCTACGGAAGCTACGCAAACCCTAATCGAAATGTAAAAGGAGGCAATACAATGGCGAGCCCAGAAAAGGAGGACGGTAATGGCTGGTCGTACCAACAACCCCCCCTCAAAAAAACAGTAAGTGTTATGTTATTCAGTATTCGGCAACGACAATGGCTAGGTTTAATCTTCAAGAATACGGCTTTATATCGCGAAGAGACAATGTAGATTACCAAAATATTGTTAGTTCTAGGCTGAGCCCAATGTTAGTTCTAGTTTGAGTCAAATGTTAGTTCTAGTTTGAGACCAATGTTAGTTCTAGTTTAAATCCAATGTTAGTTCTAGTTTGAGTCCAATGTTAGTTCTATAACACTACGTGTTAGCTCTATTTTGTTCCCGTTAGTGTTAGGTCTAATATGAGTTCATATGTCTTATTGAACTTACAAATTCGAAAACTTTTTGCAGGGAAAAAGTTGCTCTAACAGGCTCAGCAGAAACACTAAGGTTAACCACCAATATCGGGGCCTACTGGGGATTCATGAAGCGTATTGCCCCGAAGATTCGTCAGTGGTATAGGGATGCATACTGCGGTTCTATATTTCAACACTATATTTTATTTGGGGCTCCTGCGCCTGATCTGCTCACACTTGAACTACTGCTGAGCTTTTTTTGACAGAGATAATAACACCTTTTGTATACCTGATTCAAAAAGTGGGTGTATGAAAAATATTAGTTTTGATTTGTAATTGGTCCATAACCATACTCATTTCCCAATTTATGAGAAAGCCATAAGTAACAATCGGGACTCAAGAAGCAGAATATGAGTGGAATATTTCGCTAATCTTTTCATTTCTGAAGAGGGTAAGAAGTTAAAAAAAGCAGAAACCACCCAACGTAAACATCTTGAAGGGCTACTTGAATGGCTAGTTGAATCTACAAAAAAAGCGGGATATTCAGGATTTTGTTCTGCTATAAATTCTGTACCAATGCTCTATGATATGGAGTCCCATAGCAGGGGAAGGTATCCCTAGACACTTACTCAGGTACCTGGATAGCATTCAGAGGGTCAATTCTGTTGCATGGGCCAAGTTCTTTTATAATAAAATTATCAGGGGCATTGGAGTTGCTTTGGAGGGAAAGAAGAAGCAAAGGGTCGAATATGTCTCAGGTTGCATGACACTATTGTGTGTAAGTTCCATATTTTACTGATCTTGTTTCATTCTAATTCGTACATATGCATTGTTAGTTCTAACTTATTCTATGTTAGTTCTGATGTATACCATGTTAGTTCTAATCTACACCATGTTAGTTCTGTTGCAGATTTTGTTAGTTCTAATTTGTTTCGTGTGAGTTCTAATCTGCACCTTGTTAGTTTTAAGATATACCATGTTAGTTCTATCTGCACCCATGTTAGTTCTATCATAGGTCATGTTAGTTCTATCATAATTCATGTCGTACCACGTACTAATTTACACCATGTTAGTTTTAGATGCAACCATATTTTACTCTCTTTGGTCTAGTCTAGTATTAAATGTTAATGGTAAATATATTTGGTACAGCTTTGGTACTACGAGATGACAGGCATAAAGAAATATGCCCTCATAGACACCTCCAAACCTCCAATGACAAATTAGGTACCAGGGGAGGAGAAAGTCTCATCTATGAGGATGCCGACAATTACTTCAAAGGCTAAGTCAGCGTCAATAACTTTTGTCCATAGGCATATTGCGGAGGTCGCTTCTCCAGGTCATGATCATGCACTTCCCGCTGAACAGAGGGGTGAAGGTCCCGCTGTACAGAGGGGTGAAGTTCTTCAGCAAAAGCGTCAGGCAAAGAGGAAGGCTTTCCAGGAAGAAACTACTAAGAACTTCTCAATAGGCTACGTAAGTATCCTGTTATGTTAAGTCGTACTCATTTAACACTAACTACAAAGAATATCCTAATTATGTTTAATCCTACTTAAAATTATAATCTTGTATCAATAACAGATCATGACAAAGCATATTGACGTTGCTTTTGACGATGAAGAGGACATCAATGTTCTTCCTATTGAGCAGCAACTCACATTTTGGAGAAATTCTGCTAAATTTCTCAAGCGACTTCTTATTGCTACAAAGCAGACCAAGAGCAAATATTATAAAGAATTCATGATTGAGATCAACATGCTTAACAGGATAATTAAAAAATGTGGAAGACATGATGAGGCTATAGACCCGGTGATGCTTAAGTCAAATATCAAACAGAAAATTACAAATAAAATTAGGAAGAAGCGACGGGAAGCTCAAGAGGAACAGAAGCCCAAAACAAGCAGTGTATATAAGGAAGAGCCCACCATGCAAGAACATGTACATAAGATTGTTGAAGAGGATGTGAAGCATCCTGCTGACGATGAGGCAATAGAAGAGGAGCATGTTACTTCTCCAGGGGAGGGGAATATAGTAAGGTTGACCAGACTGTAGATACTAAGGTTAAGGATAGTGTAGATAAGGAAGAGAAGCATATGGAAGATATTATAGAT
The DNA here is from genome assembly GCF_001876935.1 of Asparagus officinalis. Classification (NCBI taxonomy): domain Eukaryota; kingdom Viridiplantae; phylum Streptophyta; class Magnoliopsida; order Asparagales; family Asparagaceae; genus Asparagus; species Asparagus officinalis. The sequence goes on along the minus strand of NC_033797.1, from coordinate 144,797,780 downwards.
AAGGAAGAGGAGCATATGGTAGATAAGGAAGAGGAGCATATGGAAAATAAAAATTTTATTGTAGATAACAAAGATTTTGATAAGGATCCTGTTGATGGTGTAGATAAGGAGGAAGATATTGTAGATAAAGAGAAGGAGAATGTAGATAAGTTGGAAGCACAGGAGGAAGAGGAGGAAGATATTGTAGATAAGGAGAAGGAGAATGTAGATAAGTTGGAAGCACAGGAGGAAGAGGATCTTGTGAATATTAAACATGATGTGGACAAACTTGTAGAAGTTCTAACGAGCAATGTGGAAGCAAAGCGTAGACCACAGCCAAGAAGGGTAAGCAGGAGATCTAAATGGAAGACCCCTATACTGAAGGCAAAAGAAAGAAAAATAAAAAAATTAGTATAGATATACTTGAAAGTCCTGAACCAAAAGTAAAACTAGTTGACAAAGTTACTCATTTTTACCCCGGTAATCAAATCCCCACTTGGGATGCGTTGAGTTTGAAGCCAATGACAGATGAAGAGGTAGCTCTATTGGAAGAGCTGAATAATGAGCTTCCAGACCCTATATTGTTTAACTTACGCATAATAGATAGCACATGTGCTTTTGTACATAATTTAAAGATACCATCTTCAGTAGCAGACAGACTCGACAAAGCTCAAATTGAGAGCCTAACCAAATTTTGTTCTCAGAAAATTCACAGGTAAGTTTTAGTTGACTATTTATATGCTAATTCTTCACATATTAGTTCTAATTCATGTTAGTTCTAATTTATACCAGGAGATATAATGTTATAGTAACATCCAACAGCAGTATTAACAGGGAAGAGTTGTTATATTTGCTTCGTGGTGGCCGCCTTGACGACAAGGTTAACATATACTTGCTTAATAATTCAAATTATATTGTTTAAATTGAATTTTAATGTTTCATAACAATTACAGATGGAAGAAGCAATTTTGGACACGCTTAACCAAGAGGCATATGACAAAGGATATTGAGTCGTATCAGTGTTCTTTCTTGTAAGAACATGCTATTCCTAATTTCATCGTGTTAGTTTTTATTGAAATTCATGTTGGATCTTGTGTAATCCATGCTAGTTATACCATGAGTCACGTTAGTTCTAGTTAGCATCAATTTAGACCTACCATAAGTCATGTTAGTTCTAATTTAAGCGTTGTCAGTTCTAACTAGTGGCGTGTTAGTTCTAATCTATACCAAGTTAGTTCTATCCTGTACCATGTTAGTTCTATTCTATAGCGTATTAGTTCTAATTGATATGGTGTTAGTTCTAATATATATCATGTTAGTTCTGTCGTAGTTCATGTTAGTTCTATTTTACGCCGTGTTAGTTCTAATCTACACAATGTTAGTTCTATTATGTACCATGTTAGTTCTATTCTGTAGCGTGTTAGTTCTAATCTACACAGTGTTAGTTCTATTCTGTAGCGTGTTAGTTCTAATCTACACAGTGTTAGTTCTATTCTGTAGCGTGTTAGTTCTAATCTACACAGTGTTAGTTCTATTCTGTAGCGTGTTAGTTCTAATCTACACAGTGTTAGTTCTAATCTACACAGTGTTAGTTCTATTTTGTAGCGTGTTAGTTCTAATCTGCACAGTGTTAGTTCTATTCTGTAGCGTGTAAGTTCTAATTAATACGATGTTAGTTAGCCTTCGCAGCGCATGTTTGTTTTAATTTCAACTCAAACATGATGTGTTTGCAGCACTCACTCTATGGCTTTGAGACGAACAATTACGAGCTATTTTTGTCATATATTGAAAAATATACCGCATATCGTATGGAGCATCTCTTGATCCCTTTGGTCAGGCACGATCATTGGCATCTTGTAGAAGTTGATTTTAAAGATAAAGTCGTCAAGCATTACAGTTCCGCTGGGCACGAAACTTGGATGGAGCCTGTTAATAAAATCATAAACTACTTTGATGCCCATCATGCTGATTTTATTGAGCAAAATGTGCGTAAAATATTTAGATATCAAGCCATCAAATGCGAGCAACAAAGAAGACGGTTAGTTCTAAAGTCTATATTGTGTTAATTTGTGTTATAGTATTAGAACGGACCGAAAATGTCTAATGAACTCATTCTATGTTGCAGCTTTGACTGTGGTGTGTTCGTCTACCTCTATATAAAAGCCATAATTGAAGGACGATCAACATTGCTGGTTAATCCTCCGAACGATATCCCTGAAGCTATGTGAGCATGACTTGGCGCACAATTATTACTGGCTGGTTATGAACAAAGACATAAAAAAGAAACAGTGTACAGTGATGAATGATATGTTCATACAAATACAATAATGTATTTATAAATAAGTAATTGAAAATAATTGTTATCAGATGTATTGTTCTATCTGTACCATGTTAGTTCTAGTGATGCTCCTTAGTTCTATCTCATACAATGTTAGTTCTATTCTGTACCATGCTCGTTAGTTCTATCTCATAGCCAGTTCTAATTTTTTAATTATTTAAGTTATCTTCTCACTCCAGCTGTTCACTTCTTTCGAAGCGACGGTTCCATCACACTAACATATCATATCATATATTCGCGTGTTCCCAAGTTAGTTAAATAAATTAATTAACTTAAATAACCTAATACGAACTTCCATCGATAGTACGGTCACCACCATTCTTCTATTGGCCCCAGCGTAGGCGCCTCTGCAAACCCCTTCCCCTGCTAAAAACCGCAACCCAGCGTCAACTATTTTCATCGTATACCCTCACAAATGGCTGGGGATCCTTTTTGTGTACACTACCATAGGACAGGACATAGCTCTCGAGATTGTCATCATGGAATTACCGCTCGTGCCCCTCCGAGGATGCTTACCGTCCCGGCCAACACCTCCAGCACCATACGACATCTTTCTTCTTACGCCATCTTCAATCTTGATAGAGGCCGTCCATCTGTGCAGGAGCTCCGAGAGATGCTGGCCTACCGCTTCAATCTTAGGACATGGCCCCAACAAATCAAGGAGGCGGCAGGGCACAGCTTCATGGTGCAGTTTCCATCCGATGAAGTTCTTGCCCAAGCTATTGAACTCGATTTGATAGATATGGGCACATTTAAGGGCAGATTCCGCCGTTCTCAACCCTTTCTAGTATGGATTCGCCTATTCAATCTCCCATACCACCTCTGGAATTTTGAATTTCTTCAATCTCTGCTCATTGGTATCGGTGAATGTGTCATGTGCTCCAGGGACGTCATAACACATTCTAACTTCAAAGACTGTAGAGTTCTACTCAAGGTTAGGGATTTATCTGAAATCCCTAAGAGGCTTGGGTTCCGTTACATCTCGTCGGTGGATGGTAACGCCAAGGAAGGATACGCCATCACGCAGGTCCAATGCGGGGGGAATTTGGAGAGGGTTCAGGGATCCACACGACTTAACTTAGGGCCCCAGCGTGCGCAGCCCTTTAGGACCGACCCCGAGTTAATTGAGGTTAGTTGGGGTGGCAAACACATGATGGTTGAGAGAGACCAATGGCAGCTGTTTCTCCGTAACCAAGGGGTCGGGGGTGCCAATTCTCCAAGGTCTCTCCCTACCGGCAATGTTCCTCTCCCTTTACACCCCGTCGTCTCCCACAGTGGCTCAGCGGAATCCAGTTCTCCTTCCTCAAAGCGCAGTAAGCCAGGACCTTCGAAAAGGAAGGCGAGTGACAGCGAAAAGGGTTTATTAGACCGAAACCAATCCAGCGAGGGCAGCAACAAATGAAGACCTGACATCATTACGTATTGTAACCCCCCCCCTCCCCCACCCCGTAAGCCAGTTAGTTCTTGTTAACTATTGCTTATCCAGAAAACAGTTTGTTACAAATCTTAACCCAAATATAGAGATGCCGTGTTAGTTCTTATATATTAGTATAACTAATGTTGTGTTAGTTCTAATCTGCATCATTTTTGTTCTATTTTATAACATGTTAGTTCTAATATATATGGTGTTAGTTCTAATCTACACAGTGTTAGTTCTATTCTGTAGCGTGTTAGTTCTAATTTACACAGTGTTAGTTCTATTCTGTAGCGTGTTAGTTCTAATCTACAGTGTTAGTTCTATTCTGTAGCGTGTTAGTTCTAATCTACACAGTGTTAGTTCTATTCTGTAGTGTGTTAGTTCTAACTGATGGCTTATTAGTTTTATTTTATACCACGTTATAGTTCTATTTTATACCACGTTATATCTAATTTATATCAAGTTAGTTCTAATTTTATACCACGTTAGATCTAAATTATACCATGTTAGTCTGTAGCGTGTTAGTTCTAATGTGCACAGTGTTAGTTCTATTCTGTAGCGTATTAGTTCTAATCTGTACAGTGTTAGTTCTATTCTGTAGTGTGTTAGTTCTAATGTGCACAGTGTTAGTTCTATTCTGTAGCGTGTTAGTTCTAATCTGCACAGTGTTAGTTCTATTCTGTAGCGTGTTAGTGTCAGTTCTAACTGATGGCTTGTTAGTTCTATTTTATATCACGTTATATCTAATTTATACCACGTTATATCTAATTTATACCACGTTATATCTAATTTATACCAAGTTAGTTCTTTTTTATACAACGTTAGTTCTATTTTTTACAACGTTATAAACCTAATTTATACCACGTTATATCTCATTTATACCAAGTTAGTTCTATTTTATACCACGTTATAGTTCTATTTTATACAACGTTAGATCTAATTTATACCAAGTTAGTTTTAATTTAAACAAAGTTTGTTCTAATTTTAACCACATTAGTTCTAATTTATTCCAAGGTTAGTTCTATTCTGCATAGTGTTAGCTCTATCCCGCAGCGTTCTATTTTATACAACGTTAGATCTAATTTATACCAAGTTAGTTCTAATTTAAACAAAGTTTGTTCTAATTTTAACCACATTAGTTCTAATTTATTCCAAGGTTAGTTCTAATCTGCACAATGTTAGTTCTATTCCGCAGCGTGTACCACATTAGTTCTAATTTATTTTAAAGTTAGTTCTAATATGCACAGTGTTAGTTCTATTCTGCAGCGTGTTAGTTCTAATCTGCACAGTGTTAGTTCTATTCTGCAGCGTGTTAGTTCTGATCTACACAGTGTTAGTTCTGTTCTGTAGCGTGTTAGTTCTATTCTGTAGCGTGTTAGTTCTAATCTACACAATGTTAGTTCTCTTCTGTAGCGTGTTAGTTCTAATCTGCACAATGTTAGTTCTATTCTGTAGCGTGTTAGTTCTAATGTGCACAGTGTTCGTTCTATTCTGTAGCGTGTTAGTTCTAATCTGCACAGTGTTAGTTCTATTCTGTAGCGTGTTAGTTCTAATCTGCACAGTGTTAGTTCTATTCTGTAGCGTGTTAGTGTCAGTTCTAACTGATGGCTTGTTAGTTCTATTTTATACAGTGTTAGTTCTATTCTGTAGCGTGTTAGTGTCAGTTCTAACTGATGGCTTGTTAGTTCTATTTTATACCACGTTATATCTAATTTATACCACGTTAGATCTAATTTATACCAAGTTAGTTCTTTTTTATACAATGTTAGTTCTATTTTTTACAACGTTATAAACCTAATTTATACCACGTTATATCTCATTTATACCAAGTTAGTTCTAATTTATACCAAGTTAGTTCTACTTTATACCACGTTATAGTTCTATTTTATACAACGTTAGTTCTATTTTATACAACGTTAGATCTAATTTATACCAAGTTAGTTCTAATTTAAACAAAGTTTGTTTCTATTTTATACAACGTTAGATCTAATTTATACCAAGTTAGTTCTAATTTAAACAAAGTTTGTTCTAATTTTAACCACATTAGTTCTAAACAAAGTTTGTTCTAATTTTAACCACATTAGTTCTAATTTATTCCAAGGTTAGTTCTAATCTGCACAGTGTTAGTTCTATTCTGCAGCATGTACCACATTAGTTCTAATTTATTTTAAGGTTAGTTCTAATCTGCACAGTATCAGTTCTATTCTGCAGCGTGTTAGTTCTGATCTACACAGTATTAGTTCTATTCTGTAGCGTGTTAGTTCTAATCTACACAGTGTTAGTTCTATTTTGTAGCGTGTTAGTTCTAATCTGCACAGTGTTAGTTCTATTCTGTAGCGTGTTAGTTCTAATCTGCACAGTGTTAGTTCTATTCTGTAGTGTGTTAGTGTTAGTTCTAACTGATGGCTTGTTAGTTCTATTTTATACCACGTTATATCTAATTTATACCACATTATATCTAATTTATACCACGTTAGATCTAATTTATACCAAGTTAGTTCTTTTTTATACAACGTTAGTTCTATTTTTTACAACGTTATAAACCTAATTTATACCACGTTATATCTCATTTATACCAAGTTAGTTCTAATTTATACCAAGTTAGTTCTATTTTATACCACGTTATAGTTCTATTTTATACAATGTTATTTCTATCTAGTGTAAGCTGATGTTAGTTCCCGATTAACAAGAATAAACATTCAATCGGCAAAAAACGAAATATTTGTTGCATACTGGGACGAAAACACTTTAACATCTCAAACACTTAGTCAGCTATAGATTCATTACATGTTTTACGGTTATGACCTTTCATATGACATCGAGAACATTTTACTGGCCGCGTGTAAACAGTTCTGTTGTTGATACGCCTGGTTTTATTTCTCCCTTTCCTTTTTGTTGTAAGTGGAGGTAGGATCTGTATCTCATCCCTTGGCACGATGCGCTTCTCATAGTCAGGGATAAGGTAGAGGATTGGCTCGTAGCTTTTTTTAAAGACTTCAACAGTCATAAACCAGTCACAGAACTGGTAGACATCCCTTTTCATAAACATAATGTATGCGCATGCATGTTTGCAAGGGACACGAGTTACATCCCACCCATGGCAAGTGCATGTTTTATTATCTAGATCCACTTGACAAGATCTATGGGATTGTACCTCAAATAATCCTGTGTGGGACTGACGAACCTCCAATGGATGGTCATTTTCCATGTTCTCTTTTAGAGCAAGTTCAGCTTTGGGGCAAAGAAATTGATTCCAACTTTCAGCCATGACTCGTCGCTCATTTATACGAACCATAATCTGTTTACGTATATGCTCTACCAGTTGAAGTATCTGTAGTAGCCTAGCCTCATGTATCTATTTGTTGAATGACTCTGCAGCATTTGATGTAACGTGACCATATCTGAAACATAATAGGGAATTCGTCAAGCGGCTTATAATAGATAAGTAATGAAATAGCTTATAACTTACCTAACTCCAGGGAAAAATGTATTGGCCCAGTTTTATGGAGCGTAGTTCATCACAATATTGTAAGCTCTTTCGTCAACCAGTCTAATGTCGTCCATATAATCGTTCCATTCTGCTCTAGTATATTTGTAACAGGCAGATTGCAATAGATTACCCAAGATCTGAGTATCTTTTGATTTGAATCCCAAATCCTTCAACTTTGTCCTGAAGTTCTCAACTAGATGCAACACACATCGAGAATGTATAGAATCTAGAAAAAATTCTCTAACTGCTTCTCTGATCCCCTTATCCGCATATGAAATTATCACTAGCTTGTGTGGAGGGTTGTATGGATCTGACCTTTCATAGAGAATAGACCACAAACCTACAAAGAGTTGTGGTTACCATACACGAATTATAGAGTTAGCAATGAATGAGCTAGAATTATCATAACCTGCAATAGAACTAACATGGCTAGGGATAGAACTAACCTTGTAAGAACCACTTCCAGTTAACGTTATTTTCCTGATCGCATATAGAATATGCCAATAGAAATATCCCCTGATTTCCATCATCTGATATGACACTTAGGAGTATGCCTTTGAATCGATCTTTAAGAAAGGTACTATCTAAAAATAAGAGTGGTCTACATCCGTATAAAAAACCATTTATGCAGGCAGCGTAGCATATGAATAACCTTGTAATCCTCCCCTCATATTGTTCAACATGAATATAGCTATCTGGGTTTGTCTTCTTGACCTCTTCTACATACCTAGAAAATTAAAGATTAAGCGTTAGTACCAACATTGAAAAATTAGTATAATCAACGTCACATAAAGGAAATTAGTTTGTCTTTTGTTAGATATCATCTTCTATTTACCATCGTAATTGATCGTAGGACTCATGGGCATCACCATATAATTTCTCTTGTGCTCTTTCTTTACCCCACAAAATCTTACTATAATCGACCCTAATCCCATACGAGCTTAGAAACTCCTTTTGAACGTCAATAGGCCGTATATCCGGTCGAACCTTTAACGTGGGTTGTAATTGGGTAGCAATGAATCACCTAGAGGCTCTAGATTGACCAGCATTATTGCCATGCTGCCCACAACTATGATTGTCCACAAACCTTTTGATTTTAAGTCTATTATCATTTTTTGGTGGAGAGACAAATAACATTCACGGATAATTTTTGGCTTCCTTAAACCGACAAAACACTCGATTACGCTTCTGTTCATTCTTCCCAAACTCGTATTCGAATTTTTTTGCCATGGAGTAGTATAGCAAGGCCAATCTTAACTCCTTCGCACTTTTAAATCGTTGTCCCTCACCGGTTAAAGCGGTGTGCCACCAAGCATGAATCCTCTCTGATTTGCTAATCATGTCATCAATCGTCATGACATCATTTTCGGAAGGATTGTCATTAGGATTCTTATCTGGAACACTTGTGGTCCACAACGCCGACGGGCCACAATCTACACTTTTTGAGTTCAAATTGCTGGAAGCGCTACAAATATTAAGAACATCAAAAAATTAATCATAAACTACACAAATAGTAGAAGTATCAACAGATAATAGAAAAAACTAAAAAGCAAAAACGACAATTGCTTGCAGTTAGAATCAATTAGAACTAGAAAGAACTAACAATATAACCATTAGAGCTAACAGTGCATTGATTAGAACTGACATAATAGCTATTAGAACAAACAATATAGCCATTAGAACTAACAATATAGCCATTACGACTAACAAGACATAGATTAGAACTAACAATATAGCCATTAGTACTAACAGTATAATAATTAGGACTAACAGTATAATAATTAGGACTAACAATATAACCATTAGGACTAACAAGACATAGATCAGAACTAACAACCTTTGCAGCACTTGCAGCATATGGGAACTATAGTGGAACTAGCAATAACTCTACTAGAACTAACAAAATAGCGATTAGAACTGACAAATAAAACATTAGAACTCTAGTATGGAGTATAACAAAGAACTGCTTAATGACAAATAAAACATTAGAACTGAAGTCCAGTTAAACCTAGCATAGACCTAACAAGAAGACGATTAGAACTAAAGTTAATTGATTTTACAGTTAACCTACATGTCTTGTCGGACTTGCTCGTTTTCTTGTTTATTCGAAGAATCATCTCCTTCTTTAAAAGCTTGCATGTGAACCTCTTTCAGTCCAAGATTTTGGCAATGCTCCACCATAGACGTCAGATCACCATCGTTCTCAATAGGAAATTTTAAGCTTCCAACTGTTTCATCTTCGTATGCCAAAATTAATGACTCATATGGAAGATCTAACATCTCTGCCACATCAAACTTGAGATCCAAGATGGTGGTTGAAGAATTAATCTTCAAGAATACCGTTTTATACCGCGAAGAGAAAATGCAGATGATGTCCTTTTCAGCCATTTTGAAGGGATAGTAAGAGTAATGGAGAGAGTAATGGAGAGAATTTTGGTCTGAGGAGGAGTAATGGAGAACTAACTAGTTATTGCTCATGATGGAGTAAAAAAAGGGGGGGAATTTCCCTCCATTTTTCCCATCATATCGCATTAATGAGAAGTGACTTCTGTTGTTCGGGACCAGGACTCGTCTGGGGAAGAAAGAAATGACAGTTTCGGCTTTTTTCCAAAATACGTTCTGCTTTTAGTATAAAGCTGACGTGGAGGGGGCTTAAAACATTAAAGCTCATTTTTTGGGGCTATTTCACATGGGGCAAAGTACAAGGGGGCTAGTCACACGAAGTTCCCACTTTTGGGTCCTGGACACATTTTTCCCAAAAAATTTTAAACATTGCACTTAAATGCCCTCAAGTTTGCACAAATGAGGGTATTTATATGCAAATTTTTAATACTTTAGGGTTTTTTTAAGTGCTAATTGTAAAAACTTTACTATATTTAGGTGTCGTCAAAAAAGATTAGGGTATATAAGTGCAAGTCCAAAAAACTTTAGAATGCTTTTTGTGCTACCAAACAAGTTGGGTTATGTGAATGAAAAGTAGGTAAAACGATAGGGTATGCAAGTGCTATTCAGCCTTGATTTAACTTCAAAGTTGACCTTGTCCTTCAACCAAATTTCGTGGATTATGATATTTCCTTTAAAGGAGTTAGGCAACACCTCCTTATTAGGATAATGGAAATAACAATCTCCTCTCCTCCCATAAATGCATAGTTAGGAATACGTAAGAACCAAAGTAGATTATACCTATAAAAAAAAAAACAATCACATGGACGCAAGCATTTTTTAATGTGGAAAAAAGTGCTTATGTTCTTGTGATTGTTTTTGCTTCTTGATTTCCATAAGCGTGATCTATTTTGGTTCTTCATATTCTCAACGATGCGTTTATGGGAGGAGAGGAGGTTGTTATTTCCATTTCTGCATTTTTTTAATGTGGAAAATGTTAGTCTAAACTGTAGACCTAAAGTCGAAGTCGAAGCTGGAATCAAGAAGACGAAGAAAAAATCGAGAAAACATAAGGAGGCCTACACGGTCGACCGCGAACGTGCACAGAGCTGGTTAGAGCCTGGAGCTGAAGGCGGTTGACTGCGGCGGTCGTCGACTGCGGCGGTCGACCGCACAAATCTCTGTAATGGATTTTGGTCTCGGGTTTTGGTTCGGTCGACCGCCGTAGTCGATCGTGGATACCCTGTAGGATTTTTGGGCTCTGTCGTTTGATACGGTCGACCGTCACGATCGAGCGTGATACCTGTGCTGTCAACCGCCACGGTCGACCGCGACACAGTCAGCCAGTTTCCTTATCTGTTTTGGATTCTGTTTCTTCCAGGACTTTATATATACCTAAACGTTTTTAGGGTTAGATAGAACACGAAAAAGAGAGTTTTTTGACTATAGAAAAGAGAGAGAATCTCAGAGAGATAAAACCCTAGTCTGAGAGCTTGTATTCTTCTTCAATTAATAAAAGAATTGTGTAGTGTGGCTCCCGAGGACGTAGACACGTTTGCCGAACCTCGTTAAATCTGGTGTGTTCATCTTCTTTACTCTTTTACAAGTTTTGATCTAATTTGTGGTGAATTTTCTACTTTCCTACTTTCAACACAAGGCCCGGAAGGGCAAGTGTTCGATTGATTGTTTTGAATCCCTAACAACTAGTATCAGAGCTTCGTTCAGTAATTTGTGTGAAAGCTATAGCAGAGGAAAACAAATCAAAGATCGAAAAGTTTAACGGTTCAGACTTCGCCTACTGGAAGTCGCAGATGGAGGACTATCTGTACCAAAAGGACTTGTATCGCCCATTGATGGGCAAGGAGAAGAGACAGAAGAAAGAGGAGTCAGATGGTGATTATGAGATACTGGATAGGAAGGCTCTAGGGCAAATCTGGTTGTCGCTCTCCAAATCAGTAGCCCACAACATATTAAAGGAGAAGATGACGGTGGGGCTTATGGAAGCGCTCGCGAAGATGTACAAGCAACTGTCGGCAGCAAACAAGGTACATCTTGTTAAAACTCTTTTCAACTTTAAGATGGCAGAATGACGGTCCTTCACGACGCACCTCAACGAGTTCAACATGATTGTTGATCAGCTTATCTCCGTAGACATCATGTTTGATGACGAAGTGCAGGCCCTATTGTTACTATCTCAGTTGCCGAATAGTTGGGCAGGTTGTGTGACGACAATCAGCAATTCAGCGGGGAAGGAAAAGTCGAAGTTGAGTGAGGTGGTTATCATGATTCTATCCGAGGAGGTTAGAAGGAAATCATCCAAATCAGAAGGTTCAGGTTCAGCTCTAAGTTTCGAGCAGAGAGACAAATGCCAAAAGTTTTGAGCAGAGAGACAAATGCCAGAAGAAAGGAAAGCAAAATAGGAATCGGTCGAAATCAGTAAAGAAGAGGTCGAACTCGAAGGTTAGGCCTATCAAAGGCAAGTATTGGAACTACGGTCAGGAGGGTCATATATCTTCAGTCTGTAAGAGTTTAAAGAAGGATGCGGGTGAGCAGCAGGCTCATATCGTGCAGGATGTCTTGATTCTTGCTATGGACAGCGACTCGGATTCTTAGGTCATCGACTCAGGAGCCTCTTTCCATGTTACTACTAACATAAAGCTTCTTTAGAATTATGTAGCAGGGGACTTTAAAAAAAATATATTTAGGGAATAACGAGCCATGTAATATTATCGGAAATGGTAAAGTGCAGATTCAGATGAAGGGCTCTAAGTGGACCTTGAAGAACGTGAGACACGTGCCGAAGCTAAAGAGGAATCTTGTTTCGGTGGGACAGCTTAGAGCAGAAGGTTATGTTTCAATATTCACAGGGGATTCATGGAGAATCTCCAACGGTACGATGATAGTTGCTCGAGGCAACAAACTCGCGACTCTCTATGTCACCTTACATGCAAGTGACACCCTCGCAATTATAGCTGGCAAAGAGAGTATAGATCTGTGGCACAACAGGCTAGGGCACATGAGCGATAAGGGGATGAAGATCTTACATTCACAGGGAAAACTGATCGGGATCGACTCTGTGGAAGTCAGGGTTTGTGAAGACTGCATCTTTGGGAAGCAGAAGAGGGTTAGTTTTCAGAAGGATGGAATGTCACCTAAGGCTCAGAAGCTAGAGTTGATTCATACAGATGTATTGGGTCTAGCCAGTGTGTCTTCTTTTGGCGGTTCGAGATATTATGTCACCTTCATCGACGATCACTCGAGGAAGGTATGGGTCTACTTTATGAAGCACAAGTCAGAGGTGTTCGGAGTCTTCAAGAAGTTGAAGGTCATGGTGGAGAACAAGACAGATCTGAAGATGAAGTGTCTGAGATCAGACAATGGTGGAGAATATGAACTAGAGTTCAAGAGGTTCTGTGCTACGAATGTGATTCGATTAGAGAGGACTACTCCAGGGACGCCGCAGCAAAATGGCATTACAGAGAGGATGAACAGAACCTTGACAGAGTGTGCCAGGAGCATACGATTACATGCAGGTCTTCCTAAGATATTTTGGGCGGATGCGATGCATACGGTAGCCTACTTTATTAATAACGGCTCATCAGTTCCATTAGATTTTGGAGTTCCAGAGGAGGTTTGGAGTGGCAAGAAGGTCAATCTCTCATACCTGTGGGTATTTAGTTGTGTGGTTTATGTTCATATTAGTGACCACGTCAGGGACAAGCTAGAGGCTAAGTCATAAAAGTGCACATTCATTGGATACGTCATTGATGAGTTTGAGTATCGTCTTTGGGATGAGAAGAACATGAAGATCATCAGAAGCAGGGATGTGATTGTAGGCGTCAAAAATGCTAATAGATATCCCAAACATAGAGAAGATCACTCAAAGGGATCTCATATTGAAAATCAAAGCAGGTATGAACTGTCTCGCCAGCGAGACAGGCTTTGCTGTCTCGCCAGCTGAGACCAGGCTTTGCTGACTCGCGAGCAGCGAGAGCAGGCTTTGGCTCGTCTCGCTCAGCGAGACCAAGCTGTGCTGCTCGCGTGCAGCGAGACAATATTTGCTGTCTCGGCCAACGAGAAGTGTTGAAATGGTCAAAACTACCTTTGTAACTACCTACAGCTGTCCATTAAACTGGTCCAAGGACGTGGAAAACATCGTGGGCGAAAATCACGTGAATAACTACCAAAATAACGGAGTTTGAAACGTGGGAAGGCAATTACGGCGAGAACTGCCAGAATATTCGTTTTCCCAGAGAACAGTATTTTACTGTCTCGCTGGCGAGACAGTAAACACTGTCTCAACCAGCCGAGATAGTAAATACTGTCTGCGCCAGCTAAACTTCTTTCGTTTGTTTGAGTATTTGTGCAGTTATTACCCCAGAGGCTATAATAGCCCCCCTAGGGTCATTTCTGACAGAGGATCGAGCATATTTGAGCATTCCAGAGCAGAAAGAGAGCAGATTTGAGTTTTTTCTTGCAACGCCTTGAAATTAAGCTTTGACTTGATTTTAAGAAGAACGACTATCTTACTTCGATAAGATATCGTTTCAAGTTCTCACTTCGATAAACGAAGTCAGAATCAGTAAACCCCCTCTTCACGATCTGTGATTCGGCGGTCCACGAACCAAAGCGTTCCCGGCACAGGCAAAGTCCCACGAAAACAAAGATCGATAGACGATTTTTGTGTTTGTTTCTCAAAAGTTGTAATTTTCGCTTTGTTGTGTAGAAAAAGTCTTATAAAAAGATTATTCTTTCGAATTTGTTGTAATCAAACAAAGTTATAATGAATTCCTCAACAGCACCGACTTTTGAACCAAACAAGCTGGCGACCACAGTGGGAGACAACGGCCTCGCTGCCGAGGCCGTGGTGTCGCAACCGATCAAGATCGTCGTCAACGAAGAGATCGAATACGAATTCGATCAGGCAAAATTTGAGGAGTACTTGTCATCCTCATCATCAAAACTTTCCTCACCCCGCAAATGTAGGAAAGTTTCATCTCCCAGAAAAAAGCTCAAGTCTGCAGTGTCAATGAAGACCGCAGGTGAAAGTTCTTGCCCGGATGTTGCTAAAGAATCTACCTGCAACATCTCTGCTCCGAACGACTCCACACCCATTCAGGAGTCGATGATGAATAGCTCGCCGGTGCTGACGAAGAGAGATCGTCAGAGACAGCGCCAGCGTCATGCTCGACAATTGGCTAAAGCCATGTAACAAACCGACGGGGTCCATTACTATGCGGACCTAGAGTCGAGGAGGCAGAAAATGATTCAGTTGCCTCAACGGCAAGATAATCAGATTTCTGCACAACTTACGACGGAGGAGTGGACTCTCGTCAAAAGGGCCCGTTCAACCCTTAAGGAACGGATACAAAGGCGTAAAGCGAAGGCCGCCCATGCTGTCTGAAAACCACCGAAGAATCGTAGAGTCTGGATGCCAAAGACGCCGCAAACATCTGTTCCGGGCCCATCTACTGCATCAGCAGTAAAACCCTGGGTTAGCCCAGACTTGTCCAAGTTTAAGATAACAATGGCGGATCGCCTCGGTCCTTCAGTTGACAATCGAGGCAAAGCCCCGGCCAAAGAACAACCAAGTCTAGCAAATAAACCCGTGGTAGTTTCATATACAGGGGGTCGTAAACACCCTCCTGTCAGAACTGCACAAGTCCAAAATGAGAGAATACCAGTTCACTCTCGTTTAGGACCTCTGAAA
Source organism: Asparagus officinalis (assembly GCF_001876935.1). Classification (NCBI taxonomy): domain Eukaryota; kingdom Viridiplantae; phylum Streptophyta; class Magnoliopsida; order Asparagales; family Asparagaceae; genus Asparagus; species Asparagus officinalis. The sequence goes on along the minus strand of NC_033797.1, from coordinate 144,782,464 downwards.
ACTCCACACCTGCAAGGGGGTGGATTTAAAAATTCAACTTTGGATCGCTCAGAGGCGACGACCAGTCGTCCTGTGCATGTTAACAAAGTTCAAAAGCAAAAGATAGGTTGCTCAAATCACAATAATGATGAGCTGTACTATCAGAAAGATAACTCAAGAAAGAGGGTTGTCAGAGAAAACGAGTCTCATTGCGCTTGCGAGAGACTCATTAAAGCAGTGTTGACAGAATGCGGATGCTCTAAGAATAATTCAACAAGAGTCACCGTATTTCAAAGATTGTCCAATGAAGCGTCAAGACCCAAAACAAGACGTTTCAATAAAAAGAAACCTGCAATCCGACAATATGAGTTCCCTGAGGTCACTATCAACATGACCAATAAAGGAAAACAAAAGTCAGTTAACTACGACCCTGATTTCTCTCCGGGAGGGAGAGTTGAGCGGGGTCTTTCTCAGAGAATGTCACGGTTACAGAGAAGAGCCAACCTACGTCGAGACTACAAAAAGATGCACGAGGGGCTATCTTCGGATGAAGAAATGTCAGATACTTGTTCCACCATTGCATCGAACGATACCGCGTCCAGTGTTGGGCGAGTCAGAGAATCATTTGCGATCACGTCGGATCAACTGGCTCACATACTGCAGGAGGCGCTGGCTAAACAACGCGAAGAAATCAGAGCTGAGTTCAAAACCGAAATGGAGTTGACTATGCAGCAGATGCGAGACTTGCAGGTTCAGCAACACCAACCGGAGTCGAGCCAGAAGGCGGAATCCAGCAGGCGTAATGAAGAGGATGAGACTATCTTTGACGATCCTCCTCCAGATAAAGACAACTCCGGAAGTGGTCCGACCAAGTCATCCACTCAACCTCCACAGATCTACTTGAAGAAAAGTGAGGAAGAGGATAAGAAGATGCATGATCTCGAGAGCAAAGTCAACGCGCTGATGACGGCTCAGGAAGTGAAGAAAACGGGCATTCCATACCCGTACCCGAGGGAGTGGGACCTGATTCCTTATCCCCAGAAATTTAATTTGATTAACTTTACTCCTTTTGATGGCAGGGGTTCACCAACTCAGCACTTGATCTATTTCAAGTCGCATCTCGGCGCAATATCCGGGAACGAAGCCCTGATGGTCCGGTCATTCGTAGGAACCCTTCGCGGGCCTGCCTTCGATTGGTACCGACGCCTTAAGCCCGGGAGTATCACTAGCTGGGAGGATATGGAAGAACTATTCCTCACCAATTTCTTCGATGATGACACAGAGGTCTCAATTGGCACGTTGTTGGATGAAAAACAGAAGGATGGGGAATCGGTTGACGTCTTTGTCAAACGATTCCGGGACAAAACGGTGAACTGCAGAGATCCACTTACAGAAGAGTTCATCCTACAGACATGTCACAACAACTTGTCATTGGATGTGTTAGAGGTGATGGGGGTTGTGCCCTCTAAAACTTGGAAAGAATTGAAAGTGAGAGGTGAACAGGCTGAACGCTTTCTCAAGAGAAAGAACTTGGAGAGAGGTCTGCCACCAGCTAACAATCAAAAGCAGAACTTTAATCCTCGACAAACGTCGCAACAGCCGCCGCAACAACAACCGCAGCAGTCATCCTTCCAACTGGCGCCAAATCAGAATTAGCAGCCCCCTAGGCAGCCCAAAACTTCTGAGCCTAGATTTCCGAAGGAATACTCTTTCAAAGATGATGAAGTTCCGGTCATCTTCAAATACTTATTAGAGAATAACAAGATCAAGCTTCCACCGGTCACAAACCAAGAAGAAGCAATGAAGATTAATGACCCGAAGTATTGTGCCTATCACAGGAGGGTCCACCATCCGACTAAAACGTGTTATGTCTTAAAAGACAAAATACAAACCTTAATTGATGTTGGTATTGTGACGCCGAAGCCAAAAGAAAAGAAAGTAGGCGCAAACGCAGTCTCAATTAGCTTCAGATCAGTTCCTTTGTCCTGGTTTCAAGCCGAGCCAGTGTCAAAGGTCAAGATGCAAACCATCAACGATGATCCTCATGGACAGCGCCAAAAGGGGCTTGTATCTCACACAACCCCCAACGGCGAAATCCTTTGGGTTCATCCGGATTTGCTCGAAGATAAACAGTGGACAACATCCACATCAAAGAAGAAGTCAAAGGGCAAGGGAAAAGAGAAATCCTGTTATGGAGCCTCGGCGATTCCCGAGAAGAACGATGAAGAGATAGCAGCTTTATCACTTTCTGATGGAGAACAGGAAGTTTTCGCTACAAGAAGTAGGAACGAGTATCATTATAAATATCCTGAGACCTCTAACCCAAATGCTACAACTCTAAAAGAGCTGGGGATATGTACAACTCCTCCAGTAGCTGCTGAAAAGCCGCAACAACCGGCTAAGCAAAAAGAGAAAGAACCCCAACATAAAGAGGTTCAAATTCCGAAGCAGTCTCGTTTCAGCCGACCGATTGGACGAGATAAACCGGAAAGTTCGAACGCACCATATCGTTTCGACGTTATGGCTCAGCTGGCTAATATACCAGCAAGGATTACGCTATACGAGTTGTTGCGCCTCTCGAAAGAAACCAGGGAAGCTTTACAAAAAGCTTTGGTTGATTCTGAGGTATTCCTCACCCAGGTCAAGCCAGCTCAGCCAGCTCCTGAAGAGCCAGAGTCGTTAGTGCAGCATTGCAATCTGGCAGCCACAAAATTCCCTTGCATCGCTTTCACAAAAGAAGATATGCAAGTCAGGAATTCAAAGCATGATAGGCCTCTATATTTCACCGGATATATTGGCTCGAGCATGGTCAACCGGATCCAAGTCGATCCGGGTTCCGCTGTTAGCATCATGCCACTTCGATTGATGTACCACCTCGGAATTCCCGCTAACAAGTTAGCCTCTACAGGAACGGTTATCTATGGTTTCAACACAAGCGGGTCACGACCGTTGGGAAAAATCCGGGTGAAGTGTCAACTCGGAGATCTGAAGTCTGAAGTCACCTGCTATGTGATCGATGCGGAGACTTCCTATAACTTACTGTTGGGTCGTCCATGGATCCACGGTAATCTTATAGTTCCCTCCACCCTCCATCAGTGTTTGAAGTATGTCGACACTAATGAGGAGGTCAAGACGGTGGTCGCGGATAAGCAACCATTCAAGGGGTTAGAAAATTACTTTACTGACTCCCTTCTTTATGGTGCTGAGTCCGATACTGAACCATCGGCCCATGGCACGGACAGCGGAGAAGAAGCTGATACCGAAGCCGGGCTCGATTATAGTGAAGGTCTTGTACTAAATGACATTGAACCTCTTGTAATCGATCTTGACGGTGATGAATCGTCGGACGAAAGTTGTAACTGGCAGCTTGCCGATGAAATAATAAATCATGATTTAGAGTACTCGCATTGTCTTGATGATGTAATGCAGAAATTGTACGACGACCCTAGTCTACATATGCCACTTCGTTCGTCCTGTACGACGATGAAACACCTCCAAGATTCAAGCGGAACAACTGTGATCTTACCCGCAAAGACAGGGAATGAAAAAGAAATAGTCTTTGGAAAAGGAGAATCATCCCCTACTCCAGATCATTTCTTGGACAGTAATTCGGACGAAGAAAAACCAGGGCAACACTTCTCTCGGTATAGTTCTCAAGCGAATGATTATATGATGAGTCGAGGCTATGACCTTTCACTTGGTGAAGGCCTATGTCAAATATGGCAACAGTCGATCCTTCTACAACAGAAGAAGACGATCAGTTGCCCACTTGGGAAGATCCTTGGACACATTACATGAATATCCAATACGGTGATCGATTTGAGCAAAGAGAACCTCCTACCGAGGATAAAGTAGATCAAGTTAATATGGGTGACGAAAATAATCCAAAACCTATATTTATTAGTGGTGATCTTCCACCGGATGAGAAAGAGGAACTAATCGCCCTCGTTAAAGAGTATATCGACGTTTTCGCTTAGAACTACGAAGATATGCTGGGACTCGATCCAAATGTAGCAATGCACAGCCTTAACATTAAACCGGATGTTAAACCTGTCAAACAACAACAAAGACGGTTTCGTCCGCAAATTATGGAGGCAATAGAAGCTGAAGTCAAGAAGCTAATTGATTTGGGTTTTGTCAAAGAGGAACAACACCCTGAATGGTTGGCCAATATCGTTCCAGTACTCAAAAAGAACGGAAAAATCAGAATCTGCATTGACTTCAGAGATCTGATACGGCCTGTCCCAAAGATGACTTTCCTCTACCGATTACGGATGTCATCATTAACAACACATGCGGGTTTGAAAGAATGTCATTCATGGACAGATTTTCTGGGTATAATCAAATCAAGATGCACCCGGATGATGAAAAGCATACAGCATTCAGAACACCCATGGGTGTCTTTTGTTATACTGTTATGCCATTCGGTTTGAAGAATGCCGGTGCTACATACCAACGAGCAATGACGAAGATCTTTCAAGAGCACCTCCGGAAGACCGTCGAATGCTACGTTGATGACCTGGTCGTTAAGAGTCGTGATAAAAACGACCACATTAACGATCTGAAGACAATGTTCGAACTTATGAGGGCTCATCAGTTAAAGATGAATCCAACTAAGTCCTTCCTTTCGGTTTATATCGAACTTGTCCGGAAAATGTCAACCGTTTTCCAAACTCGCAAAGAAAGGCGTGTCGTTCATTTGGGATGAAGCATGTCAGAAGGCATTCGAAGATATCAAGAAATATCTAGCGAATCCACCTATTCTCGTTGCACCGAAATCGGGCAAGCCGTTTTTGATTTATGTCAAAGCGACGAGCCATTCGTTAAGTGCCTTACTTGCACAAGACGACGATAACGGTCACGAGCAAGCTGTGTATTATCTGAGTCGTACATTGGTAGGAGCTGAGTCTCGTTATCCGATGATTGAGAAGGAATGCCTCGCTTTGGTATTCGCGATTCAGAAAATGCGACATTATTTAGTCGGACAGACGATTTATGTCATTTCCAACATAAATCCCGTCCGAGTGTTCATGACCCAACCGGCTTCCATGAATTGGCGGTTGGTTAGATGGGCTTTACTCCTATCGCAATATGACTTGTACTTCAAGCAACAGAAATCTGTTAAAGGACGAGCTATTTGCGACCTTCTGGCAGAAAACCCTACGAAGGATGTAGTCGAATTGTACGACGACCTGCCAGATGAAACTCACGAAGTTAATACCACCTCACATCAACAAGTGTGGCAATTGTACTTCGATGGGGCTTCCCGGTCAACCAACGTGGCAAGTGCACCCGGATGTTCTAAAATCTCCTCAGGAGTGGGGGTCGTTTTAGTTTCCCCGGAAAAGCACGTTTTGCCTAGAGCATATTCACTGACTGAACCATGCTCTAATAACGTGGCTGAATACAATGCATTAATAATCGGACTTAATTTCGCCAAAGAGCTGGGGGTCGAATACCTTGAAGCTTTTGGAGATTCTCAACTGGTAGTTAATCAAATATGAGGAGAGTATGAAGTCAGAAATCGAGACCTGATTCCATACTACCAGGTGGCCATTGAGATGGCAAGCTCATTTGAAGAATTTTTCATCGAGTACGTTCCGCGTCTCCAAAACACATACGCAGACGCATTGGCAGCATTGTCAGTATCCTTGGCTCAACCTTCCGAAACAGAGCAATTGATTACAGTGAAGACTCACCAGCTTATTGTTCCAATCTACGATTCGAACGCTAAAGAAGTATACTCAACTGGAGTTGAACCCGAAGTTCGAGATTGGCGATTTCCCATTATCGACTACGTCTTACATGGTATATTACCTGAAGATGTAAGAGAAAGGGAATCGATTCGGCGAAGAGCGCCGAGATTTTATTACAACGCCACAGCGCAAATGTTGTATTGACGATCGTATGATGGTCTTTTACTTCGTTGTCTATCCATCAAAGAAGCGGAACAAGCACTCAAAGAGGCGCATAATGGGATATGCGGTGCACATCAGCCCGGTCCTAAACTCTATGATCGACTTAGGAGAATCGGGTATTATTGGCCAACTATGGTAAAAGACGCAGTCGACTACGCACGACAATGTGAAGCGTGTCAATTGCATGCAAATTATATGCACATACCCCCCTGAGTACCTGCATCCTTCGGCGACATCGTGGCCGTTCGAGACATGGGGAATAGACATTGTAGGTCCTATTTTTCCGCCTTCGGTTAAAGGAGACCGTTTTATCCTAGCAATCACCGATTACTTCTCGAAATGGGCTGAAGCAGTTCCACTTCGAGAGGTGAAGACGAGTGATGTGATCAAATTTATCAAACACCATATCATATATCGATACGGTGTTCCGAGGCGAATAGTGCACGACAATGGTCCTCAATTCGTGAGCAACGCATTCATCAAATTCTACGGTAAATTCGGTATTAAGGACGTTTCGTCGACTGCTTATACTCCTACAGCTAACGGATTGGCCGAAGCTTTTAACAAGACTATCATCAAAATTCTGGCAAAATTGGTGAAAACCAATAAACGAGATTGGGACGATAAACTCGGTGAAGCTCTCTGGGCTTATCGTACGACCGTCCGCACGCCTACCGGAGCCACCCCGTATGCTTTAACGTATGGGTGTGAAGCCGTTCTTCCATTGGAAGTGCAGATTCCTTCTCTCCGTATCGCTCTCGTAACGGGAATGACGACAGAAGAACATCATCAGAAACGTCTCGAGGAATTAGAGATGTTAGATGAGAAACGCTTGGAAGCTCAACAACAAATCGAGTTTTATCAAGCTAGAATTTCTCGGGCTTTCGATAAAAAGGTCCGACGACGAAGCTTTAAAAAAGGAGATCTAGTCCTCGCTGTCCGAAGACCTATGATTCTCACTTCTAAGAAGAAAGGCAAATTTGAACCTAAATGGGAAGGACCGTTTGTGATAGAAACAGTCTATTCGAACGGTGCATATCGCCTGGTTACCCAAGATGGCAACAAATTGATGATGCCAATAAATGGGAAGTTCCTGAAAAAATATTATCCGTAATATATTCAGGATAACCTGTGTAAAGCGGGAAGTTCCTAGAGAATCCTATATAGGATATTTCAGGATAACCCGAGATCAGTTCACTATTTTAAATCTCATACTGTGAAACCCCCACTGGTCAGATTGATCAACAATCATCAGTCTGTATCAATCGATAAATTGTTTTGTGTCAAATTCTTATGTTTGAAATCAAAATTTCCCACCGAGTAGTTTGTGCAAATCAACAAACCCATTGTTATTTGCACCCTACTCCTATTCCTCACCTGGTCAAACTTTTAAATAGTTAGGACCAAAACCAAAATCCCCTCTCGATTCGTTCCATGAACGAGAGGTCCACAAATTGAGCGATCAAACCTTCCTACAGTTAGGATCATCTCAAAACTCCCACTTGGTCAAACCTTACTACAGTTAGGACCACAGCCAAAATCTCCTTTCGATTCATTTTTGGCGAACGAAAGGTTTACTTTTGAATTGAGTAATCAAACCTTATGTCTCCGTTTTTGGGTTTATCTTTACCAACAAACAAGAGACCAGGAGATAGAATATAAAATTCTTCCTCTCCGATTATGGGTTTATCTCTACCAACAAACAAGAGACCAGGAGATAGAATATAAAATTCTTCCTCTCTAATTCTGGGTTATCTCTACCAACAAACAAGAGACCAGGAGATAGAATATAAAATTCTTCCTCTCCAATTCGGATTTTCTCTACCAACAAACAAGAGACCAGGAGATAGAATATAAAATTCTTCCTCTCCGATTTCGGGTTCGTTGTCCTATATAGGAAACGTAACCTATTCACACTTTAAAATCCATGTCGTTCACACATGGGGGATGTTATCTCTATCCCTTATTAGAGATAAGCCTACATCTAACACATGTAGCCTACATATTCAACATTGTAGTTTAAAGTCTAAAAGAGTTTAATTCTTTTAGCACAACGTGATATGTGAAACGGACCTAGATAATTGACATACTAGCCCGACTCAAACGGTAATCGGTAAAGGCATGTCAAATCCGTTGATGGCTGAGGATTTGCCAAAAATCCTATAAGTATTATGGTTATTTATTCTAAAACAAGAATGAGTAATCATAATAAAACCTCAATGAGCAAAAGGATTCAATATTAATGAGCAAAAAAAAATTATATTGACTAATCTGATTTTCAAGTTTTGAAAGCTCTAATGCATAAGCCTGTTCAAGCTCAGCCGCCAATTTAACTTTGAAGGTTTCTTCATCAACACTGTGAAGCGCAGCGACCTCTTGTTCCTTTTCAGCAATTATTTTATCTTGAAGGTTCAACTGCTGTAACAGGTTTTCTTCGATATGAATTTCCTGCGTCAACTCGGATTCCAAGACCTCATGAGCATCCTTGGCCATTGCAAGTTCCTCGTCTAAACAATCTATTTCCGCTCGACTCGATTCTAAATCCCGACGTAGATTAACCTTGGCTTGTGTCCTTTTGCCAACATTCACCCTAATCTGATCACTTTGGACTCTCAGCTTTTGAAGTTCGAGATTAGCTGACTTTTGGGAATCACGCCACGCTTGCAACTTGGATTCCATATGAGAAGCGATATAGAAGGGTATGCCTTTAGTGCGAAGAGCTTGCAGAAGTTCAACATGACGCTTCAAATCAACTAAATAAGTGTTGACTGAATCGGCTAACTCATTATACCCTTCCTCTCTGAACCCTGACATAAAACGCTCAAAAGATTTGTTATAACTCTCAAAGTACGATCCTTTGAAGAGAATACGATCGACCATAGAGTTCAAAAAGGTAATGAAGCTTTGGATATTGGAACAGATGACAGCCTTGTCCGGATCGTCGTCGACCAATAACGCTTGGATATGGTCTGATAATGATGAAGAAGGAGCTGTGATGAGGGCAAATTAGTCAGTACAGAACATATATATTCGTATAAGACAATGAGCTGAAGCGTACCAAGTTCGACAGAAGAGCCTTCAGTATGACTTGGTCCACCCGAGAATGGTCGTCCGGCCTCCTGAGCAGCCAAAGTCGGTTCAGGAATAGCAGCTTTTGACGCACTAGCTACGTCAGAAGATTTTTTAATTTCAACCTCAGAGAACTTTGGGTCTAAATTGAGAGGCTCCTTGGGAGAATATTCTACAAACAAAAGAATCATAATAAGTATAATGGAATGATAATCCGAAACTTGAAACAAACGATGGGTAAAACTCACCAATTCTAGTCACAACATCGGCCGATGTACCAACTTCTTCAGTTGGTCTCGCTTTTGTTGCGACCGGACTAATCTGGGGAGTGACGGTGACTTCTATTATCATCGGATCTATAGGAGTAGCAGGCTGAGATTCAGGAATAGATGATTGGAGATTAACTTTAGTTCCTGCCCATGGCACAAGGTCGCGAATATCCGGTTGACCAGATGTCCCAATGATTATAGTAGTATCAGTTCCAGTAACTGGTCCTATAATTCAAACACTTATATGATTAATCAAGTTAAAATATATATGTATGCATATGTGGAGTTTACAGAATAGAGGTCTTACTTTCAGAAGGACCTGCTTCTGTTGAACCGACTCCAATGTTGGATTCTGTGGCAGCACCAGGAGTTTTCCCCAATAATAAGTCGGAGATATACTCATGGTCGCCTTCAGAAAGATTAAAATCGAGGTGATGCTCATTGAATTCCTCGACCTCTGGTGCATACATGGCCTCTCCTCCAACAGATTCGTGCATCGTGGTATCTACAAAACGTGTTGAATCGTAAATGACACGTAAATTCAAACAAATTTGCTCAAGACAAAGATTAATTACCTTCGTTGGTCGGGATGGATTCGAGAGCTTCACCACTTGTACCTGCTTCTTTTAGTTTAACTAAAAGGAGACCAAGCGCACAAGTCATTAAAAGAGGCACACGGTCTGACTCATTTATTTCTCGAATTTCTCTTCCAAGGGGAGAAAGATTAGTACCTGTATCCGCAGCCGATGGATTGATGTCAGGAGTTGGTGAAACATCAGCTGGTCCTTCTTTCAGAGCATCTTGCATTTGCTGGACGAAGCTGGTCTCCTCAATCTCCATACCTCCGAGAGAAACAGCATCAGCTGACAACTCTCCTTCTTCTCGACTCCCTACAAAAGTTAAGCAAGAAATAAGTTTGAGCATTAAGAAGTATAAAAACGATAAAAAACAAATAGTTACCTTGTTCATCAGAAGAAGCACTACGACCAGATGTCTCTTCTAGAGCAGGAAGATGAACGCGTGGTTTAGAGACAACTTTCTTTTGTTTCTTCAGAGGACGTGCATCAGAACCTTCGTGACGATGTTTGGTGCGTAACTCAGCTCGGGGAGAAGCTTGAGTTTGAGCTTGCGTGGAAGTTTGAGATCTTTGCCTACGAGCAAGAGGCACTGTATCCTCTTCATCCTCTTCATCGCAGCTAAGAACTTCTACCGTCATCCGGTTAGGATATTCCATGACGACTCTCTCTTTCCGTTTTTTTGGAGCAGCTGGTGGTTGGGCCGGAGCAACGGAAGGTCTTACAAGTCCCCGTTCAAAGAAAGAATCAAGGAGACCAACTCTTTCATCAGAACTCGAGCCAGTCTCACCCGCTTCCTTAGAAGTCTCCGTTTCTTCACTATCAAATTCTTCTTCACTGTCAGTTGGGCGGGCCGGTTCCTTCCCTTTTCTCGAGGATTCGGCAGCTTCTTTTCCTTGAGTCGACACCATAGCCTCACGAGTCGCCTTTGCCGCTTGCTGCGGAACTGCCTCTCCCTCTGAGTCAGATATTCTCCTGCGTCGAGTGGTGATATTAGCGGCAATCAACCACTTACAAAAAAGGAAAGTCATCCGCAGAGGTGGCGCCTCTAAGGGGAGATCAAATTCAACATTTGTGCAGCCAGCGATGCTCCAGAACCAAGTCCTCGCACCGTCGATAAGTCCACCTCGAAAGTTAAGGTGACGATTCGGGTTGCCGACGTACATTTGATCTCAGCCGAATTGACGAGCAAATCGACATGGAAGATAGGGTTCAATATGACAAATGTCTCTTACCCGGAACAACAGATAACCAGGTCGAATGTTCATCAACCACCTGAAGCACCCGACATCCAAGATGGTGCGATTCTGCCTTGGGTCTTCAGCATCCACTAAGGTAGTATTGTAGGTACCGGAGAACTGAGAGAAGTAGGGGAAGAATTCCCAACACTTGTGAATTTTAAACTGCCTCGTTATGTCGGGTTCTCGATGCCTGATCCATTTGCAATTCTCGATATTCTGCAACAGAGGGAGGCTAGAATTTGCCGTCTCAGGAGCTTCCATTAAATCTGGTCGGTGAAGTACTAACCAGGTCATCAGATAAGTGTAGGGTAGCTTCAACTTCGGAACGGACAGACTGGCGGAGGGTTTCTCGAAATAGGCAGAAGCAGTCCCACTTAGGGAAGTAAAGACGACTGATGTTATCAAATTCATCAAACACCATATCATATATCGGTATGGTGTGCCAAGACGAATAGTGCACGACAACGGTCCTCAGTTCGTGAGCAACTAGCTCCAACTTCGGAACGGACAGACTGGCGGAGGGTTTCTTTTTCTCCTGAGTAAACACGGAGATTAACTGCCGTAATCCACTATGAATATCGGCCATCATAGCGGGAAGCAAAGATAATTTGCGACCAGTAGCTAGCTGGACGGCCGGATACAATACTTCCATTGGCATCGCATCTGAGGACTGGTGGGGAACTACGCACCTCTTTAGCTATACAGCCAGAAAACCCGCCAGCAGAACAGTAGGGCTAATTGGAACACCAGCTTGCCACAGATAAGAGCGGAACTTAGTGCCGTGCGAGAATCCGTCTTCTGAGCGCGAGGTATAAGATTGCGCGTTTGTTTTCTTTAACAAATGATTAATTTCACCCGAACTTAAGGGAGACAATCCGCATACATCTGCCGAACGGTCATCCAGGTTCTTGAATAGATAATCGGCGAATTGGTTTTAAGCTGACCTGAGGAGATTTCTTTCTGGCTTTGGGCTCCATCTCGGCCATGGCTATATGATAATGGCAAGTCAATTCCCATAAAGTATCATGAGTCATAGTTGAGCTATCTTTCATCTTGTTCAGCTGATTGCTAGTTGGAAAGAACTCTTGATAGGGAACATCGCCCATAGGCAAACCAGACACCTGCATCATTTCATGCAGTGGTAATCCGAGTTCCCCGTTCTTGGTAAAGAATGTATTAGTGTCCGGGTTGTAGATCTCGAACAAGCAGAGGAAATGACCTACACTAATCTGCAGGCCATGCATGCTGGCACGAATCGGGACATCCAACCCTAATTCTGCTAACTCTCGCCCAAAACGGTTTAATACATATCGGGTCATCCTGTTCCACCACCATTTATCCCCAGAATAATGGACTCATCCATAACATCTAAAATTCTCTCTGGGTAATCTTTTTCCCGCTGCCGCTAACCGGTTCTTCACGGTGTTGGCTTGCACTATCTTCTCATTCTGAGGTATGTTGTCTTATCCTAAGACACCTGGATGAAGTCCCCGCACATGAGCTCTTTCACTGGAACCTGGGGTGGCTTCCTTCCCAATGAAACCACAATGAATGCGCTCGTGGTTTTCAGTTAACCTCCAGAACATCTCACGTCCAACCGATAAATTCCTGAATTGTAATAGTGAGTGATCCCGGGGGATAAAAGGCAGATATAAGAATGAGGACCCATTCTGGTGCAACCATTGTGCAGGCTTGCAGAAAGCAATCTCCGGATCTTTCACCGAATCACCAAACAAGAATAAATTGTGTAAGTGTAGTCCTAAAATTTTAGAGAAAACGGTATATCTTACTCCATAAGATATAGTCGCCATCTCACAGCAGGTGTGACGATTTTCCATCTACCACATGTATAAAGGAGATATGCGTTACTATGCACGGGTATTATAATGGCATACCAAAACCTTTCAATATATGTGGGATGATATGAAATCGCCCCTGTGTATTCTGAAGTGTGTTTTGTCCAAGCAAAACAAACACTTTTAAGCGTCGATCCCCTCAAAGGAGGATACCGGCTCTTCTCGAGGGTATCTCAAAGGATACAAACGAGGATCTGCAAGCAAATACAGAGACATATATATGGAACTGATGAAATACAGTATTTAAATTCGTGAAAAGGTGAAAGAAATATACCTCCACGTGAGATCGCAGCAGGGGCAGCCTCCTCAGGGCTCTGAACAGTCGGTCGGCTTCGGGTTCCTCGAGCTCTACGCGGCGACATGATGAGTAGGTGATCTACAAGGAATCCCAACGAAAAGAGTAAGGATTTTAAACATGAAATCGACCAAGATATCATAAAGTGTAGCCGAAATAATACATGCACAGTCACAGTTGAAGAAAATCAAAATTTTAGAGAAAAGGGGATGAACAGACCTTTGAAATCCGAGTGCAATCTTCCCAAACAAGAGCACCACCCAAGTCGGCAACAAAGAGGAGAGGAAATAGAAGAAAACTGGTCGAAAATGGCCCAAGAATCACCCAAAAAATCGCCAAAATCCAACGTGAAAAAGCCCTAAAACCCTAAATCCCGACTTATATAGCAGCTGCCTCGCTGAGCGAGACAGAAAACTCTGTCTCGCCGAGCGAGACAGAAAACACTGTCTCGCCCAGCGAGACATAAAACTCTCTTGGCCAAAAGCCAAGTGTAATACAGATGAATACTCCAATGGGTACACGAGTCTAAACTGTATTCCTACCCTCAACAGGAAGTTTCTGGAGAATATTAATCTGAATATTCTTAAGGATAACCTGATGAGCTCTCAATAGATATATCAATTCAGTGATAAAAAGTTGAACCCACAAGAGCAAGTACCACCATCAATTCAAGATCTCGACAATGGTCAAGCGATAAACGCGACTCCTGGGAAACATTAGCTATTCTACAAAGAACTGAATAGACTAAAAGCAACAGAGATCAAGCATTGAAGCCATTCACAAGTCCTTTTTGTAGGCGTCAAAAAATGCTGAAAGATATCCAAACATAGGGAAAACCACTCAAAACTGACAGATATAAACTGTCTCGCCAGCGAGACAGACTTTGCTGTCTCGCCAGCGAGACAGTATTTGCTGTCTCGCCAGCGAGACAGTGTTGAAATAGTCAAAACTACATTTGTAACTGCCCTACACGTGTCCATTAACTGCCAAGGGACGTGGGAAACATCGTGGGCGAAAATCACGTGAATAACTGCCAAAATAACGGAGTTTAAAACGTGGGAAGGTAGTTACGGCGAGAAACTGCCAAGAATATTCGTTTTCCGAGACAGTATTTTACTGTCTCGCTGGGCGAGACAGCAAATTTGCTGTCTCGCTGGGCGAGACAGTAAACACTGTCTCAACCAGCGAGACAGTAAACATTGTCTCGCCAGCTAACTTCTTCGTTTGTTTGAGTTTTGTGCAGTTATTACCCCAGAGGCTATAAATACCCCCCTAGGGTCATTTCTGACGAGGATCAAGCATATTTTCGAGCATTCCAGAGCAGAGAGAGCAGATTTGAGTTTTCATATAACGCCTTGAAATTAAGCTTTGACTTGATTTTAAGAAGAACGACTATCTTACTTCGATAAGATATCGTTTCAATTTCTCACTTCGATAAACGGAGTCAGAATCAGTCAACCCCCTCTTCACGATCTGTGATTCGGCGGTCCACGAATCAAACCGTTCCCGGCACAGGCAAAGTCCCACGAAAACAAAGATTGATAGACGATTTTTGTGTTTGTTTCTCAAAAGTTGTAATTTTCGCTTTGTTGTGTAGAAAAAGTCTTATAAAAAGATTATTCTTTCGAATTTGTTGTAATCAAACAAAGTTATAATGAATTCCTCAACAGCACCGACTTTTGAACCAAACAGTGATATTTAATAAGGAGGTGATGTACAAGAACAGAAAAAATACCAATGATAGCCAAAGTAGTGGGAGCAACACTTCGGGTGCAGGTGGATCCGAGTACATGGATATAGAGAAACTTTCAGATAGGGGTGATGATGTTTGTTCTGACCATAGAACGAAAAAGGCTCCAGGTGCAGAAGAAACTACCCAGGGCATGGAGCTTAGGAGGTCATCCAGGTACCCAAACCAAATCTCAGATATCTTTCATCTCTTGACTACTTATTGTTGACAGATAGCAGTGAGTCGGAGTGCTATGAAGAGGCAATGCAAGTGAGTGAATCTTAATAGTGGGAGCATGCGATGCAGGAGGAGATGGATTCTCTGCTCACTAATGAGACATAGGAGTTAGCCCAGCTACCTGTACAGAAAAAGGTCTTATATAACAAATGAGTCTACCGGGTCAAGCAAGAGAGTGATGAAAACAAGAGATTCAATACTAGATTAGTAGTGAAGGAGTTTCAACAGCGGGAAGGAGTGGACTACACATAGATATTTTTCCCTGTTGTGAAGCTCACAACCATCAGAGTGGTATTGAGTTTGGTAGCTGCAAAAGATCTCTTTCTTGAGCAGTTAGATGTGAAGACTCCCTTTCTTCATGGTGACTTAGATGAAGAAATCTACATGAAACAGCATGTTGGTTTCATTGAAGAAGGAAAGGAGGAGATAGTGTGCAAGCTTAAGAAGAGCTTATATGGCTTAAAATAGGCTCCGAGACAGTGGTATAAGAAGTTTGATAATTTCATGCAAAACAATGGATATAAAAGATACAATTCAGATTATTGCTGTTATTTCAAAAGGTTCGAGTCCAGCTTCATTATCTTGTTATTATATGTTGATGACATGTTGGTAGCATGACCATGTTTAGAAGATATAAACAGTTTGAAGAAGCAGCTAGCAAAGGAATTTGCAATGAAGGATCTGGGTGCAACAAAGCAGATTCTAGGGATGCGAATCAGTAGGAATGAAGCTGAAGGGACGTTGAGATTGAGCCAAGCTGAATACATTGAGAAGGTACTTCAGAGGTTCAATATGCAGGATGCTAAAGTTGTTAGCACGCCCATTGGAAGTCAGTTCAAGTTATCTGAGGAGCAATCGTCTAAGACAGATGCAGATAGAGAGCATATGAGTAGGGTGCCATATTCTCTCTATCGTTGAGCCAGGGAAGCAGCATTGGGAGGCCGTGAAGTGTATATTACGGTACTTGAGGGGAACAACGAACAAGCCACTATGTTTCAGGAGGAAGGAGTTGGTGCTGCAGGGATACGTGGATGCGGACTTCGCCGGTGATCATGATACGAGGCGAAGCACCACGGGGTATGTTTATACCTTAACGTCGACAACAGTGAGCTGGGTCTCACGTCTGCAGAAAATTATGACTTTGTCTACAACCGAGGTTGAGTATGTCGCGGTGACTGAAGCAAGCAAGGAGATAATCTGGTTGAACGGGTGTTTGGAAGAGTTGGATCGAAAGCAAGAGAGATAAGTTCTTTATTGTGATAGTCATTGTTTTCGTCGAAAGTCACCTTAGTCATTGATTTTATTAAACTTTAAACGTTACAAATGAATTCAAATAACAAAAGAAAAAGATTACAACTTTCTTGAAAATAAACGCAAGATCCGTTTATCGGCTCTTGCTTGCGTGGGTTCTTCGCCGGTGCCGGGGTTAATCCGTGGACGACCTCGAATCAGATCCGGTTGCAGAAAATTGGGCAGAGCTTCTACCTCACCAAGGGGGTATTTGCTTGAAGTCCTGGAATCGACAAAGCGATTTCAGGGCTCTTCTCGAGATTAAGACAAAGCCTAATCTCAAGGAACGGACGTACGAGCTTCAGATCCTTCGAACGGCTTCTCCTTTGCTCCGAAGTTCACCGGGATCTCGCTGTCCTTTGCTGAAATTTCGTGCTCCTTCACTCTCCAATCCAGCAGCACCTCGTCCTCTTGATAAGATTCCAGATCCAGAAAATGGAGGCCTTTGGTTCATATTTATAGGCCTCAAAATGCGGTTATTTGGATAAGAACAAGGGATTTGGCTCTATCTTTAGTCAACAGCAGCCTAACCACGTTTGAGGATGATCTCAAGTCAGTTAAGAACCCCTGGAACCGATAAACCCTGCAAAAAAACCAATTAAAAACCGTCAAAACGTGTTTGGGACATTAGACTGCGCGGCAGAACAATCTGACCCGCGCTCGCGCGGGTCGGAATAATCCGACCCGCGCTTGCGCGGGTCGGAAACATCCGACCCGCGCTCGCGCGGGTCGGAAACATCCGACCCGCGCATGCGCGGGTCGGAATCATCCGACCCGCGCTTGCGCGGGTCGGATTGATCCGTCCCGCGCTTGCGCGGGTCGGATCATTCCGTCCTGCGCTTAGCGCGGGTTCGCCGACGTTCTCCCTTTTTTTTTTGTTTCTTTCTTCCGGGACTTGTTCTTGTTGCGTATTCGTTCGATTTGTTGACTTGTATGCTTCGTCGCGAGACCGATCAGTTTGTTTTCGTCGAAAGTCACCTTAGTCATTGATTTCATTAAACTTTAAACGTTACAAATGAATTCAAATAACAAAAGAAAAAGATTACAACTTTCTTGAAAATAAACGCAAGATCCGTTTATCGGCTCTTGCTTGCGTGGGTTCTTCGCCGGTGCCGGGGTTTATCCGTGGACCGCCTTAGATCTGGATCCGGTTGATGAAAAATTTGGCAGAGCTTCGCCTTCGCCGAGGAAGTATTTGATTTGAAG
>NC_033797.1:144714548-144763364 GCF_001876935.1 Asparagus officinalis | reverse complement strand
AAAAAAAATCAAAGTCTGTATTTTAAGAAGTTTGTGTTGAACATCGAAAATACACTTAACTTCTTTGTGAAGTTAAACAACAAGATAAAAGATTAACGAGCCAGTAAAAAAAACAACATAAAAAATACAAATCTTGCCTGATGTCACAATCGAGTAGATGTGAAGACCCTACTCTAGAATTGCTCGGGAAAAAGATAAAGGTGAGGAAGGATTGATTTTAGATCAATAAAAAATAAAACAGAAAGAATAAAAGATAATATTTTTTAAATATTTTATCGAATAGTTTAATTATTTTGAGTGAATTTAGGAATGTTTAAAAGGAAGTTTCATGAGCTTTTTTCTGTTCTTTTATATGCTTGTGGAGATGCTTTTATCATATAAAAGTATACTAGAGTTAGCATTAATATTTAATTTATAATTTCTTATGAAGTCTATCAATGATTAGGAACAAACTTTATATTCTTTTTTGTATTATTTTAGTATACTTTTAACCAATCATTTTGCCTTATTGATTTTAAATATTCACCTTCCTTGTATAATATTATTTCAATATTTTCACTTTTGGAACACTGTACTTTCTCAAGTAAATCTTGGTATCATGCCAGTCAAAATAATATGAAAATTTAAATTAGCTTCAAATTATATTTAGTTTTTATCAATTTAAATATCAATATAAAAATTTAAATTGGGTGTAGCTCATTTAAACAAATGTCAAAGAAAATAAATAATCGCAATATTAAAATTTAGAGACAAAAGTAAGCATAAACTATTAAAATGGAACTGATGAACAAATTTTAGTTAGAAAATATTCTAAAAATACTTAATCATGGTATTTAACCACGTGCATTGCACATGTATAAAACCTAGTATCTATAAAATGTGAACTTCAATAAGAAAATGAAACATACATTGAGAAAAAGTCATAAAGCAAACAAAAATCCTAAATAGAAACTACGAGTTCGAGAAAATCTTTCAATGATCAATATTATCCTTGACTATTTTGAATATTTTATTTAATTTTTAATCTGTCCTAATGATAATTATATCATATCCTAATCCCATGTGAACTACTTACTAGCTAATAATTTAAAAAAAAGATAATAAAATACATGAAATAGCTCCACTTATCAGTCTATTAAGGTAAAAAATTAATATGCTATAATATATAAAGTATTATGAAAAAAACCCAAAAAGTTTTAAAATTTGCACAAAACACCCTTAAAAGTTTAAAATTACACAAAACATCTAGATATTTTATAACTCAAAACAACAAACATAAAATTTAGAAATCAACAACGGCCACTGAAGATTTTCAAATTTACAATTAACACCTTTAATATTTTGAAAACTATAAAAACACCTCAAAAGTTCAAATAATAAAAAGGCACCCTGAAATTCTGAAATTTCATAACTTTTTTTTGGTCAATGAAAAATTTAATTCATTCAACCATATGGAAAATTTTGTACATCATGAGTCTCATAACATGAGAAAACCAAGTTTTTTGACAGATATACAAAAGATATCACTCACTCTCAAACAATCTATTTACAAAGATAGAACTCATTCTCTATTTTCAGGAGCTGTAGAACCATTGAGGATTAGTATCAATATATCAACTTTGATCTCTTTAACTAGTTGATCAGCTTCCTTTGATTTCTGAACAAATATTCTAATTTTTTTTCAATCCATATCTTGTATAATGAAGCATTGAAGGCCATCCTCTTAATCTTTTGCTTAAACCTCGTGCCTCTCAAACAGGTAGAATACCATTCCAAAATACAGTTCCAATTACAGGAACGCCATCTGGATTGGAGCCATTCCATGATCTTGTTCCATACATTTGTAGAGAACTCACATTCAAAAAAGAGATGATCACGGCTCTCCATTGCAGCACCATTGCATAGACAACAGGAATTTGTAGGCAAAATCCCCATCATAGACAACCCGTCTTGCATTAACAATCTCTTTTGAATAGCAAGCCAGCTTATGATAGAATGCTTGGGGTAATTCAATCTCTCCCACATAATATTATACCATGAAACTTTGAGAGAAGTTGGAGATAATGCCCAATACAAGGCTGATGATTTAACTTTAGAATTCCTGTAGCAAGATCCAATAATATGCTTCAGATTATCAACTCCTCCAGTTAAAGTCAAGGCTTTATCCCTGATTTTCAACATTTGTTTCCAGAGCCAGGAATCATTTGCTTTAGCATTGACAGTCCAGACATCTCTGTGTTTTAAATAGGTATCGTGAATCCACTTGATCCATAGGAGCTCTTTATTCACATGGATATACCAGATGTTCTTCAAGGCAGCAGCAACGTTCCAGAGTTTAGCAGAGAAAATGCCTAATCCACCATATTTTTTCCCCTGGCAGATTTTCTCTCATGCCACTAGTGAGGGTTTATGCTTATGATCAGTTCTCCCCCACAGAAATTCTCTGTTCATTTCATCAATTCTATGAAGAACTTTCACTAGCAAGATGTAGCTGGATGTCCAAAAAATTTGGACACCTAAAATCATACTTTTTATAACATGTATTCTTCCTGCATAAGAGAGGTTCCTGGAAGACCATTTTTGAAATTGACTGTTAATCTTGTTAAGTAGAGGATGACATTCAATATAGGAAAGCCTTTTGCATATGAGGGGGACTCCAAGGTATCTGATAGGTAGAGTGCCTTCAGTGAAGCCCAACAAGTCATTTATAGAAGACTTAACTCTTTCATTCACACCACCAAAGAAAATATGACACTTATTAGGATTTTCTTCAAGCCCAGAAGATGCACTAAAATATTGTATACATTGATAGAGTTTTTGAACTGATATGATATCTCCCTTGCTAAAAAGTAGTAGATATCTTGAGTCTTTTACATTTAGGATGGAATTTGAATTGATTGTCATTCTTCAATAAATCCAAGCATCTCGAGAGATAATCCATACCCAAGATAAAGAGATATGGGGATAGAGGGTCTCCCTGTCTCAAACCCCTTTTACCTTTGAAGAATTCATAGAGTGGTCCATTTAAAGAAATGGAATAAGAAGGGGAAGATATACATGTCATAATCCAACCCACCACCTTATTTGGGAAGCCCAGGCCAATAAGCAGATCTCTCAAAAATTTCCAGCTAATAGTGTCAAATACTTTTTTAATATCAATACTAAGCATTACTCTATGGTGTTTTCGTCGAAAGTCACCTTAGTCATTGATTTCATTAAACTTTAAGCGTTACAAATGAATTCAAATAACAAAAGAACAAAAGATTACAACTTTCTTGAAAATAAACGCAAGATCCGTTTATCGGCTCTTGCTTGCGTGGGTTCTTCGCCGGTGCCGGGGTTAATCCGTGGACGACCTCGAATCAGATCCGGTTGCAGAAAATTGGGCAGAGCTTCTACCTCACCAAGGGGGTATTTGCTTGAAGTCCTGGAATCGACAAAGCGATTTCAGGGCTCTTCTCGAGATTAAGACAAAGCCTAATCTCAAGGAACGGACGTACGAGCTTCAGATCCTTCGAACGGCTTCTCCTTTGCTCCGAAGTTCACCGGGATCTCGCTGTCCTTTGCTGAAATTTCGTGCTCCTTCACTCTCCAATCCAGCAGCACCTCGTCCTCTTGATAAAATTCCAGATCCAGAAAATGGAGGCCTTTGGTTCATATTTATAGGCCTCAAAATGCGGTTATTTGGATAAGAACAAGGGATTTGGCTCTATCTTTAGTCAACAGCAGCCTAACCACGTTTGAGGATGATCTCAAGTCAGTTAAGAACCCCTGGAACCGATAAACCCTGCAAAAAACCAATTAAAAAACCGTCAAAACGTGTTTGGGACATTAGACTGCGCGGCAGAACAATCTGACCCGCGCTCGCGCGGGTCGGAATAATCCGACCCGCGCTCGCGCGGGTCGGAAACATCCGACCCGCGCATGCGCGGGTCGGAATCATCCGACCCGCGCTTGCGCGGGTCGGATTGATCCGTCCCGCGCTTGCGCGGGTCGGATCATTCCGTCCTGCGCTTAGCGCGGGTTCGCCGACTTTCTCCCTTTTTTGGTTTCTTTCTTCCGGGACTTGTTCTTGTTGCGTATTCGTTCGATTTGTTGACTTGTATGCTTCGTCGCGAGACCGATCGTCGAACGCGCGTTGGTTAACATACGCGTGCTGATCGATGCGCGCGGGCTGATTGACGTGCGTGCGTTGACTGGCGCGCACGAGGTGATTTGACGTGCACTCGTTGACTGGCGCGCACGAGTTGGTTGACGTGCGCGCGTTGACCGGCGCACACGAGTTGGTTGACGTGCACGCGTTTGACCGGCGCGTACGAGTTGATTCGACGTACGCGCGTTGACCGACGCGCACGGGCTGATCGACGTGCGCGCGTTGACTGGCGCGCACGAGTTGATTGACGTGCACGCGTTTGACCGACGCGCACGAGTTGGTTTGACGAATCTTCTTGACTCGCCCATTCATTGCTTCGAGTTTCGTGTGGGCTCTCGTAGACAATTTTAGACGCCTACAGTCATAACGTTATACATCTTGCCAAGAATCCAGTATATCATGCCAGAATGAAGCATATAGACATAAAATACCATTTTATACGCTCGCTAGTTAAAGACGGAAAGTTAAATTTGATGAAGATTTTGGGGAATCAAAATCCGGCGGACATGTTGATGAAGACAATCACCATTGAGAAATTGGAGTTGTGCGCAACTTCAGTTGGCCTTCACGAGTAGAAAATGAAGACGGAGCCACACTACGAGGATCGGCGAGATCGCCGGAATATTGTTGATTGAAGAAATTTTTTTTGGGGGAGGAGAAGATACATGCGAAGAAGGGGAGAGTTCGGGTGAGCTCGATGATGGCACTTTGGTCTCCAAGTGGGAGATTGTTAGTCTAAAGTGTAGACCCAAAGTCGAAGCTGAAGCTGGAATCAAGAAGACGAAGAAAAAATCGAGAAAACAGAAGGAGGCCTGCACGGTCGACCGCGACGGTCGACCGCAAACGTGCACAAAGCTGGTTAGAGCCTGGAGCTGAAGGCGGTCGACCGCACAAATCTCTGTAATGGATTTTGGTCTCGGGTTTTGGTTCGGTCGACCGCTGCGGTCGACCGTGGATACCCTGTAGGATTTTTGGGCTCTGTCGTTTGATACGGTCGACCGCCGCGGTCGACCGCGATACCTGCGCGGTCGAACGCCACGGTCGACCGTGACGCAGTCAGCCAGTTTCCTTATCTGTTTTGGATTCTGTTTCTTCCAGGACTCTATATATATCTAAACATTTTTAGGGCTAGATAGAACACGAAAAAGAGAGCTTTTTGACTGTAGAAAAGAGAGAAAATCCCAGAGAGGTAAAACCCTAGTTTAAGAGCTTGTATTTCTTCTTCAATTAATAAAAGAATTGTGTGGTGTGACTCCCGAGGACATAGACACGTTTGTCGAACCTCGTTAAATCTGGTGTGTTCATCTTCTTTACTCTTTTACAAGTTTTGATCTAATTTGTGATGAATTTTTTACTTTCCTACTTTCAACACAAGGTCCGGAATGGCAAGGGTTCGATTGATTGTTTCGAATCCCCAACAGAAAAAATGCTTAAGAACACTTCCTAAATTTTACGATTTGGTATTTCGACAAGTCAAGAACCGATCACAAGCTCTTTGCTCTTATGCCCAAAACTCTCGCACAAAAACAATTTTTATTTATTTATTTCCAAGTCATGTTTTATAGATGTGCTCGAATGCAACTGCATATATTTTAGATACACCAAAGCATCTCGTTTTATATATATTATATAAAAAAGGGACTCTTGTTTGGGAAATTAGCATTGAAGAAGTTAAGGAAAATTGGAAATAAAATCCAGTTAAGGACATATTCGGTATTTAATGTTTTGATGAAAAGATTCTCATGCTACTTAAGATGCTTACGTTAGTGCTCACAGACAAGTAGGAGAAGCCAAAATAAAAAAAGTTTCATGTTTTTGAGAGCGCATAATTAAGAAGGTACATTAATGCACAGCTTCTTATATCACTGAATTTCTCGGTTTAATGTGGATTCAATTCCAAGTGGATGTGTACAAACTTGTTGGCACATTTTTCCTTAAGAATTATAACAAGAAAAATTCCTCAAGGACCCAAAATATGGGATCAATAGGGGGGACAAGTGAGGTGTCCCCCTCCTATTGGATAATGAGTTGGTCACCATTAATAATGGCCAACTCATTATTCAATAGGAGGGGGACACCTCACTTGTCCCCCCTATTGGTCCCATATTTTGGGTCCCTATAGCAAAGCTCTTATAACAATTAAATATTTCAGGGTTAATAGTATATACATACACCGTCGGTAATATGATAGGAGGAAGCTACTTATCATCTCTATTTATCATTATTGTTAACATTTAGACTCTTTGATATCTAAATAAAAAAATATACCTCAATTAGCTGTACACATATGATATTAGGACACCCCCTTGATTAGCAAATTAATGTTATGCGATAGCTAAAAGTTGAGGGGTAACAAATTGATGTTATGAGAGTATGGGCAATTAACCAAATATCAAATGTAAAACAAAATTCCTAAAAAAAATTAGGAAAAATTGCTTCAAGGTCCAAAAACCCAAAAAGTCATGTGCTCAGCCCCTCCAATTATTTGTAATATGCTGCAGCTCCAAAATTTTGAAAAAAGTTTGCCCAAGCCCCTCCATCATGACTCCAACTCATGTTTTCACAAAAACCCAATTTTACCCCTCCCCAAAATCACTGTCATCTCCCTCAAAATCACACTTCTTCTTCCTCCTCTTCCTCCTCCGTCTCCTTCCTCCCTCCTTCCTTGCCGCAACCGTTGCTCTCTCCTCCGCCGTCTCCTTCCTCCCCAAAAACCACATGTTCTTTTCTCCTATCGAAGCAGGTTACCGGTCGGCACAATAACATGAAGCTCTATTTGGCAGCGCAAAGGGGATCTCGCTACTGTTAGGGAGATTTTGGGGGAGGTTGATGCTTAGATGACGGGGACCAGGGTTGAGTTTGACGCAGAGGTGGTGGTCATTAGGTCGACGATGGTGAATGAGTTGAATGGGGAGATGGGGATCGAGAGAGGATCGAGAAGGCCGTGGAGGAGGTGATCGGGTGGCTGGAGGGGAGCCAGCTGGCGGAGGTGGAGGAGTTCGAGCACAAGCAGAAGGAGTTGGAGGAGGTCTGCGGGTCGTTAATCGCGAAGATGTATCAGGGTGGTGGAGGGGCTGATAGCGCAAGGATGAATGGCGGTGGTGCAGGTGGTAGCTGGCGGTGGTGGTTCTGATCCTAAGATTGAGGAGGTTGGTTAAGATTTTGGTTCTTTTTAGGATGGTTTTGAGTCGTGTACTTGTTTTGTCTTTTTAGTTTGTGTTGAGTCATGCTGCTCTATTCTAGTTCATGGGTGAATAATGTATGGTATAGCAACGAGTATTAGTAAATCAAAAATAACTTTTGTGTGTATGATGGTTGAATCACGAGAGGATCAAAAACTTGTTCTCTTTTTATGTCTGGAAGCTAGAGCTTTATTCGTGCTTCTTGTTAACCTTTAGCTGTTAAGTTTTATCTAAAACATGTGAACCATAGCCGATTAGATGTTAACCTTTAGCGTTCAATGTAAAGTATAATTGCATAACTGTTATTTTTTTTAATGTTAAGTTTAGTACATAGACTGTTAAGTTTAGTACATTGATTGTTAACTTTTTTCTTTAAAATGTTAAGTTTTGTTAATTAACTGTTAAGTTTAACCTAGTACATGTGAACTATAGCCGATTAATTGTTAATTAGGAGTTGTTCCATATAAGTATAATTGAGTAATTGTTATCTTTATTCTTTTAAATGTTAAGTTCCATATAAGTATAATTGAGTAATTGTTATCTTTATTCTTTTAAATGTTAAGTTTTGTGTTGTACATGTGAAATATAGCTGATTAACTATTAATTAAGTTTTGTGTTGTACATGTGAAATATAGCTGATTAACTATTAACCTTTAGTTGTTCCATATAAAGTGTAATATGTTAACACGTCAATATAGTTATCAATTTATCAATTAAGGTTAACATAGTTCTTATTTAACGTGTTAACAGATTATGTTAACATGTTGCTCAATCTGTTTATATATAATAGTTAACATGTAAGACGTGATAGTTATCAGTTTGTATATAAACATGTTTAATCCAAATGTTTACATAGTTAACATGTTAACTATTATATATAAACTGATAACTATCACAGCTTACATGTTAACTATAATATGAACGTATGTTAAATGTAAAAACTAACATGTTATCAGGATAATGGTGTTAGTTAATAGATTACAAATAATAGTTAACATATAATAGATTATAGTTAACAATTTACTAAATATAGTTATCAATTTAGCATCCAAAGTTAACATGTTATCAGTGTAACTTAATAAGAAAACTGCGAAATGTAACATGTTATCAGTGTAACTTAACAAGCGAACTGCGAAAGTTAACATGTTATCGGTATAACTTAACAAGTGAATTACGAAAGTTAACATGTTATCAGTGTAACTTAACAAGCGAACTGCGAAAATTAACATGTTATCGGTGTAACTTAACAAGCGAACTGCAAAAGTTAACATGTTATCGGTGTAACTTAACAAGCGAACTGTGAAAGTTAACATGTTATCGGTGTAACTTAACAAGCGAACAAAAAAATTTAACATGTTATCAATGTAATTTAATAAGCGAACAAAGAAAGTTAACATGTTTTCGATAACATAACAGATAACATATCTTCTTTATATACTTGTACAATGATGACTGATCCAATCAGTACAAATACTAAACATACATTGAGCAAATCTACACTTTGCACATTCATAAACATTTCACATAATCCAGAGGAGGAGAAACTAATAAACTCTTCACTCTCAATTTCTTAATTTCTTCTAGTAAAACTTATTTATATATTAGTAATAAACACAATCTCCACCGACACGTCACCACGCGCCAAACGCTTCAACGCTCTCTCTGGTCAGCAATCGTGACCCCCAATCTGAAATTAACCTTCGTCGACGTCGCTGAGAACGACGGCGGAGTCGTCGGCAATGTCGTCAAGCAAAAAGTTGAGATTTTTGAGCCACAATACATGTCCAAAAGCTCATCAAAGAGTTCAATAGCTCATCAGACTCCAAAAGCTTAACACTACATAAAAACAAAGCCACAGTACATGTCCAAACTCCATATTACAGCAAAAAGTCGAGTTTTTGAGCCATTTCATCAAACGTATAGCCACCCATACTCATATTTACACAAGACAACTTCCCTCCTTAACATAATTACCCAAAACACAGATTTTTTTCTCCACCGAAGCATTTCGTCAAGCACCAGGTTCGCCCTTTCGCTTATTCACAGAAAACCAAAGCAAAAAAAAAAGGGGGGGGGGGGGGTGGGATTCCGTTCCTAGAATGCAAAAATAGAGATAAAAATTGCATCTTTTCCTCAAAAAAACAAATAAAAATTATACCTTTCGCTCATAGCCACCAGGGCGGTGCCAACAAGGAGGATCGAACTTGATCCCCCTCATCGCGGCGACCTCCAGAACATCCATGTTCTCCAAGCTCATATCGGGTTCTCCGAACATCATGGCGAGCAGTTCCATATAATCCGTTAGGGTTAGAGTTTCCATTGTTTCGTCGTCGTTTGGGGCCGAGGGTCGAAGGGGCCTATCATTTTGTCGTACGAGAAATGAGAGTGCGAGTGAGAGAGATCTGAGAGAGAGGAGGAAGAAGAAGAAGATCTGGAGAAGAAGAGGGGTATTTTGGGGGGTTTTTTGGACTTTATTTTCTTAGAAATTGTAATAAAGGCTGAATCACAAAGAATTTTTATTTTTGGGGCTAATACACATTAGAAAAAGTATAAGGGGCCGGGACACATCAAGTTTTCAATTTTAGGACCTTGAAGCAAATTTTTCAAAAAATTATATAGTTTATCTTTCCAAGCTAGCAACATTAGTCGCATGAAAACAACGAATTAAATTCCCAAATAATATAAATTTTTTGAACAGCCCACGTTATACGTATGCATGACCATGTCATGAGCAACGAGTTGCGACCCACGTGCTCCCCTCATCTCTTAGAAATAATATAACAAAGCAACCATAATATTAGTGATGATCGCCTAATATAATAGGGGATATAATTAAGTGATATTGGCAATAATAACAAATGTTTGTAGGAGCAAGTATACTGCCCTCATGATCCTTGGGATAAGATCCTGCCCCCTTTAGCAAGCAAAGCTCGTTATGGGCAAAGTCTCTCTCTCTCTCTCTTATGTTAATTGGGACAAGCACCCACAATGAGTTCAAAGGAGATTTTCGAATGTATTATTGGAGTTTTTAGCTCCCAATTTCGAGAAAGGGCGTACAGAGAAAGGAGATTGCGACATGTATCTTATTGTCAACTTTAAATTAATACAATCAGAATACAATATCAGTTCAACTAACGTTATTGTACATGAGTTATTTGGTTTAAAGGAGAGAACCGGTGAAGTGAAGTACTAGAAGAAGATTTATAATTTTAGTGCTTTGATTGATAACAACGTTATTAGAAAAAAAAAAAGAGAATGAAACTAGAATTAATAGATAAAACTACAACTTGTGCTTTAGTTAGAAAAAAGACAAATGAACCTAGTGTTTTGATTGATAACAATATATACTAGGACACTTGTCGCGATCTCCTTCCTCCATATATGAGTCTCTATATTATTATTATTATTATTTTAATCCAAGATTAGTCCTCTGGGGCGGTTCGGTGCGCGCGCGAGAAAGAGGGGAAATTTTGAATCACGTGGGGATGGTGCAAATTGAGGTATTGTTGCTGGGGTTGAGTGAGACATTTGTGACACGTGGGATTTCATCTTTTTTAGGAAATTAAGTGTGTGAATTTTGATGAGAGATAGCATGTTAGTTGGCAGCAATGGGACCTTAGCCCTTATTTTTTTTGAAGCCAAAAACAGGGCGAAAAGCCCTGTTCATAAAAATATATTTATATCACAACCAGAATATACATTTGAATCTGAGTTTACCAAAAAAGGAGGAGGAGGAAAGTACAATAGATGTAGACGGAGGAGAGCGGACCTTTGTCGTCATCCTCCAGTCTACACCTATCGTGCTTCCAAGCCTTCCTTAATCCAGGAGAACTCAAAAAATCAAAAAAGAAAACCAGAAGTTGCTAATAGAAACCAACGTAACAAAAACTGATTACAACTACATTACCAAAACACATTTCCACAACTTGATAAGCCAAAGAACTCAGGATGAGCTGAGGACTGCTAGAACCGGAGGAAGCTACTGTCCCAATAGCAGAGATTACTGGGGAACTAACAAAGACTGAAATTTCCAAAACCAAAAGGATCTCCTGGGGACCCGAACCCTTAAGGATGATTTTCTTCGAAGTTTTCATTCCGAGAAGATTCCGCTATCGCTGGCAGACCAGAGTTTATTGCCGCATTAAGCATCCTCTGTGATTTTTTGCTCTTAGAAGCCCCTGTCCAGTAGAGAACAAAGCGGGAAGAATTAGCTGCAATAGAGGAGGGAGAAGAGAGAGTATTATTGAAAATAAAGTTGTTGCGGCTCCTCCAAATGCACCAGCATGTACAGGGAAACAAAATCCTCCATAAAGCTTTATGATTCTGATTGACCAAGAATTCTTCTTTGCCTTTAATCAAACTTGTTACCTCCTGAGGCCATAAGCTGGTGGAAGAAGATGGTAGCAAGATGGCCCATACAGCTTGGGTAAAGGGACATGATATAAACAGGTGATCATGGGTTTCCATCATCTGGCTATAAAGTGGGCAAGATAAGTCACCCGTCCAACCTTTTTTGAGCAAATTATCCTTTGTTTGAAGCTTTTTCT
Source organism: Asparagus officinalis (assembly GCF_001876935.1). Taxonomy (NCBI): domain Eukaryota; kingdom Viridiplantae; phylum Streptophyta; class Magnoliopsida; order Asparagales; family Asparagaceae; genus Asparagus; species Asparagus officinalis. The sequence continues at coordinate 144,751,482 of NC_033797.1, read as the reverse complement.
TGCTTAGAATCCACAGGAAGGTTTTAACCTTGAGGGGGATAGGGGTTTTCCAAATGAAATTGTAGGAAGGTTTTAACCTTGAGGGGGATAGGGGTTTTCCAAATGAAATTGTGGAAAGGGGATAAAATGCCTTCTTTGATGAGGATGTCGTATAACGATTCACCGAAAATGAATTAGATGGGTTGAGAGGCCATAGAATGGTATCAAATTTGTCGGGATCAGGCCTGATATGATTAATGAAGGCAGATAGGTCGGAGATATCTTTTTTGTCTTCTATGGAGATGCCTCTCCTCAAAATAGGTTTCCATATCCAAACATTATTCTGCCATGAACCTTGGGAGCTGATAAGGCTAGACTGAGAGAAAGCTAGATAGAAAGCTTTGGGGAATAAGCTGCTGAGGGAGTTGATACCCGCCCACCTGTCCAACCAGAACTTGCATGAATCTCCTGATCCTATTCTCCATTTGACAAAGCTTATGAAAGTTGGGTAAACTGTTTTGAGATCAAGAATGAACCTGGATGCATTGCTTCTAGGATTTACAATAGGATTAGGTGATCTGGAAGGATAGATGGAGAAGATGACTTTACTATTGCTGTGTGTGAACACCCACAGGTGCTTTTGTTCTCTTATAATGCCAACCTTATTGGGGTTGCCAGTCTCTCCTTGAGAGAGATCCTTTTTTGAGGGGGAGACCAAGATAGGTAAAAGGGAGAGACCAAGATAGGATCCTTGAGAGAGATCCTTAGCCCTTATTTTTCTTTCCTGTTTTCCCCTTATTTTTATTTTTTTTACCTTTTGCACTTTTAGAAAATAGATTGTATTTTGATATTTAATTGGAACCTTCCATAAAATCATATTTTAATTTATGTCAGAGCTCAATAACTAGAGCTTATAATTGAGAATGAGATGCGCCGCTTATATTTTATATTATCTATTTTACTTTAGTATTCATTGCGGAAATCTTCTATTATACTATAGCCTAATTACTGATAGACTATTTGTAATTATATTAGTGTGGACAGATCCGTTAGTGAACGTTTTTTTTCCCTTCTTTTTAAGAGTTAAAAAAAAAGCCATTCGGGAGGAGTCTATCCATACCCGAGCAAATAGTTCATGGGGGTCTATCTACACGACTTAGAAGTATAAAAGTTCCATCACTATTTTGCCTTCTAATATAACTTGAAGGAATACTAGGGGTGTGCAACGGTCGGTTCGGTTCGGTTTTTATCAAAATTTGAATAACCGAACCGAACCGCCTATAATTCAAAACCGAACCGAACTGTTGCAAGTCGGTTCGGTGCGGTTCGGTTCGGTTTGTTCGGTTCTAACTTCATCAAACTTCTTATCAAACAACAAACTGTGTTAAAAACAAATATTAACAAAGTAAGAGATTATGAAACATTAAACACTGATATAATGATATTATTTTCAACCCATAATGATCCAGAAAATGAGTTTAGAGTTTGAGTCTTTGACTCTTTGGGGACGGGTCGGGTAGGGTTTGAGATCAGAATGGATGGTATTACACTATATTCGGTCGGTTCGGATCGGTTCGGGTTAAAAAGTTTTCAAACCGACCCGAATCGTCCTACTCATAAAACTGATTTTTTCGGATCGGTTCGGGTCGATTCGGTCGGTTTTTTCGGTTTGGACTGAACCATGCTCAGCCCTAAGGAATACATATATATTTGAAAATGGGTATAAATAGGGCCTTGCGCAACCAAAATTTAGGGTTGTTTGGTAAGTTGTAATTACAAATGCATCAAATATTGCATATGATATATGTTATACATTAAATCAAAAAATTTCATCTGGATACCATTATTTTTATTTAATGAAATAAAATTTCAAATCTATATCCAGTGTGTGGTTAGCTACAAAAGTAGTTGGATTTCCATATATGTTTACACAAAATATGTTCACACTGTAAATCAAATGTTTGTTTATCCAAAATAGTAAAAGATGATACACATTTATTTTATTTATGTTAACTAACTTGATGCCATGATATTTATTTTTTAACTTTATATAAGGTAATTGGGTTTTGCTAACCATTACTTAAGGGCAATGGATAAGGAAGAGAGATAGAAAGGTGCGGGTGAAGAGAGAGAATGAATAAAAAGCATAGGGCCCCACTCACATTTTCTTCTTTGAGTTTTGCTACAGGCACCCAAAATATGGGACCAATAGGGGGGACAAGTGAGGTGTCCACCTCCTATTGGATAATGAGTTGACCATCATTAATGATGACCAACTCATTATCCAATAGGAAGGGGACACCTCACTTGTCCCCCCTATTGGTCCCATATTTTGGGTCCTTGAGGAATTTTTCGAGCTTTGCTACAGAGACCTAAAATATGGGACCAATAGAGGGGACAAGTGAGGTGTCCTCCTCCTATTGGATAATGAGTTGGCCATCATTAATGATGGCCAACTCATTATCCAATAGGAGGGGAACACCTCACTTGTCCCTTCTATTGGTCATATTTTGGATCCTTGAGGAATTTTTCTTTTAACAAATGAAAATCCAATTTCCATTTATAGCTGCCTTGTTGTAAATTTTCTTGCAACATTAGTTGTTGAGGCTCTATTTTTGTGACAACCAAACAACTCCTTGAATATAGGATTTATTCACCCAACGAAAAGCAATCAGCTCACCGTAAATACAAGCTCGAGAGAAACTCAAAATGTTCATCTTAACATGTCACAAATTAAATCCGCCAAAACAAGTAATGATCATTATTAAGCTTCTTTATTTCTTTCTCCGCCAATTTTAAATGAGGACACCACTTATTTTCGTTACTGGATTTAACAAGACAAACACGATTCCAACGAAAGTATTGGCAAATTATTCTGTTGGATGTAACTTAAGGTGCTAATCTAAAAAATGGAAATTTTAATTGTCCTATTTCAATGCACCCACTTGGATTTCTAAATTACATCTCCTCTTGGATTTGGCGTGTTTTCTCTTAGATTTATCAAGGTTTCAAAATTTTCCCATTAAGTGATAAAGATTTTGTTTCCATCTTTGAGTACAGAATGGCCAACAAATAAACTTAGGTAAAAATTTTTGAACGGTTTTTAATTTTTTATCCGGCAAAAACCATGAAGGATTGATAAGTAATAAAGCATTATTTATTAATGCTATCCATTTCACTTTCATTGCCTATTATACCCTCCAAACTCCAGCAATATTTATCCAAATCATATCCTTATGCCAACTACTTTGTTTTCAGGGATACCGCATTAATACAAACGGTTTTTCTATAGAGTGCCCATGGACACTCTATAAGAGAGGAGAGAGATGTAAAGAAATGAGCAGCTCATGGGCTTCCCTGATTTGCATTAATTTATGTACATAATTCATTTTTCTCTATTTCTCTGCTTTCTTATAGAGTGCCCACTGACACTCTATAGAAAAACTGTAATACAAATACCAACTAGTAACATTAATTAACAAAATCCAACTAATAGCATTAATTACAAAAATCTAACTTCTACGCCTTTCCCTTCAAAAAATGTCCTTGTAAAAGCAACAATAGCCCTCTTTAATGATTTTGAGGAAAACGCTGCCAACTCAACAGTCACAGACAATGCACATTAAATAAATAAAATAAACTAAATAGGATCCCCCTCCAAAAAAAAAAAAAAATCTTATAAGTCGCATGAAATAACTCCCTTAGTTTAGAAACAATCAAATATATAAAATTATATAGCACAAAACTCTTATCACTGACTTTGGACAGGGAATTTAAAAAAAAAATATATAGATCCAGGTTTTGATTCATAATAGATCATATCTTTTTCTTGCAGTCAGAACAAAACACGTATTTACAAGTCGCTCTCAAATTATTAATAATTAAGTAAATAAATAATTAGCGGAAATTATAAATATCTGCGCTCTCAAATGAGAAGCTAATAATCATAACCGCATCTTTTGATCTCCCTCTTTCGAATCTTCCGCTTCTTCTTCTCTCTCTCCCTCTACAAAAATTTTCTCTGTCTAAAAAAAGAAAAAAAAAATCCTCTCTGAGAATGGAATCGTGAATCTTGTCGGATTCGGGTCGCGATGCGGGCGAGGGAGATGCACCCGCTCTGCTGCATCTCGATCGATTGCCCTGGGATAGCGGATCAAGATCCGGATCCTGAGCCCGCTACCGACAATGCCGACGGATCCGACGTCGTCGTCGCCGGAGTCCTGCAGAAGTGGACCAACTTCGGCCGGGGGTGGAGGAAGCGCTGGTTCTCCCTCCGAAACGGCGTCTTGACCTACGCCAAGATGGGGCCGAGCAAGGATCAGGATCCGAACGCGAATCCGAATCCGATTCCGAGTCCGGATTTGGATCCGTCGCCGGAGGACGTCCGGTTCATTGGATCCGCGTCCGCCGCCAGGTCTCGGGTCGGGAAGCAGCAGAAACCGATCGGATTTGTTTATCTCAAGGTGAGGGATCTCGAATCGATCGATGTCTTTTGGGTTTTATGTTTGTTGCTAAATACGGAGACGATTTTGTACTGCATTCTTCCGATTGGGCTGGATCTTTTTCTTTCCTTTAGAAGCGAAAAAAAATTAGATTTTTTGATGGGATTTTTGTTTGGAATCAAACCGTATAAGGAATGATTTAAACTCTACATTGTTCGAAACCTAACAAGAAGTTATATTTCTTTCGGTATATTTTTGGAATGAAACCATAGGAGGATCGGCCCTTCCTTAGCTTTCTGAAAAAAACTTCGAGCATTTTGTTGGATTACAAATCTACAACCCTCTATCACAATTTCGAAGTTTTGATCCAGTACTGTGTTGAGTCCGAACTTAAATTTTTCGGTCCGGGAAAAAAAATAAAAACTTAAATTTACAACACTCAGTTGTCATCGCAGCCTCGGAATTTGGGTGCAATATTTTTACACATTTATTATTTGGTTCTGGAGTGGGTCACATCATTTTGGGGGGAGGAGGAATTAGATGGAGTGGGTCACATCATAGAGGGAAGAAGAATAAAAACGTGGCTCTTTTGAAGGGAAGGGATGGGGCTCTATTGAGTTTGGAAAGGCTCATGTTGTTTCGTTGCTTATTTCCTTTTGCTGGTTTACATATGTGGGGGTGTTTTGGGAAGAAGATGATGCTGGTAGGGCTCAGTTTTGACTGTTGGTTTTTTGTTTCCTTGTGTTTTTGGTCGCTGGGGGGGTGTTTTGTTTCGGGTGGGCCTTGCTGGGTCATGGTGCCATAGATTTTAGGACTGGTTTATCTGGATACAGCTGGATTATCCTGTTCGGCTGATTGGCTGTTGAATTTGCACGCGGAGGGGCAGGAGATTGGGAGATAGGTACTGGGTTTTTCCAAATGATTTCTTTTGTTTTTTCTCCATGTTTAGTTCTACTGTTCTTCTTCTTTTACCTTCGCATTGAACTTACGGCGCTGCTGTCATTGGGGATGGTTTTGACGTCTAGTATTACCTTATCTAATGCCTTTATTAACGGATTCATGAAATAAGGAGTCAAGTTTTTTTTTTACTTTCCAGAAATTGGCTTAGTGCCCCCATGGGCGCCGCCGGGGGGGGGGGGGGGGGTCAGATGTTAGAGATTAGGTTGCATGTAGGATGTAAACAAGACCTGCTGAACAGAGTTGAACTTTGGTTTTCAAATTGGCTCGTGTGGAGGGTGTTTGGGAATGCTTATTTTTTGAATTATAAGTTATGTTGCCTTTTAGTGGCTTTTGGCTTTTTTTTATAAAAATTCTATAAAAGTTGTTTGAGGTAGAATAGTAATTTGTTTGGTGAAATCTAATTTTTTTAAAGTGAGCTTATAAGCTATTTTTTTTTTCAAAAGTTGTGGGATACCGGCTTTTTAAAATAGGACTTATAAACTAACTTATTTGACATTTTACCAAACATGTAACAATGAAAAAGCTACCTTAAAAGCCAGTGTGACAAAAAAATTAGCTTCCCAAGCACCCTCTTAGTCTCTGCATATACTGAAACATCAGTGGATTTCACACATCCCTTGGATTATTATGTGGCTATATAGCATACAAGCTCTCCATGCTATAGGGCAGTAAAAATATCATCTTGTCATCTGAGATTTTTCCTGTCAGAAAGGGATCGAATAGGGAGTAAGGTTGCATGAGGATTTGACCCAGTCTTACAGCAGTTGTTGACCTTATGTCAATTCTTAATAGTACTAAGTTTTTGTCTAAGAAACTACGAATAGGAATGGTGCTTGACGTGTTACGTTACGGCCAACTACTTTTACAAATTTTCTAAACTGGGGAAAAGGTCTAGAGAAGTAGTTGAGAAATGTTAGGTTATTCATAGATAATTAATATCCAGGTTTGCGGTGCGCATACAAATAAAGAGAAACCAAAACACATCCCCAGGTAATAGAAAGCTACAAAGAAATTTACACTTCGTGTGAAGAGCTCTCGAGACGGTTTCTGTTCCCAGATATTAAGTTAGGTAACTTCATGTTCAACCCGTAAATGCTAGATAACCATCAACTTAATTATTTGCATAACTGGTTAGTTAGCATGTTGAAATAACTGACTTTTAAGAGGCAACACTTACTAATTCTCGTGAATCTTACATTGACCTGCTCTCAAGCAATGTCAGATCCTATTATCATTTGACTTCCGTTTTGTCGATGAACTTAATTCTAGCTTTGAAGAAATTGAAAAGAGTTTTCAGGTTGTATGGAAATTTGTAGTTTTTCTTATCTAATAAGATAAAGTGAGACTGTATACAGATATTACTTTGGATCTACATTGTAGGAACGAATACAGAAATAGGGATTGGATGTTGGAAAGCTTGGAAAAGGGAGGATACGAGGAACAACTAATAATATATTTGATATATTGTTAAATAAATATTATATATTATATACAATATACATAAAATTGGAAACTACTAAATTATCCGAAATCACAAATCAACTGGAAGACAAATTCACAAAATTCTATATTCTATGGCAATAGGAAGTACTTAAAAGAAAGATATCTACGTCAACAATATTTTAACATGAAGGATCTTAACTATCGAGTGATTCGATTACACTATAAACTAGTTCAACTAGAGAAATGGTGTACACATGTATTTAGAATAAGAAACATCATAGTCTTTGGATAGGCTAGACGTGTCCTATGTGGTGTCCATAATAGGTCCTCGGAGTGTCAGTGTTTGACATGGGTATGGAGCTATAGAGAAGTATTCATGCTTTATAGTTTTTAATCGAGTTTTTGTGAGCCCCATCTTTCAATGGCGCTTAATGTTGGGTACTAATTGTTGCAAGAAGAAAATTTTCAATCACAATAGTGAAAACTCAACCATGCCCTTAATTTGCTTCACCAGGCAACATAATATTGATTTTTATATCCTATGATGTACATACACCAAATGATGTGCATATCATGTGGTATGTTACAATTTACATAGACAAACTAGTATAGGTTGAGGTACATGTTTAAATAAGGTATGATACTCATCCAATCAATGTTTTAGATAGCGCTTGGCGTTTTTTGGCATCGAACATGACACCTAGTGCCTAAGTGCCTAGGTAGGTGCCTAAGTGGAACATAGGTGTGTTTTGCATCGGGAGAGGAAGGATTTTTTTCTCAAAAATTTAAAATCCTGTCTTCACCATTTTATCTGAGATGAACCTGGATCGAATTCCGATTTAATCAATTTTAACCTGATCTTTCTATTTACTATTTGGAATTGTTATGCTTAAGCATGCAGTAAAACTTATTTTAGTTGTGGTGAGTTTGCCTAGTTATCCCATGTTTGCCTAGACACTATCAAGAATTAAGTGGGTGACTGAGGTACTGCTTAGGGGTAGGAGCATGCCTAGCCCTAGGCAAGCACATAAGCTATCATCTAGACTGCTTTTTAAAACCATGTATGAAATCAAATTTAGATACGAGTATTGGTACAACTCCCATGGAAGAGAAGAAATTGAATCTTGATATGAAAATAAAATCCATCCTAATAATATGCACAAGGAACAAAAAAAAAAATCCTTCTATATCCTTATATCTTGTCTAAAGCGAACGGTTCTAAAAAGAAGTGCTTTATGGAGCGTGAAACACACACTTCAATTATACTTTTAAGTGATGAGGCGTAAGCTTCAATGGATAAAGAGTTTTTCTTTTGGGTTTCAACGTGATTACTCTTCAGAAAGTTTTGAATCCAGATTCAAATAGAGTTTCAAAAAACTTTTTCAGACATTGCTCTCATTCACACATGTACACACACATTACTCTCCTATAGTGATTGACCGCAACTTTCTTCTCTTTGTTGTATGATACGAACAATTCACACTGATCTTTGTTGCTTAAAACCTAGATACAACCAGCGTTTTCAAAGGCGCGCACCTCACTGCTATTGTTTTAAATATCCCTAACACGGCCTGATATATCCCCCGATATATCCTTTTACAGGGCTTGCCGCAACCAATATGGTCTTTAAATATTCTTTACCGTTTTTTGGCTATTTTGAGTGATAAATCCCCGATATGACCGATATATTAGCCGATATGTGGACCAATATATCTTTTTATATAGCTTGTTGCAAAAGAATATACCGTGTTTGGAATTTTTGGGCGAGATATCAAGATTTTTCCATTATATCAAATGATATTTTGCCTTAAAAAAAGCAGATCGAATGTTGCAACGTTACTTTGCACTTTTGTTTGTTTTAGAAGGTTGATTAGTGATCCTAAACATATATTATTCATATTTTGTATGCTTAAATTTCATTACATATGTTGAGATTACATTTCGATGCATTATACTATGTATGCAAACATTCATTATGGCATTCCGATATTTACCACATATCCCTGATATTTCCTCGAAATCTGTAATCCGATATGAATTTTTGGCCATCCGATATTTTTCCGATATCCGATATTTAAAACCTTGTTCACCGCGCCTCATGCGCCTTGTAATGCAGGGAGGTGGCAAAGCGCCCCACATCTGATGCCACAATGCCTTTTGCGCCTCACAAGCAACCTGACTTTGGGCAAGATGCATGTAGTACATAGTCTAGTATGTTTTTGTTCGTTAACATTTCAATCGAGTCTTTATACTCGATAACCCATTTCCTAAAAAACAAAATAAAATCCAGTAGGTGTTTTTAGTAGCCTTCAATTGAGGACCCTAACTAATCCTTTTTTACTATTTGGTTTTGCTTGGATATTAGTCTTGATTTGACGTTTGATTTGAAAAATTATGAACTTTGTCACTATATTGGATGTGTAAGTATTAGAAATTAAGCCCGTATATATTAAAAAATGATTAGCTTTCAAATTTTTTTGCATAGATCTCATCATTTCGTGAAAGCAAGTCTGATGATAGACGATTCTATATATTCTCTCCCACAAAGACTCTTCATTTGAGAACTGACTCAAAAGAAGATCGTGTGGCCTGGATTGAAGCTTTAGTGTCTGCAAGAAGCAAATTTTCACTGAATGACAAGTTATCTTTGGTACACAATGATGATGTATCATTTTCAACTAAAAAACTTAGAGACCGTATGAACAGTGAAGGACTCAGTGAGGCTGTCATCAAGGACTGTGAGCAGATCATGCAATCAGAATTCTCAGAGTTCCAAAGACAGTTGAAACTTCGGTATGAAGAGCAGCTTCACCTGCTTGGCACATTCAGGCAGCAGTTGGAGGTATTCATGTTTATCTGATTGTAGGCATTCTTCAATAAAACTATTTATACTCTTTGTGCTTTTGATAAATTTTGAGTAGTATTATTTTTGTGGAATGTCATAAAAAAATCATGGTACTTATTATATATTTTGTTAAGAACGTATCCTTTTTATTCTCCATTCATGTATTTCTTTATATTACTATTGATTTCTTCTATTTTTGCTAAGTTTTTTCCGTTATTTGTTATTTTACACAGATGTATTTTTGTAGCTATATATTTTGATAACTGTATACTTTTTTTACTGGACCTTATCCTTTTCCAATATTTGGGGTATACTTTTTTTATTGGACCTTTTCCTATTCCTATATTGGGGGCTTTTAGGGTTATCTAGTCAATGAACTTGGTTATATTTAACCTGCAATCATTAAAACTTTTGGCATTTGAAATGTTTAAAAGCTGTGCCATCATCCTTGCAAATGGAAGCAGTATGTATAAAAATGCGAGAATAACATAAAACTCCAAAAAGGTGTGATTCACTTTGAAGGCTGATTTGCATGTATAGCTTGACGATAAGGTGTTGCCATTGGGTTAAATTTCCTACAATCAGTAAAAATTTAGGATATCAGTTATAATAGAACAGCTGATGTAACACCAAAAACAAAGACTTCAGTCGGCTAAATAAATCCATGGTGCTTATTTAGCCTATTAAGGGTCATTTCCTTTGTTAGGTTAATAACTAATGTTTCCTTTCAACTTTTAATCCATATTTATTTAGGTCTGACCTTTGTTTTTTTTATTGATATGAGAACTAGGATCATACCAGTCGTCATAATTTGTGCACTTTATTGGTCGACTTCGCCACACCTAAACCATTCAGCTAGTTCTTCATTACTGTGTCCTTACTCCTTAAGTGAAATTACGTCTAATTTCCTATTGATGAACTCATTCATCTCAGGGTACTTTGCTATTTTTTGGGCATACTATTTCAAGCCTGACATTCTGAAGCATAAAAAGATGGCTGGTTGGAAGCAATTTTGTAAAATTTTCTTTCAACTTCCTTTTGATGAACTCATTCATCTCAGGGTCTTTTGCTATTTTTTAGGCATACTATTTCAAACCTGACATTCTGAACCATAAAAAGATGGATGGTGGTAAGCAATTTTGTAAAACATTCCTTTCAATTTCATCAGATTCTATGATCAAATAAAACTACAGAGGAACTTGTTCCCACTTCCATCTTGATTGAACAACGTTCTTCATGTCATCATCATGGTGAACAGATTGTCCTGACTAGCAAAATAATACCCTCTTGGTATTTCTTGGCCATAAAATGCAGCCTACATCCTCCTATCTCCTATCTCATAGTTTCATTACATTGAATTCCATACATGATACATCACTTTCCATTCAGTTAATTCTAAATCCTGTGGACTCTAATTCCACTTTTATGGATTCAGACCAGTCCTTAAGCCTTATCAACTGTCATGCTACTAGTAGAGAATAACCTGTCCTGTTGGGGCTACATCTTTAAATGGCCAGTGTGTTCATTAAGTGAGAAGGACTTAGTGCATATATCCTGAGATAGTCTCCTTTTCAATTAAATGTTCTCATGTTAGTTACTACTTCATCAAGCATAGTCTTGATCACATCAGTACTTGGTGATGCAGTCGACAATGACTGTGATAACATTTATTTTTCCGTTATTCATACTATGTCCTGTCATTTATTATTACCAAACAATTAGCAGGATTTGAGTTAAATATATATTGCAGGGCTGAGTTATGTATCTGATTGACTATTAGAATACTTCAGCCACTTAACATTGACAATTCACGTATATTTGACCCTTAGAAATTTCACTTTCTTTTAGGATGAATATAGTAATCCTTATATGTCACTGATCCATATCAAAAATTCATAATTTTATATATTATCAAAATTTTAACTTATAATTTTTTTTCATATATTTTCATTTCTATATTTTAAGAAATTTATAGTGTTTCTGAATCCAGGATGTTAATGTGGAGGAAGATTCCAGAACAATTCGTGAGGGCTCATTACAGTTGATGAAGAATGAGTTTTCTAGCTCTGGTCATGGAAAATACAGCGGTACACCTTTCCTTAATTTATCCCATTTGTTTCTTTTCTTAATGTATTGGAAGCCTTCCTGTTGGACTAGAATTATTAAGTGATATACTAGTTTTACTTGCCTTAATTTCTTCTCGTTAAATCAGCAAACTGGTGATCGAAAAGAGTATTGATTAAATTGGCAATCTCTGTTAGTGTACTTGTAGGCATCACCTACTTGCTGCTAACCAAAATACATATTGCTTAGAATGCATGATATAAAGTTGAGGTTATATGTGCCTGGCATCAGCATTATACCAATACTTACTGAAACAGACTGAAATGCCAGAGTTGCTGTCTATACTCAGAAATAAGGAATGAATTTTTGTTTTTTGAAAAGGTAACCAATCAACATAAATGAAAACATGGTTGTAGAAAATAATGAATTAGAGATTTTATTGATGTGTGTGTGCACTTAAAGTTCCGACATTTGGGCACCTGTATCGGCCATAGGTTTATTATGATTGGCAAAGTTTCTCATTTATTAACTTTCAGCAGAGGTTGTACATGAAGTCTATTCAGTGAATAGTTAATAGGTCTGAAATGGGCTATCTGTTGAATATATTTTACAAGTTTCCATTTGGCTTGTTCCCTTATCTCTTGGAAGAACAGGAATATTGTTTTTTCCTTGTGAAGGATAGAGTGCGAGTATCTTCGGATGTCTGAGAATGCAGAAGCTGCTCACCACCTTTGCCTATGGAGGCTTCTGCAATATGCTTACTGCACTTACCAGTCTTGCTATTTTCTTAAATCATTGGAGATTGGTTTTACCATGTTGGGAGTGTACACAGTTGACACACACAGGCACATGAAATTTGCAAATTGGCATTGTTCTCATTTTGCATTTGGGGGTTGCTTAAAATTTTTTTCGCCTCATCTCATTACTCTTTCATTTTCAACCAGAGTATAGTGCGACAGAATCATCTGAGGATGTGGAAAAGCAAGAGGCTGATGACTCTTCAGATGAAGAATGTTGTTTTTTTGATACAAAGGAGGGTTTTGCTGAATCTCCTATTAATGGTCCATCTTTGATGCTAGAAACAGACCATTGTAACACTGTTTGCAGAAGTGAAAATCACGGGAATGATCTGAACATGATGCATATTGATGCTGGATATAGTGATCTTAAGTTTCCACATGTAGAAAGGCGTAAGGAACTGCCACAACCTATTGAGAAGGAAAAAGGTGTGAGCCTTTGGTCAATAATTAAAGATAATGTTGGAAAGGATCTCACTCGAATATGCCTCCCTGTTTACTTCAATGAACCTCTGTCATCGCTGCAGAAGTGCTTTGAAGACTTGGAGTATTCCTATCTCTTGGATCGAGCATATGAATATGGAAAGATGGTATGCTCATGCGAGAAATCTAATTTGCGTCTTATTTCTCGTGACAATTTTGCTCAGTTTTCATAAGCTGTTTTTTTATGGATCGCAGCTGCATTTTTGAATCGTCTACTGAAACTGCATACTGACACAAGTATTCATTTTAGCAATTTCTTAATCCAACTCATTTTAAGTAAATAAATAATTTATAAATGAGAGCAGCAAGGATAATCCCAGTAAAGTTCACCCCTTTATTTAACAAATTGCTTTTGTTGCTAAAAGTATGTATATTCTTAAATAATAACAGTATCTTGAAGCTTTATGCAATCGTGGTAAGCTTGGAAGCTTTGATAAACAAAAAAATGTGTCGGTATTTATATTGTACAGATAAAAAAAATGCAAGAAAATTCATATTGTTGGCACTTGGCACTGATATCATTGTCGAGGATAAACCATACAGATTTGGCTCTGATGCCCTTTCCAACTTTAGTGGGTTCTTAAGGTAGTCACAATTTGGTTTTAAGGCCCAGCCTACTTGTTTGACATCAAATGGATGAATGGCCATGTCATTAAAATTGATTGGTTCTATCACAAGTTTGAATATGTTTCTTTGTTACTCCTCATATTTGATCATCTTGCAATTATGTCCTTATGTAGTAGTGAGGATTGAGGATCCTCATTCTCTTTGAGTAAAAAAACTAGGATATTGATGAAATCTATAGAGAATTATTGATCTTTGACTTCACCATTTTTCAAGTTTAATTCCAATTTATTCAGACGGGCTTCTACCAATTGTAGTCTTGCTTAATGTTTTTTAATTCGTTGACCCGTCTCTGGATCCATGATAGAGATATCCACAACAGATTCCTGGTGCAACAATCTTAATTGGTAAAAGTGCCAATCCAGAACACAATCTCAGTGGAAGGAACGATAGAAATTAAAATGTTCGTTTTACCTATATAAGTTGAAAATTTTTCTATGGAGAAATGCAAATCATTGGTATGGGGGAATATTTATGGGGGAAAGTGGAGAGCCTAACATATAGATATTTTTGATTATTTTTTCTTGATGTTCACTAATCTTCTCATATTCTCAATCTTGGCAGCTTCTTTGGAAATTACATTTTCCCATTTTCTATGGCTATTCTTTTATGTTGCTTTATGTTTTCTAATTCCTGTATCCAATTTTATCAGTAATCATCTTGTCCTGGGTAATCCAAGCATGATTCAACCATGAGAAGAGTTATTTGAATGCGTATTTATGTGTATATAAATGTGGAGAGAAGTATGCTCGTGTATAAGCTTATGCATATAGATGAAATGTTTCCATGACTATCAAAATGATCCTAGTACCCGTGACCTAAAACAGCACGCAAACACATACCTCCTCATATTGCTGACCAGCAGGCAATTCAAAGCGTTCCATGGATGTAGTAACCTTGGTCAAGTAGTCATACTCTGAGTTCTTTAATTTGAAGTAATGCTAGGTTCATTTGTGATATTATTCTTCTTATTGCTCATGATAAATGATGGACAAGCAAAAGTGAAACCATCCTAGGTATTTCTTGTCTATCATCATGTGATGTGCACTATATATTAGTTTTGTCTTGCCTTTTGATAAGCTACATCTGCATCTTTTTCCTCATGCTTTTTCCAAGTACTTCAGATTCTAAAGCTTTCTCTAGCTTGTTAATTTAGAAATCATCCCTTCTCTGATCTTAGCCACTAATACATTACCATCATCAGGCAGTAAACATGCATCATGAGACCTTATCATGAATGTACTTGATATGCCTAGTAACTTCATCCATAATCAATCCAAAGAGATAAGGACACATCAGCAAACCAAGGTGTAGACCTCTGAGAATTGGTGGTAGATTAGTCTTACCTCAGTGGATTTCACTTCAATTGATTACTCCGTTAAGTATTTTTATTACATTACAAAGCACTTGTTTCTTTTCTAAAATCCACCACATTATGTCCAAATGACTATATGATGCTTTTCAAAATTAATGAAACTATTCCACTGACCTCTAATATGTCTTTCTTACACTGAGATTCTATGCTTTTTATTTAGGGAAACAGTGTCATGAGAATGCTGAATATAGCTGCCTTTGCAGTCTCTGGATATGCTTCTACTGAAGGCCGGCCCTGTAAACCATTCAATCCTCTGTTAGGGGAGACTTATGAAGCTGATTTTCCCGAAAAGGGACTTCGTTTTTTCTCTGAGAAGGTTTGTTGTTGAATGTCAAGGCATCTTTTCTTCCTTCTAGCATTATTGTAAGTTTAACAGTTTTAATTATATGCTTCTAGTTATATCTGATTAAGAAACATCTTTTATAAACATCATAACTGTGATTGTGAAATTTTGTATTAGTTTGAGGTCTCAAGTTAATGAATCTGACATGATTGTGATGATCTCCTGTTACATGGGTCTGCTGAAGGCTGACGCCATTAATATGTGCGGTGCATCTGACAAGGTGAGATCATTGTCTCAAATAGTGGATGTAACAAGCATCACTATATAGATGATGATTGTTAGAACACATTTTAGTTTTTTAGCAGCACACTAAGATCATAAAATTATGTGATGACATTTACCTTCAAGACTCTGGTGGCATGCACAAGGACCAATAAGGTGTCAGAAGAGCAGGTAATGGCTAGTGGCAAGGACGATATAAAATTTCTATTGCAAACCCAATGTTTGAAAGGTTCATATAGGTGAAGCATAGTGATTTATCAAGTACAGGTAGAATTGGTAGCTTCAGCATTTAGAACAAATGATGCTTCAAGGAAACTATTTCAGCATGATACATGACCATCATCAGGTTACTCCAATAGCGGTTTCACCTTTAGAATTAAGGTGCAGCTGTTAACATCGGTGGTTTTGCCATAAACTTTGAGAGATTGGAAAACTACGCACGTTATACAAGCCCATTATCTGGATTCTCCAGTAGATGTTCTAGTTTTGAGATTGAAATGGAATTGTGGGCATAATATTCTTTCTGGAATATTTAGTGGATTCTAGGTTAAGGTGCAGCATGAGGCCTATTTTGGATTTCTTGGGAGGTGAGGATGTGAATACAAGAAAATGTCCGACTCAAGGTGGTGATAGGATGGTGTCTCACTGGTTTAAAACCGAGGACCGAGTCAATGGACAGATTCATGTTCACATAAGGTGTGACAACTTGGTTATAATGGGTCTTAGGGGGAGAGACAAGATGGTACAGCCAAGAAAGGAAAATAATGAACGAAAGCATGAAGTTCCAGTGCCATTCAACATGGGATAATTGTATTTATGCCTTGCAATCAAGGGAAAAAGGGAAAGGTAAAGAATGTTACTTCAAGATAGATATATGAAAATAACATATGAAAGGACCACATAACATATGTGGTAGTTCTAGTTTTTGATTAAAGTTGGAGCAATTGACATGGTGTACCTGTTGTAGTTTTGAGGGAAAATGAGTATGCACATGATAAAAAAGTTATGTGGAGATAACAAACGCAAGGACCACCTAATATATGTGGTAGTTCTAGTTTTGATTAAAGACGGAGAAATTGACATGACGTCTTTGTCGTAGATTTGAGGGAAAAGGAGTATGCTCATGATAAAGAAGTTAAGGTAAAGAATGATGCTTCAAGGTACATCTCTGGACACAATAGAGTTAACCATCAAATTACTCAAATGGTAGCTCTATTTTTTGGATTAAGAGCAATTGACATAGGTGTTTTTGTCCGTAGCATTAAGGTAAAATTTAAGACTCTTAAGAAGTATGCATGTGACATAGAATATCATCAGGTGATGGACAGTTTTAGTTTTGGAATTACGGTATAGTGATTGACATAACTGTCTTTGTGGTAACTTTGGAAGGATCCAGAGTTAAGATGGAGAAAAAGGCTTGTGTAACGTCAAAAAGGTAAGCATGCAAACACATGAACAACTCCAATTTAGGGTGATGGAAATATGATATCTTACAGTTGTCAATATAAGTTGCGACAAGTTGTTTACAGTAGGGCCCAATGGGTCATAATAATGAATATGTAAGTAAGAAACAATGAAAAAGAATACACGTCGGAGTATCTCCAATGTTTGTCATATCTTGAATATAAGCAATAGAGATATTTGCTTTTGTCCTGTGATCAACCCAAATGCGAAAGTTATAGGTGTAAGGAATTACCACTTAAATACAGAACTGGATTTGAAACAAAATTAGAATTTAGAGCTGTGAGATATTTGGATTTCTTGGATCCTAAATAAATAGTAATGATTTATGACTATTTAATGGTTAGCAACGATACTAAGGAGGGACATAGAAGGCCTCACAAACTAGTGAAGTTCCTAAGATAAAGATTGTGAACCCATGACTAGAAGATGAAGAGAGTGAAGAAAGGAGTAGAGGGAGCTCAATATTATATATTTGAACATCAATTCGAGGTAAGGTGCTGTACATCAAGGTGTCTCGATTTATTATTAAGGAAATAAATCTTTTCATTTTTGTAGGCGATGATGGGTGATTACTCAAACTTATATCAGGGGAAAAGGTGTTGTTTGACTGCTTTCTTGTAATCCATGTTAATATAATGGTATCTCTATAAAGCAGTCCCGATAGTTGAAGGTCAGATTTGCCGGGACCACATACAAATTTGTTTTGATTGCATTCTTTCTTGTAATCCATGTCAGTATAGTGATATCTCTATAAAGCAGTCCTAATAATTGTAGTTCAGAGTTGACTGGACCACATATACAAATCTTTTTCCTTGTTGCTTATTCATGATTGATTATGATTGCTTTGTGTTGATGATGGAAAGATCATATGTGACTGGATGAACTGGCCACTGATTGTTAAATACTGAAAAATGTAGATTTTGTACATAAATACAGTCCGTATTTTAAGGTAGTGACCAGATTTTCATGCTAAGTTGGTGAGCAGATAATTATGTTCTATCAAGTAAATGTAACTACGACCCAATGATATTCTTGAAACACTTCTCTTAGTCTTCGTTGGGGAGTAATTGGTCCTCTATGGAGAGTAAATGATCCTTAAAACAGATATTGACCACCAAATTAATCCAAAATTTTATCTATTAGTTATCGACCTCCATAGTCCATTATTGTATTTCTCCTAAAAATTTTCCAACGTGAGACTATACTCACATATGAATTCCAAACAATCTCTCCCTCCATTTCTATATGTACACCAAACTTCGCTCCCCTTTGAGTCACCATCTAGTCTCTGATAACATTTTGTTAAGCATTAAGTGGACCCGTCTTAAACAGATGTTAGTATCACATTAACCCTGAAAGTCCAAGCGAAGCTACTGTTAGGAATAAACTCAAATTTCTGTTTAAGACCATCACTCACTCCACATCTTTTCTATTTCATCCTATTTGCATATTATATTTCCATCATCAAACACAAGCATAATCTGTTTGGGAAATCCTTAGCACTCGCCATTTGCATTTATGGACAGAGAAATATATTTCTGTTATCTACTTCATAAAGCACATGCTAATATTATAATGACTACAAATTTAAGATCTATTTATTTCACAGATTTTAATCCATTCAGGATGAACTATTGCTCTTTTTATTGCAGCTGAAGTTACATTTTCTAATTCATTCTAGAGAAAATAGAAATACATGTTTAAGTCGTCATACTTGCATAACAGTTGCTGATTTTTTGGAGGCCAGAAGTTACATTCATAATTGAGACATAGAAAATGCTTAGTTCTGGATATGAGTGAATGTATCATCTTCATTGTTAGGTTAGCCACCATCCAATGCTCATTGCCTGCCATTGTGAGGGAAGAGGTTGGAGATTCTGGGGAGACAGCAATGTCAGGAGTAAATTTTGGGGCAGATCTATTCAACTAGATCCTCTTGGTGTTTTAACCTTGGAATTTGATGATGGTGAAATATTTCAATGGAGCAAGGTCTGTAGCAATGTCATCTTCATATTTATGGTATTATTTCGGCTGACATATGATTGGCAATATCCATTTTCTGTTCTTTTAGGTAACGACTAGTATCTATAATCTCATCCTTGGTAAAATATACTGTGATCACCATGGTACAATGAGCATACAAGGAAACCGCCAATATTCATGTAAGCTTAAGTTCAAAGAGCAATCTCTTCTTGACCGCAACCCTCGCCAAGTAAGATCTCATGTTAATAGATGTCACATTGTGTATCTTGTCTTTTTAATGATTGAGGACTAATTGTTCCTTATAGGTGCAAGGCTTTGTAGAGGATACTATGGGAAACAAAGTTGCTGCTTTGATAGGGAAATGGGATGACAGCATGTACTATATTACTGGAGATGATGTTTCTAAAACCAAGCTATCAACAGAGAATGCCACTTTGTTATGGAAAAGAAACAAACCTCCTGAAAATCCTACTCGGTACAACTTGTCATCTTTTGCAATAACACTAAATGAGTTGACACCAAACCTTCAGGTAGAGAGACATAGAAGTCAACTGGCTGCTTTCCAACAATTTGCTTTTATTTGTTCTAGTTCTGATCTTGAATATTTGATAATCTATTAAGGGGAAACTTCCACCTACGGATTCAAGACTTCGTCCAGATCAAAGATATCTTGAAAATGGCGAGTATGAAAAGGCATTTGCAGAAAAGCTTCGATTGGAGACGAGACAACGGATGGTACTCTCTAGTGCAGAGGTTATATATGTGATTACCGGTTCTAGTTTGATTATATTAATCTAACCTTGATGTTGTTGTTTCCTTTGAACAGTCACGTAAATTGCAGGAAAATGGGTGGAAACCGAGATGGTTTCAAAAGGACGACAAAACTGGGACATTTCGCTACATTGGCGGATACTGGGAAGCAAGAGATCGAAAGAAATGGGAAGATTGCCCCAATATATTTGGTGAGTTCTCAGTTGATCAGAATGTTACAAATTTGTGATTAACACAAGGCGAAAGTATTAGGTTGCAACTATGTCAATAGCCTAGAGATCGTTGGAGATTCTAGTAATTTTTTGGTGCAAGCAATTCACTTGCATATACATTAGACGAAACTCGCGGAATACTTGAAAAACAGCGGAATCACTAATCAAAGTGTGCATATATGTAATTTTATCGTTTTCCTCTTCATCCTTCTTTTCGTTTCAAAATTGACAAGGTGATGGGACATTAGATTATAGTTTCTTGCTGGAAATCACCAGATTGTTTGAACACTTCAGATTGAATTGTTATATACTGTTTTTTTTACCCCCTCCATTTGAAAAGTTCTAAACATTTAATTCTATCTTGTGACCCCTGTAACTAGATGTTTTATTTTCAAGTATTTAACTTTGTTGGGCCTATGGTGTGAGCTATATACAGAAGACGTCATAGCGGGCTTTTTTTTTATCATCCGTTTGCTTAGGGTTTGTGAATGGTAGGATTATGATGACTAATTCAAGTACAGCAATTAATCAAGTGAGATTAGATGATGAGCCTAAGACTACAAGGTCAACGACCCAACTTTTATTTCGTTGTAACTAATCATAATACAATCAATTGCTTATTAATATGGCCCAGTTGGACCCTTCGGAAGTGGCATAGCGGTTGGGGCTTGGGGCCTTGTCTCAAAAGGCGGATGGTTGATCTGTGGCATGCCCGTTCTCTATTTGGGCATTGTAACACTTGTGTTATTTATTAGGGTTTGGATTAAAAAAATAATAATTAAAGGTTTTTTCGTAACTCAGATAGTGATAGAAGCTTAATGCATGCTTCAAATTTGAAAACCATACTTAACTATTACTATTACAGCTGCATAAGGGTAATCATGTAAAATTAACAGCCACCTGTAATGAATGCATGCTGCCACTGTAATGAATGCATGTGTCTGTTGAGTTCTCCAAAAGTCATAATATATCTCTCTCTCTCTCTCTCCAAAATCACATCAACTCTCTCTCTCTCTCTTCAGCATCTCCCTATCCAAAAAGTTACGGCGACTCTCTCTCTCTCTCCAAAACTCATCCCAACCTATCTAATGCTACGTTTGCCTTCAACTGCATCTCTATCAACGGTCTTCTTCAACCTTTGTCTTCAACCTTCATCTTCAACCACCGTATTCAACCTTTGTCATCGTTAAATTATTTTGACGTTTTAATGGTAAGTTTATGAAATTTGTTTGATTTTTCGTCTAAAAGGTTTAGTTTTAACTTTAAAGATCGTAGCTTTTTGTTGTAAAAGGTGAAAAATTTTCTATTTTTTGAAAAGTTTCCTATTTTTTGAAGAAACCAGTTGAAAAACGAAGGCACGTATGTGTGAATCTAGATTCACTAGATCCACACCAGTGAATCTCGATTCACACCAGTGAATCTCGATTCACTGCAGTGAATCCAGATTCAATTATGTGAGGTGTTTGTTTTTTACCATAAAAATCGTAACTTTTTGCTGTAAAAGGTGAAATCTTTTCATGCTTTAAAATTTTATAGCTTGATGATAGGCCATAACTTTGTGTACGAACGTAGCTTTTTGTTGTAAAAAGTAAAAAATTTCACCTTTTAGTCTGAAAAATTTCCTGTTTTTTGAAGAAACCAGTTGAAAAATGAAGACACGCATGTGTGAATCTAGATTCACTGCAGTGAATCCAGATTCAGTTATGTGAGGTGTTTGTTTTTTACCATAAAAATCGTAACTTTTTGCTGTAAAAGGTGAAATCTTTTCATGGTTTAAAATTTTATAGCTTGATGATAGGAAGTTTGTTGAATCAAAAACTTTTGCTGTAAAGGGCATCCAATTTAAAATTTTGCTGTAAAGGGTAAAATTGAAGTGAAGTGAATCGATGTTCACTGAACTAAATACAAACTTATATTTTAGCTTCAATATAAGTTATCGATGTTCACTGAACTAAATACAAATTTAGTTTAAGTAAAAGTCATGTTTTACGTACTCTTGAATTAAATTGGAAATCACAGATTTAGTTTTTTTTTTTTTTGCAGGGAGTTGATAAACCTATGTGACTAGACACACTGGAACAATGAATACGACGGGATGAATCTGATTTCACTTCAGTGAATCTCGATTCACTGAAATGAATCTACTTCAGTGAATCTCGATTTACATCATTGAATCGAGATTCACTATAGTGAATCTCCGTTCATCCATGCCATCCACGTGCAAACGCAAGTCTTCTGAAATCTATGAAGAGAACCTATCCCATTAGATCCATTGTTTCACTTAAGATTCATTGTACATTAATTTTATTGAATATCAATTTATATTGTTTATCTGTAACTCTAAACTAGTTGATTTATGTTTGCCTACTATCTGAATTTACCTGTACAGATGTAACATTATAATATTCAATCTAGATTAAATCTCAATTCAGTTTTTGATTCATCAATGGTGATTCTATGTTCATTGATATAATGATTCTTGTTTATTTTTAGATTTAGGCAGCTAAGATGTAAACTCAAGTCATTTCAGTATCGGATTTGGTAAAATATTTAAAAATTGTATTGGATAGTTGTAAAACCTTGAAAGGCCATAACTTTGTGTACGAGCGTCGTATTGAGACATTAATTCAAAAAATGCCTCTATCATGCAAAATGAAGGATAATTTGGTTTATTTGGTTTTAGTCAAACCGAATCACAAATTTGACTTCACCGTAAAGATACAAACGAGATAGCGTCATGTTGAGGTTACAGTTATTCAAAATAACTCATAAATTATCGATAGAATCGAGATTCATCGTTATGAATTTAGATTCAACTAGTTATATTAGAATAAGAGTTGAACATGATAATCCATAATTATACAAACTAAAATAACTTTTGTATTAATCAACAGTTAACGACAAAGTTAGATTTGGTAACACTGTTTAAAGATATAGTAACTAATCATCAATTTTTTCTCAATTTTGAACCCTTTCTTGATCCTTGTTTGACACTAACAAATTCATCATGGTACGATTCACTTCAGTGAATCGAGATTCACCTCAGTGAATCGAGATTCACCTCAGTGAATCGAGATTCACCTCAGTGAATCGAGATTCACCTCAGTGAATCGAGATTCACCTCTCAGCAGGATATTCAATGATTAGATAATAAATTTTATTATTATACTGTCAAACAAAGTCTCTCATGGATGAATCTCGATTCACTATAATGAATCGAGATTCACTGAAGTAGTGAATCGAGATTCACTGAAGTAGTGAATCGAGGTTCACTTCAGTGAATCGAGATTCACTGAAGAGATTGAGTGAATCGAGATTCACTGAAGATTCACTGAAGTGAATATCGATTCACTTCACTTCAAATAGTCACTGATGCGAAAGAAACTTCATCCCTTCGTATTCATTGTTTCATATGTTGGTCTTCTTGTTTTGATGATGTTTAACAAACAATTTACCACTAATGTTGTTTGTCTAGTATTTGTGTTTTCTTATTTATTATAGACAAACAACGAGTTGGAGGATGGATGAAATCGAGCCTTAACGATCATATCAAAAGGAGGTTAGCGGAATGTCGGGTTGAAGCCTATACAATTCAAGTTAAAGATCAAGTTCAAGCTTCATCCGCAAGTGTACCAAGTCAAGCTTAATTGAAGATCAAGATTGCTTGGGTAATGTAGTTTTAGATTTTATATTTATATGTGTTATATACTCTAAGCTCAATATCTATACACACACATTTATTGGTTTCTTCGTGTGTATATATATATATATATATATATATATATTTTGGTTTCTATGCATATATATAGTTATATACATACATACATAGTTTTTGAGTTTTCATGTTTATAATATGAAATCACATATTTCATATTTACTATTGTGTTTTTGAAAACATTGCATAGAATATGCAATTTTATGAAAATATTGTATTCTTAGTTTATAGACTTCAATATCAGTTTATACATCTTTTACTAAGTCTATAAAAACATTTCACAAAGTTTCAAAAGTTGGTTTATGTCAAAACATCAAAATTCAAGTATCTCATATTTTCATGTTTTGGACTATTTTGTAAAATGATGATATTTTTCATTTGGGAAGTCCTTTTTGATAACCAGTCATTGTAGCATGTTTATTATCATGTCTACAATCATTCCCCAAAGTTTTACATTTTTTGGAATTTATTTACCGTTGGCTGGGGTTTTTGGTCTTTTGTTTTGGGAGTTTTGGCTGAGATTTCAAGTGGGTATAAATACCCTATTGCTGTTCTTTTTCAACTGAATCCAAGAAGTTTTTAACAAGGGTTTTAAAAAGAGTTTAAGCTTGTTTAAGCTTGTTTAAGGGTTTGGTTTAAGCTGTTTTGGTTTTCACAAGTGGAGGAGATTATCTTCTTGTTTGGGCTCATATCTCCATCTCTCCATCTTGATCTAGAGAAGTTTTCCTAAACTCAAGTCTAGCTTTTATTTATAATTATTTGTTGATTATCATTTCTATTAAAGCTAGTTTTATGTTGAGTTTAGTTTGATTTGATTTACTCTTTGTTTACACACACAACCATTGAGCTTATTTTATTTGCATACATTATATAATTGGGTTGTGGGATAGTGTGACATTGAGTTGAGCCTAATTGAGTTCTTACCTTGTTAGAGAGAACAATCATTTGTTATATTGTGCTTAATAGTGAGGATTCACTTGTAATACACTTGTACACCGAGAGAAGTGTGTGGTGAGAGACGGGGTCAAATCCAAGAGGAGTGGCGTCGGTTGACGTGCCTAGGGAGAGGTTATAACCGAGCACTTGAGGATGAGGACACGGGCTAGGACCAACACTTAATGTGTGAGGTGTGATTGCATAGTGATTGTATTGTGAGGTGTAAACGTTGTTCGGGTGAACGTAGAAAACCCGGTTGTGATAGTGGAGATCTCCTCGAGGTGAGGAGCGAAGACGTAGGTCGTGGAGACCGAACTCCGTAATCATATTGTTTATTTGTGATTGCATTGACGCACTTCCTTTTATGTTAATATCTTATATCGCCTTTGTATATTGCTTGTTGATTATATTGCCCACTATCTAGTTTAGATTGTTTACCCTTAAGTTTATATATCCTTGCACATACATTGCCTATATCTCTTTGTTAGGATATATCTTGTTGTTCATATTGCTTATCCTAGTTCATATACATTGTTGTATTTCATACTTGCTAGGATAACTTGTTAATTAGTTTTAATTG
The DNA here is from genome assembly GCF_001876935.1 of Asparagus officinalis. Lineage (NCBI taxonomy): Eukaryota > Viridiplantae > Streptophyta > Magnoliopsida > Asparagales > Asparagaceae > Asparagus > Asparagus officinalis. The sequence goes on along the minus strand of NC_033797.1, from coordinate 144,726,244 downwards.
ACATTTAATCGGATTAGATTAGCATAAGACCCTAATCACCCCCCTAGGGTCTAACATCATAGGGTATCAGAGCTTGGTGCTCTTTGATTTAAGGTCTAATCGCCTTGAGTTAAAGATCCAAGTTAGCTTATTGTGCTAATCTAATTTTGAGCTTTATTTGTATCTTGCTTGCCTTTTATATTATGGATATGCATGGTTTAGGTTATGCCATTAATATTGCTCCTAGGTTAGATAATTTCCCTTATGCCCAATGGTGTGTTAGATTTAAACTATTTGTTAGATCTAAACATTTTGATTTATGGGAAATTATAGATGATGCTTATATTGTGCCCACTTTGGAGAAATCCAAATGGAATAAGAATGATCATCGTATGTTTACAATGAACAATATTTTGTTAGAATATTTGCTAAATGCTTTTAATTCATCTATGTCTAACAAGTTTGTTCATTTTGATAGTGCTTACACCTTATGGATATTTATAGAAGCACATCAAGGAGACTTGGAGGCGATCCGACAAGCTTTGGAGGATCCCGCTTCAAGTTCATGTGGAGCATCATGCACACGGCCACTAGGCGGGACCGGATGTGACCGTTGTCCAACGCTTGGACCGGATGTGATCGTTGTCCAACGCATGGACCGGATGTGACCGTTGTCCAACTCATGGACCAGATGGTAATGTATATCCAACACGAGGATTAAATAGCAATGCATGTCCAACACGAGGACTAAGTGGGAAGGGCGTCCAACACGAGGACTAAAAGGTAATGCTTGTCCAACACGAGGACTGTGGATTTTAGTCCAACACGAGGACTGTGAAATGGTGAAATATCACTGGGATACATAGTGAAATCTACCTATATCAATTCACAGTCAAAACAGTGTATATATCCATAATTGGTACCCTCAGGTCTTCTATCATGACTGGGTACATAGTAAGACCAAATACAAACGTCAGATAGTCTAGGAAATCACTCGAACCTGAACAAATATTCAAAAATGTACAAAATAGGGAAAATACAACAGAGAGTACTGCGGTCGACCGATCCGGTCGACCGAACTCTGGCACGAGCCTGGCGGTCGACCGCTAGGCATCTCGGTCGACCGGACCAAACAAACGTCGCGGTCGACCGAATAAACTTAGCGGTCGACCGAAGCCCTAAAACGAGCTCAGCGGTCGACCGCTCCGGTCGACCGCCAAGCGGACAGAAACCCATATCTGAGTTTCTGTCAGCTAGAAACCTAAGACAAAAATTCTTTAAACAAAATCTAACTTGTAGAGGTGTCATGAATCCGTAAAATCACGAAAAATAAACCTTTAAAACTTTGCCACCAAGATTCCATAAATGTATAAACATTATTTACTCATCGTTAATAATAAAAATAGGGTTTTTACTCCTTTCCTATGTATTTTTAGATCTAGATCTGTTAACAGAAAACGTTGGTGAGTTTTTTTAAACAGATAAAATCCTAAATCCATCTTCTATGCCACAATACTCTATTAGCTATTTTAAAATACGAATTTGGCTCCATAAAAACCAATAAAAACTCAGTTCTTGACATGAAAACAAAAGGGGTGGGGGTTGGGTGAGAAATTACTCGCCTTGGGTGTAGATGAACTCCCAAAAACAAGTGAGAATGATCCTCCTTCGCTGAACACCGATGGATCTCGCGTCGACTCCTCCAAAATCCTCCAAGAACGGATCTAGGGTTTGGGAGAGAAGAGGGGGGGCTTCTAGGGTTTGTAAAACAGAAGAAAAGAGGTGATTTTCATGATATAACATGTATATATATAGCAGCAAACCCGAAACCCGAAACCCGAAACCCGAAACTGGAAATTCAGTCTGACTAGGAACATTCTCTTCGGTATTTTTATCATAAAGTATTCAAATTTTCGGGGTTTTACATTCTTCCCCCCTTAAAAGAATTTCGTCCTCGAAATTCAGAAATCATACTTAAGCAAATAATAATACTAGAAAAACACATAGTGGGTCTAATTCAACCCGCAACCAGAAACATTTAGAATTTTACTCTTGATAAGCATATATGGATATTTATATTTAACTGTCCAGGATGACTATATTCCCACTCAACCCTTAATCGAATGGAACTAGTACGTCGGGCGAAAAATCCAAACAAGGAACCCCCCATATATATACCATGTGTTCCGAAAGATTAAGAATTAAGTGAAAATATCCTCATTCTAGCGTTAAATCAAAATATAACCACACAAATAATCGTACACATAAATCAATGCACTTCCTCAATAGGTTCAGGAAGTCGCGCGGCATAACATCTTCGCGACCCTGAAGATCATCTCAACTCCTTTCTGGTTCCACTGAGTTTTCTCCAAGGGAAAAAAAATATCTTGTTTCTAAATTTCTCGTCTTCTCTAGCAAGTATACAAACTGGGATTTCAATCGTAGTCAAACCATCCTGAAGCTAAATTTCTAATGCGTTCAACACTCACTACTGTTCTTCATCACGTAATTGTTTCTTAAGCATAGAAACATGAAATACATTGTGTATACTAGACATCGATTCTAGAAGATCTAGTCTGTATGACACAGTTCCAATGCTCTCCAAAATCTGATACGGTCCAATGTATCTCGTCGTAACCTTTTTCCGTCTTCCGAATTGCTACCTTGAAAGTCAATGACACAAGCCCGACATCTGTTTTCCAACATCTAATTTACTCTCTCCGTCTGACCATCCATCTATGGATGAAATGCACTACAGTACGATAAATCTGTTGCCCAAAAGAATCTTGGAAACCCTTCCAAAAATGTGGAATAAACACTGAAATCTCAATCTGATGCTATCGCATCTGGAATTCCATGAAGTCGAATAGTCTCTTGAATAGGTATCCTCGCATACATCTCAGCTGTATAGTTAGTCCTTGCTGGAATAAAAATGTATTGACTTCATCAGTCCATCCATTGCCACCCAAATCGAATCATTCTCTTTCTTCGATTTCGACAACTCTACAATAAGGTCCATAGAAATGTCCGCCCACTTCTACTCCGGAATGGTTAAAAGCTGACGTGATCCTACTGGTCTCTGGTGTTCCGCCTTTACTCATTGACAGGTAAGATACTTAGCTACATACTTTGAAATCTTCCTACGCATAACACTCCATCCAAAGGTGTCTCTTTAGGTCCTTGTACATCTTAGGGGTCACTGGATGTACTATGAACTGAGTACGATGTGCTTCATTTAGCAACTCCCTCTTAAGCTCTGCACTGGTTGGCATAACCAGTCTATCCTTCATCCGTAGAGTTCCATCTGCTCCAACGGCCCAATCAGTCTTAGGCGCTTTGGAAATTTCCTCCTTCTAGATTTGAATTCAATAGTTTTCTAACTGAGTTCTGACAACTCTGTCAGTCCAAGATGGTTGTACTGTCACAGCTCCCAAAAATACACTGGTTCCTCCAATCTCGGGTCTAAAATCAAACTGGCTAAGAGTGATAAGATCCTGATGCAATGAACATCTCAAAGCTGAAATCTGATGTCTACGCTTCCTGCTTAATGCATCTGCTACGACGTTCGCCTTTCCCGGATGATACTGGATCGCGAACTCGTAGTCCTTAATAAACTCAATCCATCTCCTCTGTCTCTGGTTGAGTTCCTTCTGGGAAAAGAGATACTTCAGACTCTGGTGGTCTGTGAATAACTCAAACTGCACTCCATATAGGTAGTGCCTCCAAGACTTCAGTGCAAATACTACTGCTGCCAACTCCAAATCATAAGTGGGATAGTTCTGCTCATGCACCCTCAAATGGCGTGAGATATAAGCTACTACCCTCTGAGTCTGCATCAATACGCCTCCCAAGCCTGCCAACGATACATCTGTATATACGACGAATGTCCTGTCGCTGCTCGGAATAGTCAAAACCGGCGCTGTAGTCAACTTAGTCTTCAAAATATCAAAGGCCTTCTGGCACTCCATGCTCCATATGAACTGTACACCCTTCTTCGTAAGGTACGTAATAGGCATCGCAATCTTTGAGAAGTCCTGAATGAACTTCCTATAATATCCAGCTAATCCCAAAAAGCTGTGAATCTCTGTCACCGTCTTCGGTGGCTCCCAATTAAGAACTGCCGTAACCTTAGCCGGGTCCACTGCTATGCCCTCTCTACTGATGACGTGGCCAAGGAATCTGACTTCTGAAAGCCAAAACTCGCATTTGCTGAACTTAACATACAACTGATGCTCCTGAAGAGTCCTCAATGCTATCCGCAGATGCTCCTCGTGATCCGCCTCCGACCTCGAGTAAATGAGTATATCTTCGATGAAGACGATCACAAACTGATCCAAGAAGGGATGAAAAACCCGGTTCATCAAGTCCATGAATACCGCGAGTGCATTGGTCAATCCGAATGGCATGACCAAGAACTCGAGAGAACTATATCGAGTAAGAAAGGCGGTCTTGGGAATATCAATCTCCCTAACCCGCAACTAATGATAGCCCGAACGAAGATCAATCTTCGAGAAATACTACGCACCCTACAACTGGTCAAACAAGTCACCAATCCTAGGTAGTGGGTACCTATTCCGGATAGTGACCTTGTTCAACTCTCTATAATCTATGCATAATCTCATACTATCGTCCTTCTTCTTCACGAAGAGGACCGGCGCGCCCTACGGAGAATAACTCCGGCGAATAAAACCCTGAGCTAATAACTCGTCTAACTGGGTCTGAAGCTCCCTCATCTCAGCTGGTACCATACGATAGGGTGCGCGGGATATCAGGGCTGTGCCTGGCTGCAACTCAATGCAAAACTTCACCTCTCTCACTGGAGGTAATCCAGGTATGTCCTGAAAGACATCCTGATACTCTGAGATAACTCTAGTCTCCAATAACTCAGCACCCTGATCCCGTCGCATCACCTCCTCGATGTATGCCAGAAATGACTCCGCAAGTCGGTTGCCCTGAGAGGCGGCTATAATCATCTCGGACCCGTCGGACGCTCGCAACTTGACTGTCTTCGCAAAGCAGTCAATACTAACATGGTAGGAAGATAACCAATCCATACCAAGGATGACATCGAACTCGGACATATGAAACACTATCAAATCGACTATGAACTCTGACTCGTCTAAACTGACGGTACACCTCCTACAAACGCTCTCCAGAAGCGATACCTCTCCTAAATGGGTGGAAACAGATAAAAGGGGTGTCTAGAGGCTGAGCTACAAGCTGGAGTCTAGCCATAAATGCATGCGATATGAAGGAATGCGACGATTCCGAATCGAAAAGAATACGGGTGGAAAAAGGGATTCACAAAGAACGTACCCTCCAAAACTGCTCCATTAGCTCCATGATCATGTGGGACTACTGCATATACTCTGCCGGTGGCTAAAGACTGCTCTGTCACTGGTGCTGGAGAATATGGGACAATCTGCCCCTGGGAAACCTCCTGAACTGCTAGAACCTGCCCTTCAGTCTTCCGTTGCTGCTGAGTTGGACCATTTCCCTTCTGAGCTCTTGTTGGTGCACTGCGGCACTCTAATGCCTTGTGTCCGACCTTGTGACAGTTAAAACAAGATCCCCGGAACTTGTGCTGCTGACTTTCTCTCTGATCCTGTTGAGATCCCTTCTTATGAGGGCTCTGTTGATGCTGTTGGGATCTAATCAAGGGTCTCTTGTTCTTGCCCTTGTCTCCGGTGTGCCCTCTCTTAGCATTCCCTTCCTCATCCTTCTGGAACTTAGCTATCCCATTTACTTGAGAAATGGCGGTTTCAGCTACTGGTGGTGGTGGTGTAATGTGATTCGCCACAAGCTCCTCGATTGCTGCTATCCTAGCGACTAGGGGAGCCATAAGATCTACCAGGTACTGGGGAGCCTGCTGCGGCTCAGGTGGATTTTGTTGTGGTTCAGCCTGTCCAGATCTCTGAGTACGTGACATATCATATTCTGACATCTCTGCTCAAAAGAAAATAAGGGTTTAGGAGTCAAAATAGACCTCTATAAATAGCGTATCACAATACAATTTTCACAACATATAGTATTTGCACAAATACTTTAAACTTATACAAAAATAGTTGTCATAAAAAAAAAATTTCTCAAAATTTGAGATATGCGCATATATCGTCCTCACTCATGCTAGGAAATCCTTACGGACTCTATACATGAATCCTAGGAAACTCTATCCTAGCTCCACGACTCGACACACGATGATCCTAAGGATACTGGAACTAGAGCTCTGATACTAACTGTGACGCCCCTGGGTTCACACAAGGCTGCAGTCCAAGGTAAAACCAAGAATGTCAAACCTACCATGCACCACACCGTGCAATAACATGTTTCACCATCATAATTAACATCTATCTAGTAGAGTCAACAACCGGTGTAGGTATAAAACAGGTAAAAGATAATACATGATATACTAATGGAATGATAACAGTCACATAAATATCTCATCATCCATAATACATGATATACTAATGGAATGATAACAGTCACATAAATATCTCATCATCCCACATACAAAAATACATAGCCAAGATCTGAGTAGATAAACTGGAATGCTCAACAAGTCTCAAATATAAATATCTGACGAAAAGGAAATAAGGCACACAACCTTTACAACTTCTAGAACAAGATTCTCAAATGTCTAAATAAAAATCTACTGTGGAACTCCAAAAGAAAATATAACTAAAGAGACGGCTGAAGCTAAAATGCATCGCCATCAGTCTACGACTCTCCGGGCTCCTGGCTCGTTACCTGAAAGGGGGAGGGACAACGAGCGTCAAAGCGCTAGCGAGTAACATCACAACCAATCCCAAGGGAACAGGGCTCGTTGTATAAGAAAAATACAGTTAATATATAAGAGATCAAAAAAAATCATTGATCTTACTAAAGAGGGTTTTAGTATTTAGAAATTTACAACACGAGCATAGGTACGTCGAGCGAAATAATCCAAACAAGGAAACCCTTATGTATATACCTTACATCTCAAATTGTAAACTCCTAAATACCAAACCCAAGGTTCTAGTGCAGTAATAATAATAAAAGAAATACTACGAACACCAGAGCATGAAAACAGTGTTGTGACATAGCCCACATGAGTATCATGTTATTACTTACATGAATATCATGTCAAAATCTACATAAGTGTCATGTCAAACTCACATGAGTGACATGTCAGAAAACGATTAAGTGTCCAAAACATAGACTATATAAATTAAACGTCTAACCCATAGACTGCATGAAGTAAATGTCCAACTCATGAACTGAAAATAACCGTTGTCCAACGCATGGACCGGATGTGACCGTTGTCCAACGCATGGACCGGATGTGACTGTTGTCCAACGCTTGGACCGGATGTGCAATGGACCGGATGGTAATGTATATCCAACACGAGGATTAAATAGCAATGCATGTCCAACACGAGGACTAAGTGGGAAGGGCGTCCAACATAGCATCTTTGAATGCTTTGCCCAGAAATCTTTGTTTGAAGTCAGCATGAATATGCCTACAGCAAAATCTTACTTCTGCCGTTGGTACCACAATGCTCAGTGCCTCAATCAACCCCTACACCTTGTCCAACACGAGGACTGTGGATTTTAGTCCAACACGAGGACTGTGAAATGGTGAACATATCACTGGGATACATAGTGAAATCTACCTATATCAATTCACAGTCAAAACAGTGTATATATCCATAATTGGTACCCTCAGGTCTTTTATCATGCCTGGGTACATAGTAAGACCAAATACCAATGTCAGATAGTCCAGGAAATCACTCGAACCTGAACAAATATTCAAAAATGTACAAAATAGGAAAAATACAACAGAGAGTACTGCGGTCGACCGATCCGGTCGACCGAACTCTGGCACGAGCCTGGCGGTCGACCGCTAGGCATCTCGGTCGACCGACCAGACGTCGCGGTCGACCGGATAAATGTCGCGGTCGACCGAACAAACGTCGCGGTCGACCGAATAAACTTAGCGGTCGACCGAAGCCCTAAAACGAGCTCAGCGGTCGACCGCTCCGGTCGACCGCCAAGCGGACAGAAACCCATATCTGAGTTTCTGTCAGCTAGAAACCTGAGACAAAAATTCTTTAAACAAAATCTAACTTGTAGAGGTGTCATGAATCCATAAAATCGTGAAAAATAAACCTTTAAAACTTTGCCACCAAGATTCCATAAATGTATAAACATGATTTACTCATCGTTAATAATAAAAATAGGATTTTTACTCCTTTCCTAGGTATTTTCAGATCTAGATCTGTTAACAGAAAACGTTGGTGAGTTTTTTAAAACAGATAAAATCCCAAATCCATATTCTATGCCACAATACTCTATTAGCTATTTTAAAATACGAATTTGGCTCCATAAAAACCAATAAAAACTCAGTTCTTGACATGAAAACAAAAAGGGTGGGGGTTGGGCGAGAAATTACTCGCCTTGGGTGTTGATGAACTCCCAAAAACAAGTGAGAATGATCCTCCTTCGCTGAACACCGATGGATCTCGCGTCGACTCCTCCAAAATCCTCCAAGAACGGATCTAGGGTTTGGGAGAGAAGAGGGGGGCTGCTAGGGTTTGTAAAACAGAAGAAAAGATGTGATTTTCGTGATATAACATGTATATATATAGCAGCAAACCCGAAACCCGAAACCCGAAACTGAAAATTCAGTCTGACTAGGAACATTCTCTTCGGTATTTTGGCTATAACTTTCTCATACGACCTAGGAATAAGGTGATCTAAGATTTGTTGGAAAGCTCTTGAAGAGACCTACAACGTTGGTATTATACACTTTTCCAGATTCTTAATGAATCAGTGAGAAAAACATAGAAACTCTCAACTAGTCAAAATTCCCAGATTCTCACTCTTGGCCTTTGTGCATGATTTGTGTATTTGTACTCACATATATACATATATACATTGAATTGATCTCAAATCAGTTCCTAGCATACTCAAACATCATAATATATTATTTATAAATGTATAACATATTTATTATTATTTATCATAAAGTATTCAAATTTTTGGGGTTTTACACTTATCCTAGCTCATATACATTGTTGTATTTCATACTTGCTAGGATAACTTGTTAATTAGTTTTAATTAGTATTTAATCGGATTAGATTAGCATAAGACCCTAATCACCCCCCCTCTAGGGTCTAACAATTGGTATCAGAGCTTGGTGCTCTTTGATTTAAGGTCTAATCGCCTTGAGTTAAAGATCCAAGTTAGCTTATTGTGCTAATCTATTTTTGAGCTTTATTTGTATCTTGCTTGCATACATTTTCTTATTATGGACATACATTGTGCATCTTGTTTAGGCTATGATCCTATTATTGCTCCTAAAATAGATAATCTCCCATATGACCAATGATGTTCTAGATTTAACATATTTGTTAGATCTAAACAATTCGATTTATGGGAACTTATTGAAGATGCTTATATTATACCCACTTCAGAAAAATCCAAGTGGAGTAACAATGATAAAAGAATATTTAATATGAACAAGCTTTTGTTAGAATATTTGCTTAATGCATTTGAATCATCATTTTCTAACAAATTTGTTCATTTTGATAGTGCTTATAATTTATGGAAATTCATAGAAGCACATTAAGACAACTTGGAGGAAATCCGACGTAGTTTGGAGGATTATTCTTCAAGTGAGTGTGGAGCATCATCATGCACACGGCCATTAGGCGATAGCCCTAGTGTGGTAAGCGATTCGGAATCCGATAGTGATATATCCATCAATGAACTCGCTTGTACATATGATAGATTAATGCATGCCTATACTAAGTTGCATAATAATTTTATAGATTTGAAAAGCAAGCATGTTAATTTGAAATCCGATCATGAGTTGCTAGGTTCCAAACTTGATATCATTGCAAAAGAAAATATTATGCTTAAAGAAAACAATGATATGTTAAATTTGGAAAATAAAAAATTAACCTCATCCATCACTAGCTTATCTCATGTTAAAAATAATATCATGTTAGAAGTAGAGAACATACAAAATGGTACTGCTTCTTTTATAAATAACTATATATGTTCTACTTCTAATAACAATACTTGTATGCATAATGATGAGTTGAATCATGTTAAGGATCACATATCATCTTTAGATTCAACCCTTAAAACATGTATTGTTAATCATGATAAGCTTATGAACATGTGTGCTAAGTCTCATGCTAAAACATCTAAACATCCTATTCATCATGCACACATGTATAGCAAAGTCTACAAATGCACAAATTACGGTCGTAAAGGCCATCTTGCTAGATTTTGCTATGATGCACATAACCCCACTAAGATTCACTTTAATCCTCCTTGTGCATCTCATCAAGCTTCATCATCACATTTTGCACACACACATGCACACATTGCTCATCATAAACATGCACGTGTGTATAAATGTGATCTATGTGGTCGGTTTGGCCATTTGGCAAAGTTTTGCTTTGACATGAAAAAGAATTCTAGAGATCTTTTGGTTATGAAAACAATTTTTTCTTTTATCAAATCCTTTGTTTTCATGATTATTAGTTTTGATTTTGATGAGAGGTTTGTATTTATATAACCCTCCGATTTATTGGGTGTTTATTCCCAAATCATGTTTACCGGATGCTAGAATGATTATATGGGTTGAAACAAGCTTAAGAGCTTGATATATTGTTGCCTCTCTTGAAATTCTTTTGTCAAAGATTTTGTTTTGACTTGTTGCTTTGAATTCATTATATTTCACTTATATGATGATATTTATATGTTTGTGCTCATGGATCATCTATTCGTGCCTTATAATGTATTCTATGAGTGGGTTGATCAAGTTATGTAAAGAAAATTTTCTTTTTGATCAAACATTGTTTTTGGACTCAAATCTTGATTTATGATTTCATTTGAGTGATTTGTTTTCACTTGAAAACTTTTTTCATGGTTCTCATGTTTTCCTTTTCTTTTGATTTCATAAATCTATCTTTACACATGGTTTTTATGGTCTTTGATATGAGACACTATTTTTCATATTGATATATTCATATGTGTTCTCATTATATCTTGAATGTGAGTGATTGTTAGTATATCTTTTATGCTTGCTCACATATTTGCCATGATCTTTATTTTATATTCTCCATATGGCTTTTTGATAGGGGGAGCAATCCCTATATCTTTTTTATACTCACCTATGCTTATTGATAGGGGGAGCTTTCGCTCTCTTAATTCTTTTGTTCCCTTTTTGATGTTGTCAAAGGGGGAGAAATATTGTGAGTATATTCCTTCTTGTTTATATGCATGTGAATTATAAATTATATATTTATTTCCTTCATGCATATATTTCTTTTTGTAAATTGTTTGTCATCATCAAAAAGGGGGAGATTGTTGGCCTTCTTGTTTTGATGATGTTTAACAAATAATTTACCACTAATGTTGTTTGTCTAGTATTTGTGTGTTCTTATTTATTATAGACAAACAACGAGTTGGATGATGGATGGAATCGAGCCTTAACGATCATATCAAAAGGAGGTTGGCGGAATGTCGGGTTGAAGCATATACAATTCAAGTTAAAGATCAAGTTAAAGCTTTATCCGCAAGTGTACCAAGTCAAGCTTAATTGAAGATCAAGATTGTTTGGGTAATGTAGTTTTAGATTTTATATTATGTGTGTTATATACTCTAAGCTCAATATCTATACACACATATTTATTGGTTTCTTCGTATATATATATAGTATGT
>NC_033797.1:144711750-144714075 GCF_001876935.1 Asparagus officinalis | reverse complement strand
AGCCTATAACGGCTAGTAACGGCTAGTTTTTGATATTTTCGGTTTTTGGGGGTTTGTGACTGGTTTAAGAGGCTATAAAAAGCCCTCAACTTTCATTGTTTCTTATGGATGTTTAAGATAGTTTTAAAAAGAGTTTTACAAGTTTGTTTAAGGGTTTTTAAGTTTGTTTCAAGAGTTTGTTTATGAAGAAACTTTCACAAGAGCTTGAGGAGATCATTCTTTGGTGTTTGGGCATTCAACTCTTCTCCCTCTCTCTCTTGTCGTCTTTAGAGAAGTGTTTCTAAACTCAATCTAGCTTTACATTTATATATAATTGTTTGATTATCATTTTATTAAGCTAGAATTTATTTGAGTTTAGTTTGATTTGATTTACTCTTTGTTTACACACACAACCATTGATCTTATTGTATTTGCATACATTATATAATTGGGTTGTGGGATAGTGTGACATTGAGTTGAGCCTAATTGAGTTCTCACCTTGTTAGAGAGAACAATCATTTGTTATATTGTGCTTAATAGTGAGGAATCACTTGTAGAGAACAAATACTTTGTATTGAGCCTAATTGTGAGGATTCACTTGTAATACACTTGTACACCGAGAGAAGTGTGTGGTGAGAGACGGGGTCGAATCCAAGAGGAGTGGCGTCGGTTGACGTGCCTAGGGAGAGGTTGTAACCGAGCACTTGAGGAGGAGGACACGTGCTAGGACCAACACTTAGTGTGTGAGGTGTGATTGCATAGTGATTGTATTGTGAGGTGTAAACGTTGTTCGGGTGAACGTAAAAAACCCGGTTGTGATAGTGGAGATCTCCTCGAGGTGAGGAGCGAAGACGTAGGGCGTGGGGACCGAACTCCGTAATCATATTGTTTGTTTGTGATTGCATTGGCGCACTTAATTTTATGTTCTTATCTTATATCGCCTTTGTATATTGCTTGTTGATTATACTTGTGTTAGTTTATATATCCTTGCATATATATATATTTCATCATATAGGATATATCTCATTGTTCATATTGTTTATCCTAGCTTATATTCTTGTTGTATTTCATACTTGCTAGGATAACTTGTTAATTAGTTTTAATTGACATTTAATCGGATTAGATTAGCATAAGACCCTAATCACCCCCCTAGGGTCTAACATCATAGGCATGTCTCTTCATAAAATAGGAGCAACAAACAACCAATGAATCCAGATTCACTGGAGTGAATCCAGATTCACTCCAGTGAATTCAGTTTCACTTCAGTAGCAGCACAACAACACAACAGCAGCAACACAGCACAACAAGACCACCAACTTGTGAACAACAATTAAATAAATATTAACTCCAACTTGTGAACAATCACTAAATAAATATTAACTATATATTGCTCTCGATTCACTCCAGCGAATCCAGATTCACTCCAGCGAATCTAATTTCACTTCATTAGCAGCATAACAGCACAGCAGCAGTAACTCAGCACGACAAGACCACCAAAAGATCAACCTTTCGTCAACAAAACAAAAAAAAACAAAAAGAAGAAAATATTTGAACATGGAATGGTTTTACCCCTTCTTGAAGAAGCGGGTTTCTTTCCTCTGTTTGTCTTCATCTTGTAAAGAATGTTGTGACTTTTGGAGAGAGAGAGAGAGAGAGAGAGAGAGAGAGAGAGAGAGAGAGAGAGAGAGAGAGAGAGAGAGAGAGAGAGAGAGAGAGAGAGAGAGAGAGAGAGAGAGAGAGAGAGAGAGAGAGAGAGAGAGAGCTATTGTGAGAAGATGAGAGCCAGGTGAGAACACATGAAGAGAGAGCTACGGTGAGAAGATGAAGAGAGAGAGAGATAGTGGGAAGTGAAAGGACGTTGGACTTTTGATAGGAGAGAGAAAAATTCGTCTGGGTTAATTATTCCGTGTGATTTCAATGTTTACACTAATAAATGGTTCCTATTTTACCCCTATTACATAATAAAAAGCAGCTGATGTGTAGTAAAGTTGTATTTATTTTCAAATCTGCCATTGAAATCAATACCATTGGATTAAATAGATTGGAGGGTTAGGATTGGTTTTTAGTTCTCTAGGTTTTTATTAGAACATCACCCTATATATATATCTATATCTATATATATATATATATATAGTAATTCTTATGTCAACTTAAGTGGATAGGAAAAAATTGTCCATCAAACTTTTTAGCCACTCATATTGTTTTGGGATCCATGAAAGATATGATGAGGTTATATATATAACAAGGTTTTAAATGTCACCCGACATGTCTGACATATCGGCCGACATATCAGTTTGAGGGCTTGACCGACACGACATGGACGTTTTCAACTCGTATGTCGGTTTT
>NC_033797.1:144645228-144706393 GCF_001876935.1 Asparagus officinalis | reverse complement strand
AAAATATTATAGCATTTTATTATTATTATTATTTGACATCTCTCTCCAATGATAGAGGGTTCAAATTATTTGAGATGTTGTTAAGCATTATCTAGATAATATTATAGCATTTTATTATTATTATTATTTGACATCTCTCTCCAATGATAGAGGGTTCAAATTATTTGAGATGTTGTTAAGCATTATCTAGCCACTTCTAAATATAAAAATACATTTATCAAGAGTTTTGTGATGAAAATATTATAGCATTTTATTATTATTATTATTTGACATCTCTCTCCAATGATAGAGGGTTCAAATTATTTGAGATGTTGTTAAGCATTATCTAGCCACTTCTAAATATAAAAATACATTTATCAAGAGTTTTGTGATGGTCCACAATTATCGGACATAGGATGATGATTACACTTAAGATTCGACAAGGCTCCGGCACAACTTTTTTCTAAATAGTACAAAATAAATAAAGTATGAAATGTGAGAGATTTGGATTTGATTCTCTGTATTTTGTTCGCTTCTCGTAAATGAATAGAAAAGTGTGAACTTTAGCTAGCTATATATAGTCATTTAAAGAAGTTAGGATGGATGAGGTTTTCTTGGTTGATGATGGTATAGTCAATACTCAATGGCTAATAATAGAGTTTTATATCGTTTTTCTTATGTATATGTTTACAATAGTAGAATAAAAACAAGTCTAACTCAAGTAAAGTTTCTTCAAGATTAGTTTAAAGTCTTATGGGATAGAATTTAACCCAAACTAGATGAACATTTTGAGTGCGTACGTACGTGTGACTCCCAAATTATTCTCCACATGTCATGTTGCATGCGCATGACTATTATCTTTTTTTGTTGTATTTTCGTATTCTTCAGTGCTAATCAATATATTGAACAAATTTTCAAAATAGCCCCAAAAAATTTTTTATTTTTCAAAATCGACCTATTTTTTTTTATTTACCAAAATCGACCCGGTTTTTACCACGTGGGCTTAATGACGTTCCTAAACAGTCGGGGTTGGCAACCCCGACTGTTTAGGAGGGTGTTAAACCCTAATTATTATCCTTAAATCCAAAATTTGCATGTCCTAAACAGTCGGGGTTGCCAACCCCAACTGTTTAGGAACGTCATTAAGCCCACGTGGCAAAAACCGGGTCGATTTTGGTAAATAAAAAAAATTGGGTCGATTTTGAAAAATTCAAATCTTTTTGGGGCTTTTTTGAAAATTTGTTCTCAATATATTATATGTGGTCAATCAAACTATGGTATTTTGGCAACCAATACATCTAATTCGTTTTATATGACGATACATTTTTCTCTGAAGAAAATACATGTGGATATATGTGAAAGTTTTTTTTTGGGAATTCTCTTTCAAAATGGCCAAGCACCGACGCCTTAGGTCCAAATCACTTTAGCTGGCTCTTTTAGTTTCTCTTCAGTTTAATATTTTAATTTGATCGTACCATAATCGGTGTGCAAACGTAAAAAAGGATGACAAGTAAAATAAAAGAAATCTAATAATAAATGTACTCTTCAATATAAAAAGTTGTTTTATTTTGAGATTAAATGATTACTTTTAATTAGGCTGCAAGAAGATATTCTAATATTTAATTACATGTTGGTAACGTTGAACGTACTGCTGAGTTCTTGATTAAATAGAAATCAAGCTCAAGCGAATTACACGAGGGATCCAAAAAGCCAAAAATTATGTACAGTAAATATGAAAGCCTTTGAATGTATCAACGGGAGCTTTATCCTTTCCCTCCTTAGAGCTAGAGGTTTTGGCTCTCGTTAGTGTATGTGGATTGAGCATGTTCTCTCCTCTTACAAATCTTTTGTCATTGTCAATGACACACATTCTAATTATTTTCAGTGTCACCGAGGACTCAAACAAGGGATCCTCTGTCCCCCATGTTTTTTACTTTTACTGTAGATGTTTTTAATAAAATGCTAGTCAACAGTATGATCTCTAGGGACTTATCAGAACTCCACCTTAAGGGTAGACTCAATGACATTAGATCCCTCCAATTTGTAGATATCACTCTTATATTTTACAGAATTGACAAAAACAACATTTCTACGTTGAAAAATCCATCTTTTATCTCTTTGAAGAAGTTTTTGGTTTGGATATTAACTTTAGAAAATCTAACTTTTTCTACAGTGGTAAATTTTCCAACCGGGGTCCTTCTCTTGCTAGAATCCTTAACTGCGCTTTTGCCTCCCCTTTCTTCAAATACCTTGGCCTTCCTTTAAAGAAAGGATTTTTGTCTCAATTCTCAAATACAAAGGGATGTTTTGTGGGAATAACTAAATTTGGGGACCTATCATTAGAAGACCGATAGGTGGTCTGGATCACATTCAAGTTGAGGGCTTATAAACCATCTGTCATCTTCTAACTTGCGCCCTGAGTTGGGATCAGATCGACCAGGTATCATGGCCTCTTGAGACATCTGGGATCTTCTTGGTTAAATCTATCTATTCTTTTGTGAATGATGGTGATATCCACTGTTCATATTCTTCTTTGATTTGTAAGAGATATCTGCCAAGTAAAGTTAAGTTTTTCGCATGACTCTTATCTATGCTTAAACTGAATACTAAAGACAAACTTATTAGAAAAGGATGGATCGAAGACCCTCTTTGTTCCCTATGCTAACCAGATTGTGAGAATCAAGATCACCTCTTCTTGATTGCTTCTTTATTAAGAAAGTATGGGATCCTCTTCTTCCAATGATTGGTATTTTGTCTCTGCCTCTAGACTTATATCAATAATTTAATATCTGCTATGATATTTCTATTGATACCAAGGTTCTGAATCTTTGGGGTTTTTGCTTTCCTATTGTTTGTTGGTGCATTTGATGAGCTCGTAACAACCTTATTTTCTACGGAGAGATACCTCAAGCTTGTGCTATCGCATTTGCTGTAGCTCATTTTATCATTTTCTGGACAGGTTCCCTAGCAACTAAGAAGGGATTGAAGCTCAAGGCTATTGTTAGGGAGAGAGGCTTCTCCGAGCTGTTCTCCTCCAATGAGAACAACAACGATGCAGACGCCAACCCTTAGTTTCTCTGAGCCTCTGGTTTTGGCGGAATGATCACAAACTTTGTTTAATATTGATACAGTTTATTGTGTATAAGTTTTATCTCCTTTTTGTATAGTTGTTCTGTTCCTATTATCCATGTTTGATTTCTTTGGTTTCTTACTTAGAGTGAAGAGTGACGACAACGGTCCGCTCCTCTTCCTTCAGGACGCCTCCATCGAAATCTTTCCTAGATGCTAGATGTATACACTTGTTTATCAGGTTTTTACTATAATTTTGATAAGGAATCTTGCCCTACTTTTAGCTCCAAAAAAAAGTTGTACAATGCATCTCGCCCCTTTCTTTAATGGTGTAGCAAAGAGATTTCCATCCTCAACTCAACGAACAAATTCTTAAATCTAGTGTTTTAAGGGTTGATATTCATTATGAATCATTAACGTTTTAGGCATAACACGGTTGATATCTAAAACAGGGTGATGTACCCTGTTCATAGATTATATATAAAAAAATATCAGAAATTTACATTAGGTCTAGTTGAAGGAACACTATAGGAGAAGTGAGTAAGGAGCGGACCATTGTCGTCACCTACCACACTTGACCTACAGCATTCCCAGCAACTATAGACAGACCAAGAGGAAAACAAAACACAACATATGAAAGATAGTATTACATCAAAGACAGTGACTAAACAGAAAGAATGCTAGACGCAGCTAGCAGTCACAAAACCATAGAGTGCCATCAACCCAAAAAGAGTCAACTTCCTGCAGAGATAAAGAACCGCAGGGGTTAGGTGTTGTTTGAGAGATTGTCGCCAGTAACATCGGGGTCATTCTTCTTGACGAGTTCCTGGAAGCCGAGGTTGAGAGCTGCCCTACGAAGCCTCCTAGCCGTCCTGTCCTTTTCATTACCTGACCAAAGTATGAAAAATCTCGCAATGTTAGAAGCTGTGATGAGCGGGATAGGCTGAATTTCTTTAAATATAAGAGAGTTTCTACTGAACCAGATCTACCAACAAACACAGGGTAACAAGATCTTCCATATTGCTTTGGTATCCGAACAGATAAGAGGAACTTTGTGAAGAAAAAACAACTCTTCCGTAGTCGTAGGCCAGATGTTAGGAGGAAAGAGGGGGAGAAGGAAATTCCATACTGATATTTTTCGCATGCCTTATATATTAATATGATGGAAATGATATACTGTTATTTTCTCCTAAAACTGGTATCGTTTGTGTGGTTTAGAGCTCTACCAACAACCGAGCATCTGACTGAAAATTTCTAACCCATTGAGATCAAAAGCGCGTCTTGGTTTCTGTCTCTCTTACTTTGCACCGCCTTTACTTTTGTTTTATGAGTATCAATAATTGAGTTGGAGTTCAATGAATTTTTTTTTTTTTTTTGGGATAGATGAGTCAGTGGATGTAGACTTTACTGAGATTACACGGTAGGCGCTCAATGGCTTCCTAAAATTAAGTAATGGAGGTTCCTCAATCTTTGTTGCTTTTCATTATATAAATCAATTGCAGGTCTCACGGTAGAAAAAACTTCAACATTCCATCCAAATGTCACATAGTTAAAAGATTCATATATATATATGTATGTATGGTTGTTGAGAATCTCACGCAAATATTATAAACCTCGTGCTTTCCCTATTTTGAGCACCCCCACCCCAAAAAAGAAAAAAGAAAGTGCCAAACGTTGAATAACTTTCCACGAGCTTTCTTAATTAGTGAATTATCAAAAAAACATTGAAATTAAATAGCTTGTCGATGTACCACATCACATGAGAGAATCTAGCCAAAAAAAAAAAGCAAGCAAAACAATATATCCCACTAAGTTTGATCTTTTTGACCGCGTGAATATTGAGCCTATGGTTAGGAATTGCTTTCTAGTTCTTTTCCCAATATGATGGATCTAAAAAGGAAGTTGACTTTTCTTTCTAGTTCTATTTTTTATTATCTATAATATCCTATTTGATTGGCGTTATACACTCTTGTCATTTATTGTGTTAAAAGTTTTTCTTTTTTTAAATGAATGTTAGGAGTGTCTCACATGCATTTGTTTAATCATAAAATTTGGTTTACACAAATGCATGAGCAGGAACTACAGGTTGAAGGGGCACTCTTATTTCTTCTCTTAAAGAAAAATAATGAAACAGTCATATCAACAAGCACACTTAATAATATCGAGAACATTTTAGAGGAAAAAAAAAAGAGGATTTCAGAGAGTTGTAGAGCCTCAACCAACTTCCAAGAATATTTTTCCATCTCCAAAAGAATAGTAGTAAAACCAACCCTGAAGAAAATAATGACACTAAATTTGAAAATGACATATACAAATAATCACTTGTGGTAACACAATATAGATGAATGTCTCGGTACACACAATATAGATGAATGTCTCAATAAAAAGTACATTGTCTAGAATCATTAGCTCAATGGTGAAAATGAAGAAGATCATGAAACCAAGAAAAGACAAATTAACTTAAAGTTTTTAACATTTATATGCGTCATTTCTTGATTTGGTATATAAGCTCAGTAGCAAATCCAGAAAAATTTTCTTGGAGGGGAGAACAACAAACATCTATTTATTTAAAACTAAAAAGATAATATTATAAAACTATAGTGTTGTAGCTTTGAGTGTCTAGTACTGTAGTTTTTGACTTTTAATGTTTGGACCTACACGAATTTGCGTTGATTGTTGAAAAGTTAAATAAGTTTTTATTTATAGATGAGCTAATTCAATTTGCTACAAACTTATTATACCATATTACCTATAACTTCATTGTAAATTGGTTGGGTAATTGGGTTGGGATGCAATTTGAAAATTCTATAGGGAGGCAAACTATAAATATTACTTGAATCTATATGCAATTTGTAAATTTTTAGAGGTGCAACTGCACCCTTAGATATCACCTGAATCCACCCTTGTATGAGCTCATTAACGCTATTGAAAATTTGTAAGTGCTAAATTCACCAAAATTTTAACTTCTTCCTCTTTTCTTCTTTTGTAATACCAGAAGATTGAATAATATGATTTTGAACTCTGTAAAATTATTTGTTATTGGGTCAAATGGAAAAAATGGACAAAAATCATTGGTTCTAGCTCATAAAATTGTAAAATTTGAACTCCGCTTAATTTATTGTCATTGGGCTGAAATGAACAAAAATGGACCACCAATTACAATAAAACCATTTATTATTATTAAAATTATTATTTTTTTCAAATTTTTGGGGTTTTACATTGTAGCACATGAAATTATGAAATTTGAACTCTGCTTAATTTATTGTCATTAGGTTGAAATGAACAAAAATAGACAAAAATTATGGATTATAGCTTATAAAATCATGAGATTTGAACTCTACAAAATTATTTTCCATTGGATCACAATGTATGCTACTGGATAAAAATTATGGGCTATAGCATATGAAATCATAAAATTTAAACTTCACATAATTATTTACCATTTAGTTTAAACAAAGAACAATGAAATAATCATGAGTTATATAGCTCAGGAAAATCGTGAATTTTAAATTGCACATAGTTATTTCTCAATGGGTCAAAAAGAAGACAATTTGTGGGATAGTTTATGAAATTCATGAATTTTAAACTCAAGTTAATTATTTGTTATTGGTAATAAATAAAAAATTATGGATTGTAGCTCATGAAATTGTGAATTTTGAATTTTGCAAAATTATTTGAATTGTGTGAAAATAAATAAATATGAATAAAAATCATGGGTTATAGGTCATGAAAGGTGAATTTTAAACTCTATATAATTATTTGTCATTAGATTGAAATAAATAAAAATGGACAAAAATTAATTCTTATATCTCATGAAATCATGGCACTCAACAAAATTATTTGTCATTAGTTGGAAATGAATAAAAATTAACAAAATCATGTTTTCTAGCTCATGAAATCATGAATTTTGAACTTAGGCTAATTATTTGCCATTAAATCAAAACAAAAAAGTTATAGCTTATGAAATCATGAATTCTGAACTCCTCATAGTTATTTGCCACTAGGTCAAAATGAACAAAAATGGACAAAAATCACTTATGAAATCATGAAATTTGAACTTAGCTTAATTATTTGCCATCAGATCAAAACAAATGAGTTATAGCTTATGAAGTCGTGAATTTTGAACTCCTAATTGTTATTTTCCACTAAGTCAAAATGAATGAAAATAAACAAAAATCATAACTTATAGCTCGTGAAATCGTGGTTTTTGAACTCCACATAGTATTTTATCACTAAGTCAAAATGAATAAAAATGAACAAAAATTGTAAACTTTGAACTCCACTGGCTCATGAGTATAATTAATTTTGGACTCTAGTTAATTATTTCTTACTAGGATGAATGAATGAAAATGGACAAAAATTATGTATTATAGCACATACAATCATGAATTTTAGCTCTAGTTAATTATTTGCTATTTGATCAAAGCTAAGAAATATGGATAAACAATCATGGATTATAGCTCATGTATTCGTGAATTTTAACTGAACAAAATTATTTACCATTAAATCAAAATGAATGAAAATATACTAAAATCATGGATTACAGTGAAATTTAAAGTTTACATATTTATTTTCTATTTGGTAAAAAAATCATAGGTTATAACTTATAAAATTATGTATCTTAAGTTCTGCGTAATTATTTTCTACCGAATCAAAATGAATGAAAATGCATAAAAAATCATAGATTTCGCAAATTACTTGTCATTGGGTCGACAAAAACGGACATAAAGTATAAATTCTAGCTTATGAAATTGTAAAATTTAAACTCCATCTAATTTATTATTATTGGGTCAAAATAAACAAAAATGAATATAAATCATGAGTTATAGCTCATGAAATCTTAAATCTCGAACTCCCTGGAATTATTAACCTTTGGGTTGAAATGAATGAAAATGGAAAAATAATCATGTGTTAGCTCATGAAATTGGAATTGTGAACTCTACTTAATAATTTGCTATTAGGTCAAAGTGAGTTAAAAAATGAGTTATTGATCGTGAAATTGTGAATTTTAAGCCTTACAAATTATTTTTCATAGGATTAAGATGAAAAAATGGATAAAAATCATAGTTATAGCTCATAAAATTGTTAATTTTAAACTCCACATAAATTTTTGCTGCTAGAACGAAATGAACAAAAATAAACAAAAATCATGGGTTATAACTCAAAAAATTATGATTTTTAATCTTTGATTAATTATTTTCTATTTGGAAGAAATGAATAAAAATGGAAAAAAAAATCAAATCATGAATTAGAAATGATGAAATCATAAATTTTGAATGAACGATTACTTTCTATTGAGTCAAAATAAACAAAAATTAACTAAAATCATGAGTTATAGATCATAAAATTATAAATTTTAATAAACAAAATTAATTGTGAACTTGTCTTAATGAACAAAAATTAACTAAAATCATGGGTTATA
The DNA here is from genome assembly GCF_001876935.1 of Asparagus officinalis. NCBI lineage: Eukaryota > Viridiplantae > Streptophyta > Magnoliopsida > Asparagales > Asparagaceae > Asparagus > Asparagus officinalis. Next base: position 144,697,923 of record NC_033797.1, on the reverse strand, counting down.
GGCATTAAATCATGTATTTTGAAGTCCACATAATTATTTTCCGCTGGATTGAATCAAACAAATAAAAAAAATTGTGGGTGAAAATTGTGAACTCTGAACTTCACTTAATTATTTATCTTAAGGTTGAAATGAGAAAAAGTAAACAAAATCATGGGTTGCGACTTATAAAATCGTGAATTTTGAATGAACAAAATCAATAAAAGTTGGTAGAAATGAATAAAAATTGATGAACACCGGGAGTTATAGCTCATGAAATAGTGAATTTTATAGTCATATAATAATATCCATTGGGTCTAAACAAAAATGAACAACAATCGTGTGAATTTTAAACTCTGCTAAATTATTTTCCATTGAGTTTAAATAATAAAAAATCATCGATATAGCTCATGAAATCATGAATTTTGAACTACACATAGTTATTCATCATTGGATAGAAATGGAAAAAATGGATCAAAATCATAACTTTTAACTGATAAAAATTTGAAATATGGACTCTACTTAATTTATTATCATGGGGTCAAACATACAAAAATGAAAAAATTCTGGGTTAAAACTCAAAAAATCTTGATTGTTGAACCTTATAAAAAATGAATCATAAAAAAATGAGGAGTTATATCACATGGAATCATGAATTTTGAACCCTACTTATTATTTTTCATCAAATAAAAAATGAATAAAAATAAACAAAAATTATGGGTCACCTCATGAAATCATGAAGTTTGAACTCCATATTATTATTTCCATTAGGTAAAATTAGATGAAAATGAATAAAAATCATGGCTTATAGCTCATAAAATTATGATTTTGAATTCTAGATAGTTATATGTCACTGGGTCGAAACAAACAAAAATGAATAAAATTTATGGCTTCTAGTTCATAAAATTGTGAAATTTGAACTCTATTTAATTTATTTTAAAAGGTCAAAATGAAAGAAAGTGGACAAAAATCATATGTTATAGTTCATAAAATCTTAGTTTTGAACTATTGTTAATTATTCTTTTGTTTAGTCGAAACAAATAAAAATGGAAAAAATAATAGGTTAGAAGAAATCATGAATTTTGAAATCCACATAATTATTTTCCATTTGAGAAAAAAGAAAAAATAAATAAAAGTCATGGACTATAGATCATGCAAATTGTAAAATTTTAACTCTACATAATTATTTAGTACTAGATTGAAAGGAATGGAAATGAACAAAAATCATGGGTTATAGCTCAAGAACTTTTTAACCTTAGTTAATTATTTGTCTTTAGGTTGAAAAAATGAAAATGAACAAAAATTATGAGTTATAGGTTATGACATCTTAAATTTTAAACTCCACAAAAAACTTTACGATTGCATTGAAAAGAACATAAGTTAACAAAATAGTTAGTTATAGCTCATAAAATGGTAAATTTTGAACTCAGCATAAGTATTTACCATTTGGAAAAATAAACAAATAAACAAAAATCATGCGTTATATAGCTCGTGAAAATCATGAATTTGGACTCAATTAATTATTTACTACTTTGTCAAAATGAAAAAAATTGGATAAATATCATAGGTTATAGCTCATGAAATCATGAATTTTGATTAAATAAAATTATTTGTCATTGGGTTAAAATAAAAAAACTTTATTATAATTATGAGTTATTGCTAATGTAATCATGAGTTTTGAAGACTGCATGATTATTTTCCATTGGGTCAACACAAATGAAAATAAAGAAAAAAAAATCATGGGTTATAATTCATCAAAATCATAAAATTTGCATTACACTCAATATATTGTCATTGGGTGAAAATGGAAAAAAAGACTAGTATCATGTGTTATTGCTTATAAAATCATAAAATTTAGCCTTAGTTAATTTTTTTGCTATTTGTTCAAATTAAATAAAAATTATGGGTTACAACTCATAAAATCATGAATTTTAATCTCTATAAAATGGCTAAAAGTTATGGATTATAGCTCATGAAAATCATAAATTTTAATCTCCATAAAATTATTTCCATTTGGGTCCAAATAAATGAAAATGAATAAAAATCATAGCTTATAACTCATGAAATCATGAATTTTGAACTTCACTTATTTATTTGCTATTAGCTTGAAATGATTGAAAATGAAAAAGATTGTGGATTATAGATGATGAAATCATGGATTTTAAACTTCAATTTTTTTTTCATTGCGTCAAATTGAATAAAATGGACAAAATTCATGATTATAGCTCATGAAATTGTAAAATTTTAGATCACAACTCATGAAATCGTAAATTTTAAACTTTACAAAACTAATTGTCATTGGATCAAAATGAATGAAAATGGATAGAAATATGAGTTATAGTTCATGAAACCATAATTTCTGAATTTTGTACTTTGAGAACGTGTTTGCCATTCGGTTGAAAAGAACAAAAATGGATAGAAATTATGGATTATAGCTCATTAAATCATGAGTATTGAAGACAATGTAGTTACTTGCTATTGGATTCAAACAAACTAAAATCTAAAATCATGGGTAATTAGTCATGAAAATTATGAATTTTGAACTCCATTTAGTTATTTGTCATCGGGTTTAAACTGTAAAACCCTAAAAATTTAAAAAATAATTTTAAATAATAATAAATGAGTTTTATTATGGTTGGTGATCATTCTGGGATGAATGGATTAGTTTGGAATCGATTTGAGATCGATTCGTAGTTTCATCCTCGATATAGCGAGTCTGCTAAAAACTGTCACTATTTTATTTTTAGTAATTTTTTCTGTTGATCAGATAGGCATGAGGGTTGCACCATTGATCTTAGAATGCCAAGATTATGCTGTGGGTCAAGTTTCGTTGCGTTCTAACAATGGAGACTAAAACCCAATTTCCGAGGTGATTTTAAAAGCCACAATCTCTCTCTTTCCCCCTTCTCTCTCACGTTTGAGCAGCCACCTTTCCCCCTGTAAACCCTAATTTTTTTTTCATTTTTGGAGAAATATTGTAAAGCAAAGATCTAGAGGAGGACGAGATCTACAACTTTTGTGAAGGAGGATTGAGTTTCTCTCGTGTTTGAGAGATCAAAACCTCTTCTAAAGGCAAGTTCATATTCTCCAAACTCATCCCCTTTTTCTTTGTTTTTATTGGATTAAAATCTATTATATGTGTAGAGATCACTCCCTTAAACTTGATGATGCAAATGTTTACATCTTGATTAGAAGTTAAAAATGAATTCTTTAATTAGGGTTAAAGATTTGAAAAAAACCCAAATAACTTTAGAAAAACTAACGTTTTTGATTCAGTGTTCGGGTCGGTCGATTGACCCCATTGATCAGTCGACTGATCAGTTTTTATAGATTAAAGCTCATGAAATCATACATAACATTGGGTTGAAATGAAAAAAATTGTATAAAATAGTGAGTTACTGCTCACTAAATTATGAATTTTGCATTAAACATACCTGTTTTCAATTAGGTCAATGCAAATAAAAATAAACTAAAATCATGTGTTATGGCTGATGAAAATCATCAAATTTGAAACACACTCGAAATGAATGAAAATAGACTAATATCATGGACTACTACTAATGAAATAGTGATTTTCAACTCCAATTATTTATTTGATATTTGGTCAAAATAAATAAAAATGGACAAAAATCTAGGGTTATTTGTAAACCGTAAATTTTGAAAATATTATGAAAATAATAAACTTTTATTATGGATGATACTATTCTGGGGTGAATGAGTATGTTTAAAATCGATTTGAGATCGAGTACATACATATAAGTGTAAATCTACAAGTGTAAACATGCATATATGATGGACCAGTCCACTAAAAATTAGCCACTGGTCGGTTGACTAATAACAAACATCAGTCGACCGATAGTAGCTGACTAGTCGACTGATGTCAAGCATCAGTCGACCGACGGGTGCACAAACCTGAGTTTGTTTTCGGGTCAGTTTTGTTTTGGTTCGGCCTGTTTATGTATATAAGTATATAAACCTGATGTTTCTCCTATTTTTCATCATCTTCCACGTGAACAATTAGCCACCCTCTCCCCTCAAAACCCTAGAACTTATTTTTGTGAATTTTGAAGAGCTTTGATAAGCAAAATAAAGAGGAGGGTGAGATCGTGGGTTTTTATCGAAGGATGAACGTGTCTCTTGCGTGTTTGAGGAGTTCAGCACGACTTTGGGGGGGGGGGGGAGGAGGGGGGGTGAATAGGGTATTTGTTAATCTAATTTGATATTAATGTCAAACTAAAAATAATTAATAAATATCCTAGCAATTATGATGTACAACAAGTTATGTGCAAGGATTTGTGGTTTAAACGATGGGCGATATAAACAAGAACACAAAATATAAGTGAGATAGTGCGCAAATGACAATTGCAAACAAACAATATGATCACGGAGTTCGGTCGACCCACGACCTACGTCTTTGCTCCTATGACGCCCCTAATTTCATACCAGGCTGTAGTCTAAGGTGAATCCAAAGATGTCAAACCTGCCATGCACCCATACTGTGCAACGACATGTTTCACCATCATAGAAATATCTCTCTAGTAGAGTCAAATAAGAAAGTACATGTACAAGCAGATATAAAAGAGATGAAAACAAAAATAGAACATTAGTAATAAATGATCAATATCAGAAGAAATCAAATCTTAATAGAATGGAAGAAAATATGTCCAACAATCTGATACAAATGGTCAATAATCTCAACTACAAGAGTCAAATGAATAACACATAAGTTCTCAACTCTCAAAATAAAATGTAAGTCTAATAATCAACTAAAATCAAACTAAATAATTGTGGAGCAGAAACTACTATAAGTAAGTGACGGCGATGCTGAAAGTCCATCAACCTACAGCTCTCTAAAACTCTGATCCACTGCCTGAAAAGAATGAAAATCAACAGCGTCAGAGCGCTAGTAAGATCATCTCCATCCGCCCCTAAGGAAGGGATACTAAATATGATGGAGACTCTACCTATAAGTGTATAGTCTACCTAGATCATTTTATTCTATACTACATGAGATTTATATTTAGAAATCCACAACACGAGACTGATACGTCGAGCAAAATAATCCAAACAAGAAAATCCTCATGTATATACCATGTGCCTCAAGTTATGAGTTTCTAAATATAAATTCCAACTAGGAATAAAATAGTAAAGAAGAACAATACCAGAAAGAAATATAACAATCATCTCCATAATGTCGTTCAACTCCCCATACTACCATTCGTGGGCAAAGCAGATACTAATACACTATCCCGTGTACCAACGATGTGAAATACCTCCATAATAACTCATATCAACTAGAATACAAATATCACCTACAACTCAGGTTATCATCAAGTTAATTAAATTATTCTTCTCTGAAATTCTTTAACTCATCGCACCCCCGTGCGGATCGACAAATATGTATATCAACCTTTGAGCATAACCATGCGGAAACAAAACATAGGTTCAATGACCTCTGCGCATGCTCATGTGGATACAAAAGTGTATAACAGATGAAGTCCATCGCGGTCTCATTATGGTATACTGACTAACACACTCAGAGTGTAGTCCATCCACGGTCTCATTGTGGGTACCAACTTACCCCACTCAAACACTTATAACAATAGCTAACTGAAATAATCGTTATTCGCAATGAATGCAAACTATTTGAATAACCCTAAATGATTGAATCGTGCGCACTCAACTCAGTACGTGTACTCCTCAAAATATGTGTAATTATCAGCTCACAACTTGCACTACACGCATGCGAAACGAACCCACACGTAAAAGAAACGAATCCATGAGTAAAGGAAGCAATTCTCAAAAATTTAGTCTGATCAGTCGACCGATAAAAAGCTTCGGTCGACTGATCGGTTGAGCTCTCAAGACCGAGAGCATGGTCGAGCCTGTTGGTCGACTGACACTCCTTGTCAATTATCAGTTCACAACTTGCATTACACGCTTGCGAAATGAACCTACGTGTAAAAGAAACGAATCCATAAGTAAAGGAAGAAATTCTCATAAATTTAGCCTAATTAGTCGTCCGATAAAAAAAGCTTTGGTCGACTAGTCAGCTGAGCTCACGAGACCGAGAGCACGGTCGAGCCCGTCGGTCGACTGACACTCCTTGTCAGTCGACCGATCAGACTGAAAACAGCCAGCTTCGGATTTTATGTGTTTTTCTTCAAAACTCGGGTTTTTATTAATAGGCTTGACAAAAACTGATTTGAAAACTCATTAATACTGAACAAGAGATTACTTAAACTGGATAAACTCATGTGGATTCATAGAACTAGGGTTTAGCCTCTAATTAACACATTTTGTGTTCAACATGATTAATTAGTGCATTTAAACCTTTTTAAAATGAAAATAACAAGTTAAATACCACTCTAATGATTATGATCATCTAAACACATTGGTTACAGATTTGTTCAACTGTTCAGAACAGTGATTTAAGATTTAACATCATAAATTAGGCTCTAACACATTAGATTTGCCATAAACATGAGATTAATCACAATAATCATATAAAAGGTTTAATTTTTTAACTAATCGAAGGTTATGAGGAAGATGATCTTGCCTCAAACATTGTGCTAAACTCCCAAACACGCACGAGCACAATCCTCCTTACCAAGATTGTGGATCTCGCCCTTTTCTCGTTATTCGCCCCACGAAACCCTCTCGAAAATCTCAAAATAAGGTTAGGGTTTGAAAAAGGAGGAGAGGGCTGCTAGGGTTTGTAAAACTATTGAAAAGGTGAAATTTTCATGACAAAAACATGTATATATAGGTGCAAACCAGAATAAAAAACAACCCAACCCGAAACCCAAAAGGAGTCTGGAAACAGCCCGTCAGTCGACTGATGCCTGTCATTAGTCGACTGATAACCTTGTTAGTCGACTAATGGCAACATCGGTCGACTGATCAGAGGCTCTTTCCATCCTTTGATCTTTTGTGCATGTTTTCACGCTTCACTCGTTTCTTGTGCATGTTTGACACTTGTATACTTCTCATATACACTCTTAATTGATCTCAAATCAATTGTTAACATAATCATTCATCTATAAATGATATTTATCATAATTAAAACTCATTTATCAATATAAATCACAATATTTTAAAATTTATGGGGTTTTACATTCACCCCCCTTAAAAGAATTTCGTCCTCGAAATTCCGCAATCATATCTTAGAGATTAATAATACGAGAAAAACACGCTGAGGGGATAATCCAGACAAGGAAACCCTCCTATACATATCTTGTACCATTAATCTCTAGATATGAATCATAAGCAAAATTTATACTTAACAATCTAGAATACAAATACTCCCACTTAACTCCTAATCAAACGGAACTAGTACATCAGGCAAAAAATCCAAACAAGGAACCTCTCATATATATACCATGTGTTTTGAGTGATTAGAAGCTAAGTGTCAATACCCTCATTCCAGCGTTAAATATAAATGTGGCTATATAACTAGCATAAATTATCAACAAATCATAACTAATCATTTTACTTGCTCAAACAGGTGAGGGTAGTCGTGACGCATATCCTCCTCACACTCCTAAGAAGCCTCTTCAGCTCTTTTCCAGTTCCACTGGATCTTAACTAAAGGAATCACCTTATTCCTAAGCTTCTTGTGCTCCTTGGAAAGGATGCAAACTGGAATTTCGATGGTGGTCAAATCGGTCTGAAGCTCTAAATCTGGTGCATCAATCACCCTCTGCTGCTCCTCATCGCGTAAATGATTCTTGAGCACCGAAACATGAAAAACATCGTGTACACCCGACATCGATGCTGGAAGATCTAGCCTATATGATATGGCTCTAATGTGCTCAACAATCTTGAACGGGCTAATGTATCTCGAGGCAAGCTTTCCCTGTCTGCCAAATCGCTAAACACCCTTCATCTGTGACACCTTCAATATAACATAATCTCTAACCTGAAACTCTAAAGGTCGTGCCTCTGATCTGCGTAGCTCTTTTACCGACTCTGAGCGGTAAGAATATGCTCTCAAATCAACGCTACCTTCTCTATAGTCCGTCTCACAAATTCTGGCCCAAGCAATAAGCTGTCCTCCGGTTCTGCCTAACAAATCGAGGATCTACAAGGCCTCCCATATAATACCCTATACGGTGCCATACCTATCATCGCATGATAGCTATTATTGTAGGCTAACTCAATCAATAGAATATGATCCTCCCAGCTACCTTGAAAATTAATAACACATGCCCGCAACATATCCTCTAACACTTGGTTCACTCTCTCCGTTTGTCCATTTGACTGTGGGTGGAAAACACTGCTATATGATAACTGACTACCAAATGAATTTTGGAAGCTCTTCAAGAAATGATGTGTGAAAACTAAGCCACGATCTGATACAATCATCTCTGAAACTCTATGCAATCAAACTATCTCCTGAATAAAAATCCTCGCATAAGTCTCTGCCGTATGAGTCGTCTTCACCGGTAACAAATGTGCCAACTTCGTCAAGCAATCAACTATCACCCAAATGGAATCATTCCCCTTGGTCAACCTCAGTAATCCCATAATAAAATCTATAGAGATATCTGCCAACTTCTACTCAGGAATGGGTAAAGGCTATAGGGTTCCTGACGGTCTCTGATGTTCTGCCTTTACTTGCCGATAGGTAAAATACTTAGCTACATACTCCGTAATTTCCCTACGCATGCTACTCCACCAAAAATATCTCTTCAGGTTATTGTACATTTTGGTTGTGCCTAGATGCACTGTGTACCTGGTGCGATGTGCCTCATCAAATAAATCATTCTTCAACTACGGATTATTCGGCATGACTAACCTGCCCTTCATTCAAAGACCTCCATATACTCCAATGCTCCAATGGCGCCATACGATAAGGTGCTTGGGATATCGGGTCTGTGCCTGGCTACAACTCTATGTAAAACTCTACCTCTCTCACTGGAGGCAATCTTGGTATGTCCTAAAAGTCATCTTGATACTCTGAAACTACTCGTGTCTCGTTCAAATCAGCATCCTGATCCCGCATTATCACCTCCTTGACGTAGGCTAGAAATAACTCTGCAAACTGGTTACCCCGTGAGGTCGCTACAACCAACTCAGTACCATTGAATGCTCATAAGCTGACTGTCTTCGCAAAACAGTTGATACTAATATGGTAGGAAGATAACCAATCCATACCAAGAATCATATTGAACTCGAACATACGTAGGACAATCAAATCGACCACGAATTTAGACTCGTCTAGGCTGATAATGCATCTCCTACATGTACTCTCTAGAAGTGACACATCAACCAGAGGGGTGGAAACTGACAAAGGAATATCTAAAGGTTGTGTAAATAGCTGGAGTCTAATCATGAAATCATAGGAGATGAAAGAATGCAAGAGCATGAATAAAAAAGAATACGGGCTGGAAAGGTATTCACGAGGAGCATACCTTCCACAACGGCCACACTTGCACCATGATCGCGCGACAAGATTGCATTAACTCTGCCGATAGCTGGTGTTAGCATGACTCCTGATGACGCCTTTGTAATAGGCTCAGCTAGTGCTACTGGTGATGGAACTTCAGATGATAGTATTGCTGGCGGAATCTTGTTGGCCATTTTCTCCTCTAGGACTCCTATTCTAGCTGTAATTGGCGCTATGATATCAATCAAGTACCTGTTTGTGGAAAATTTGTAGTAAAAAAAATGAAAGAAAAATTTGATTGGTATTCCTTTGACCTCAATTACAATTGGATTTCCTGGTTATAAAAGAGAAGAGAATGATCTGGATTCTTCCCTTTGTTTAAAACTGGGTTCTTCTCGGTAGCGATAGAGTGCCTCCTTCTAATGCTTGCATCGAATTTGCTCTTCGTTGATGATCTGAACATCTTGATTCACTGGAACGATGTCATCTCCTCACGATTTGACGTTGTGAAGAACTTGCGTGGCAAGTTTGAAACTCTTGATGAGTTGATAACTCTGAACGAGTTTGAAACTCCATGAAAGAGTTGATTTAACCGAAGGTCGATTATAAGCTAAGGATGAAGGCTCTCTGTTGTCAAAGTTGAAGATGATCTTCGTTGGAGGATGATGCTGATCTCCTCAAAAGCTCACCCAAGGATCTCTCCTGTTGCTGGCAAGCCGAAGGGTCAATCCGAGCCAAGAAGTTCCAACCTTTAACTCAGTTGAGCTTCTTTTTATTTATAGGGGATTAAGGGGGTATAACCGCCCCTTAAATCACTCCTAAGTGGGGTGTAACTGCCCCTAAATCGTGGAAAATAGTTTTGGAACTGTTCAAGAGTTTAAGGGGTGCAATCCCCCCTAAAGTCTCTCCATAATGAGGTGTAACCGACCCCATTAAGTGGAGATACAGTTTTAAAACCGTATAGGTTCTGTTTGAATCAGTCAAACACAAAAAATGCAGGTCAGACCCCTGCATTTTGATGTTGCAACGTAGGTCCGACTCTGGCGTTTTGATGTTGACACGCGAGGAGGACCTCCGTGTTTTGGTGTTGCAATGCAAGTTCGACTCCAGCGTTTTGTTGCTGACACACGGGGAGGACCTCCGCATTTTGGTGTTGACACACGGGGATGACCTCCGCGTTTTGTTCTGGGAGTTTGGAACGCGGCCACGAGCTATGCGTTTTGAATCTGGGACGCATAAGTGAGCTCCGTGTCTGAATTTGAAGAGATCGTCGATTTGTAGTCTCTTTTGCTAGAGCGTTGCAAAGATCACCATCTTGTAATCTTCATCTTGGCTCTTTGAAAATATGAGAGTCGTTAAATTGTAACTCCCGATGTTGATTATGAAAGCTGTTGATTATAGCTTTCATCGGTTGTCGTGAAAGTCGTCAGATTATAACCTTCATCGATCTACGTGAAAAATCTTTAAATTGTAACTTTCTGGAAGTTGTCAGATTGTAACCTCCATCATCAGTATTTGATGGGGGGGGGGGGGGTGGGGGGTCAGCTATCTATTGTGATTTTTAGACAGCCTATAGTACCGTGGAGCCTACTGCAGCTTAGTTTCTGACTCAGCTTGCCCAGCTCATCCTGGCATCTATAATTTTCAGGAATATAGCTTAGAAGACACAATAAATGAGATCTCAAGCATATATAACATAACATATAATAATAGAAGAATCATATCACATATCATTCACACAATTACTTTTCAATCAAAGTAAGGTAGTCATAAAATAATACTACACAATCTCACAAAAATACTACACAATCAGTTTTCAACGCTCACCGATAAACGTTTACAACTGACACACTTGCAATCACACAAAACACCCTCTCTAAGTATTGGCCTAGTCCGTGTCACCTTCCTCAAGTACTCGGAATTACGATATCTCCCTCGGATTTACAACCTATGCCACTCCTCTTAGAATTGACCCCGTCCCTCACTAACCACTTCTCTCGATATCCTTGTGTATTAAAACATGTTCTCAACAATGAAAGCGTAAATACAAGATTTGTTCTCTAATACAAAGATGAGAACTCAATTAATCTTACTCTTAATGTTACAATCACACAACCCAATAATTATACTATATGTGAAAATACTTAAGCTCAAGGGGTGTGTGTGTATAAACAATGAGTATAATGAAACCAAAGTTAAACTCAAAACAATCTAGCATAAATTAGAGAATCAAAATAATAAATAGCTAGAAGATGAGTTTAGAAACACTTCTCTAAAACAAGAGAGATGGAGATGTGAAGTAGAAAGCTCAAACCAAAATTGATCTCCTCTTGTAAATCTCTTTTTGCATAAACAAAAACACACTTAAAACTTCGAAAAAAACTTGTGTAAAACTCTCTTAAACATCCATAAGAAATAAATGAGAAATGAGGGCATTTTATAGCCTCTCAAACCAACCAAAAATCACAAACAAACAAAACTGGAAAAACTAGCCATTACAGGCTTCCAGGTGCTCGTCGGTCGACTGAAAGTACTGTTCAGTCGACTGAAAGTACTGTTCAGTCGACTGATAAGCTGACCGTTAGAGGTAGCTCAATGCTCATCGGTCGACTGATGAACCTATCAATCGACTAATAGTCTGTTTCGGTCGACTGATGGTTCATCAGTCGACTAAGCAGAAACTATCGGTCTTTCCAGCGTAATTTTTCGGTCGACTGATGGTCCTCGTCAGTCGACTGATAACATGCTCAGTGACATATATGCACAGTAAAATTAGACTTTGAATTGGGTATAAAAATAACAAATAAATTCCAAAAATTATAGAACTTTAGAAAATGTTTATAAACATGAAAATAAACATGTTACAAAAAGAATTTTTTAAATTGCATTTTCCATTTGTAAAAACTCATTATTTTACAAAATTGGTCAAAATACAAAATTTCAAAAACACATGATTTTAACAAAATGATTTCAAACAAGTTTGAAACTTCTTTTGAATGGATTAATAGACTGTATAAAAGATATAATCGAGTCTTTTAATCCGTAAACATATATTATGCAAACTTTCAAAAATATGAAAACGGTAAACATGATTTCATTGATTTGAAATTGTTAAAGCTTGATTTTAAAGAAATTATTTCAAGCACGTATAAACATGAAATAAATATGTGTGTATATAGCTATATCCATTTGTTTCATATTTATGTGGCTAAACATGAAAGCAATAAAACGTAAACTATGTGTGTGTATAATTTGAGCTCTAAGTATAAACACACAAAGTATAACGTAAACTATGTGTGTGTATAATTTGAGCTCTAAGTATAAACACACAAAGTATAAACATACTAAACTAATTGATATACCCAACTAAGTATAAACACACAAAGTATAAACATACTAAACTAATTGATATACCCAAGCTAAATGATCTCATGACACTTGATCTTGGCAATCCTTCTCTTTGTTGTATGAATGAAGCAATAGTGTGTCTTGGACTTGAATACATCATGCTCCATTCCAAATTCCTTCCATCCTCCAATGAATATGATCGTGTACGCGCAATCCAACCAACCTCTAACCGAGGATCTTTATGTAGAATAACTAGCAAGCAAATATAAACACTCGACAAATATTGTTAGGAATTATTTGTTAATCATTAAAACTAGATTAATTAGTAGGCTCATAAACATGAGACCTAACAATCTCCCCCTTTTTGATGATGACAAATAATCTACACAAAGAGATATAAGACATGCATGATATCAAATGAATATACAATTTATAACTCATACATGAAAATAAAATAATCACAATCCACTTGTTTCTTCCCCTTTGTCAACATCAAAATGGGAAAAACAATAAGAACAAAAGAGCGAAAGCTCTCCCTATCAAAAAACACGAGTGAGTATAAATAAAATATAGGGAAAAAACCCCCTCTATCAAAAAGCCCATAAGCATATATCAAGAAAAACAAGATGGTTATATGTGAGCAAAATATATATGGAAGCATGCTAATCTCAACTCACATACAAAGAGACCAAGAGAACACATATATGTATCATTAAGAAAAAGTGTTGCATGGGTCTTAAACATAAATATAAAAATATTTCAAAAGTGAAAATCAAATATTTGAGAAAAAAAATCAAATGTTTAATTAATATATCTAAAAATTTATAAGTCATCAAACATAAATCATGATTGATTGAGAACACACATAGATGTATTATTATGAACATGGTGTCCCAATATACAAATATAAAAATAATATATAGATTTACATATAATCAAACAAAGGGAAACATGAAAATCATGAAAACTTATAAAAACCAAAAATTTTGTTAATGAAAGAGAATCATGAATATTCAAATGAAAGTTCATGAACAATCATGAAAGTATTTAAAAATATTTGTTAAAGCATTTATGAAACTCCATGGAGGAAAATCATGAAATTTCACGAGTCCATGAAATCCAAGAATCATAAGCGCATCATAAAAGAATAATGCCGAAAATTTATATGTTTTATCCACAAAGATCAAGAAGGAGTATGCTTAGGATAAAACAAACCAGAATTAATTTTTGTCATATTCAACAAGAAGGCAAGAGAGGCGACCATATCAAGCTTTTGGAGCTTGTTTCAACCCATACAAAAGCTTTTAGCACCCGGTAAACATGATTTGAAAGAAAGAATCAATAAATCCGGGGGTTGCTTAAAACATAAACCTCTCATAAATAAAGCCAAGAAGAAAGTTCATACTATGTGATGAAAAAGTATATTCCCAAAAATCATGTTTGATCAATATATGTATTTAAAAACAATCATTCGAACAATGTGTATCTTCAAAAAGAAATTAAAATACGTTTTTCCAAGACAAGAAAAAAAACACTAAAGATATTGTTTTTAAATTTTAAAAAGATTTTGGCACCCAAATACTCTTGGTGCTGAAGAGTTTAGGGACATGACCCCTATAAATATAGCTCAATGCCATTCGATTATGACCCCATTTGAGCGCATTTAGTGCACGTGATCAGTCATAACAATAATTAAGCAAATGGCTCTTCCTATTACAATAAGTGCAATAGAATGAGTGCACTTGTTTATGTTGACCATTAGCTTATGCACATGAAACGTTTGCAAACATAGATGGTGTATAAATTCATTTTACAAATAAGAAACCTTTTACAAATAAAAATAATATTTGGCCAAATGACCAAATCTATCACAATAATCACATTTAAACACATTCTCATGATTATGATTAATATTTGGTGCATGTGAATGACAATGTATATAAGTGTGAGATGAAGAAACTTTATGAGATACATAAGGAGCATTAATATTAGGCTTAGTAGATTTTTTTTGCATCATAGTAAAATTTTGCTAAATAGCATTTACGATCATAAATAGTATAATTATAAATTTTGCTATATATTTGTGCATTGTGAGTGGATGATTTTGATCTATTTGCACTTGAATTAGCACACATATTCATAAACTTCTTATGATTGTTAATGCATGTAGATAAAGTTGAATCTAAAGAAGATATACATTTTTTTATAAGATTCAACTCATTATTAGGCACATATGCATTGTCATTAGAAGTAGAAAGAGTATGATTATTTTTGAAAGAATTAAATTCATGTCTAATATTTTCTACTTCTAGCATGACATTGTTTTAATCATTTGATAAGCTAGCTATTTTAGAAATCAAAAATTTTAAGTTTAATTTATCATTGTTTTCTTTAAGTGTCTTATTTTCTTTTGCAATGATGTCAAACTTGGATACTAGCATATCATGATCGGATTTTAATACATCATGCTTGGTTTTTAAATCTATAAAATTATGATGCAACTTTTTTATAGGTATGTATTAATCTATCATATGTACAAGCGAGTTCACTAATGGATAATTCACTTTCAGATTCCGAATCGCATACCTCACTAGGGCTATCGCCTAGTGGCCGTGTGCATGATGATGATGCTCTATTATTACTTGAAGTGGATTCCGCCAAAGAGTGTCGAATCTCCTCTAAGTTTTCTTGATGTGCTTCTATAAATTTCCTAAATATATAAGCACTATCAAAATGACCAAGTTTGTTAGAAATACAAGTTTCAAAGCATTAAGCAAAAATTCTAACAGAATCTTGTTCATTGTAAACAACTTTTTATCATTACTACTCTACTTAAATTTCTCCAAGGTAGGTACAATATAAGCATCGTCAATAATTTCCTATAAATCAAAGTGTTTAGATCTAACAAAAAGTTTAAAGCTAACACACCATTGAGCATAGGGGAAATTATCTAATCTTGGAGCAATATTAATGACATAACCTAAGCTAGGTGCACCATGCATATCCATGATATATTTATGCAAGCAAGATACAAATAATCTCAAAACTAGATTAATAATAATACAAAGTGAGGATCTTTAACTCTAGGCGATTAAGCCACAAATCAAAGAGCACCAGGCTCTGATACCAATTGAAATTACCCTAGAGGGGGATGAATAGGATATTTACTAATCAAATCTGATATTAATGCCAAATTAAAACTAATTAATAAATATCCTAGCAATTATGATATACAACAAGTTATGTGCAAGGATTTGTGGTTTAAACGACGGGCGATATAAACATGAACACAAAATATAAGTGAGATAGTGCGCAAATGACAATCGTAAATAAACAATATGATCACGAAGTTCGGTCGACCCACGACCTACGTCTCCGCTCCTCACCATTGAGGAGAATCTATACTATCTCACAAAATACTATACAATCGGTTTTCAATGTTCACCGATAAACATTTATAACTCATACACTTGCAATCATTAAAAACACCCTCTAAGTGTTGGCCTAGCCTGTGTCACCTTCCTCAAGTACTCGGAATTATGATCTCTCCTTAGGATTTACTACTGACGCCACTCCTCTTAGAATTGACCCCGTCTCTCACCAACCACTTCTCTCGGTGTCCTTGTGTATTACAACTCAAGGTGTATGTGTGTGTGTGTAAACAATGAGTATAATGAAACCAAAGTAAAACTCAAAACAATCTAGCATTAATAAGAAAATCAAAATAATAAATAGCTAGAAAATGAGTTTAGAAACACTTCTCTAAAACAATAGAGATGGAAACGTGAAGTAGAAAGGTCAAACCGAAATTGATCTCCTCTTCTTGTAAACCTCTTTTTGCATAAACAAAAACACACTTAAAACTTTGAAACAAACTTGTTTAAAACTCTCTTAAACATCCATAAGAAATAAATGAGACATGAGGGCCTTTTATAGCCTCTCAAACCAACCAAAAATCACAAACAAACAAAATTGGAAAAACTAGCCGTTACAGGCTTTCAGACGCTCGTCGGTCGACTGAAAGTATTGTTCAGTCGACTAATGAGCTGACCGTTGGAGGCAGCTCAACGCTCATCGGTCGACTGATGAACCTATCAGTCGACTGATGGTCTGCTTCGGTTGACTGATGGTTCATCAGTCCATTGAGCAGAAACTATCGGTCTTTCTAGCATAATTTTTCGGTCGACTGATGGTCCTCATCAGTCGACTGATAACATGCTCAGTGACATATATGCACAATAAAATTAGACTTTGAAGTGTGTTTAAAAATAGCAAATAAATTCTAAAAAGTATAAAACTTTGAAAAATGTTTATAAATATAAAAATAAACATGTTACAGAAAGAATTTTTTAAATTGTATTTCCCATTTGTGAAAACTCATCATTTTGCAAAATTGGTCAAAATACGAAATCTCAAAAACACATGATTTTGACAAAATAATTTCAAATAAGTTTGAAACTTCTTTTGAATGGATTAATAGACTATATAAAAGATATAATCGAGTCTTTTAATCTGTAGACATATATTGTGCAAACTTTCAAAAATATGAAAATGGTAAACATGATTTCATTGATTTGAAATTAATAAAGCTTGATTTAATGAAATCATTTCAAGCACGTATAAACATAAAACAAATATGTGTTTATATAGCTATATCCATTTATTTCATATTTATGTGGCTAAACTTGAAAGTAATAAAATATAAACTATGTGTGTGTATAATTTGAGTTCTAAGTATAAACACACAAAGTATGAACATACTAAACTAATTGATAAACCTAAGCTAAATGATCTTATGACGCTTGATCTTGGGCAATCCTCCTCTTTGTAGTATGGATGAAGCAATAGTATGTCTTGGACTTGAATGCATCGTGCTCCATTCCAAATTCCTTCCATCCTCCAATGAATATGATCGTGTAGCCACAATCCAATCAACCTCCAACCAATGATCTTTGTGTAGAATACCTAACAAGTAAATATAAATACTCGATAAATATTGTTAGGAATTGTTTGTTAATCATCAAAACTAGATTAGATAGTAGGCTTATAAATATGAGATCTAACATTTGAGGTGAGTTTCATCTTCCCCATTCCCATCCCCATTTTTATTTGATTTTTATTTGGTTCTATTTAGTTTTATTGGATCTTAAAACCTAGTTCATGTATAAAGATCACACCTTTTAAATGTATATGACGTAAAGATTTTAACCTTTTGATTTGACAAGTTATAAAACAAATTCTCAGATTTGGGTGTAAGGTTTTAACTTGATTTAGCATAAAGTTTTGTTTAAGTTATTGGTTTTCATTACAAATTTACAAATATTACTTGTTAGGGTTAATAGATCTTCTCTAATATTTGTAATTGTGTTTCATGTAGTAGAATAAACCTTAATTACTTGAAATTAAGTTTTACATAGGAGCTTTTTGAAAAAATTCAATTTTATGAATATTAATCGAATTTGTCAATTCTCAGGAAACTGAGAATCTAGCAGTAGTCGGTCGACTGATCAAGTCGATCAGTCGATCGATGTGTTATAGGATTTGGCGATGTTGTTCTGTCTGGTCGTCCGAAAACATACTTCAGTCGACTGGTCAAAGGATGGATTAATGTGCATGTTGTGTGCACATTTCTGTCAATCGAGGAAGGTATTGGTCGATCGGTATGAAGATTTTTTGTGAGCTTTGTTTCTTTCTCACGCGCATTTGATTGTGAACACGAAGTACGAGTCACACGTTAACACACGCGCGTAGTTTACGAGAGTACACACACTAGATTTGAGCACACATGAGCGTTTAGAGGTGCGTAACCTATGAGTTTATCAAGATAGAGTGTGACATAGATTGCGTTGTATGATAGTTTGGATGCTTGCGTGGGTTAGTTGGTATACTATAATGAGACCGCGATAGACTACACTCAGAGTGACTATTTGGTATACTGCAATGAGATCGCAGTGGACTACACTCCTTTGTGCATCATTGTTTTTCCGGAATAGGGTGATATGCCTATTTCCACAGGGTGATTGAGTAAGGTAGGTGATGCCAAATGATATTATGAGCGTCTTACTCAACATTATTATTTTCTGATAGAGAATCACATAGATTGCATTCATGCTCCCATGTCAATTACCCCAAGAGTAGGGTATAAGATTAAGGTTGTCATACACGACACATATACTATGCAAGGTTCTTTTACCAGAATTATTATTCTTGTGACCGTGCCACCTCTCCGAGGGTAGTGTGAGATATTTGATATGACTTGTATTGGATGAGATTTGGTAATGTGTTGTTCTTTTATTTATTATTTTATTTATAGGATTTGGAGTTGGGATTTAGCGATTCACAATTTGAGACATGGTATATACATGAGGGTTTCCTTGTTTGGATTATTTCACTCAACGTACTAATTCTCGTGTTGTGTGGATTTCTAAATCTCAATTTATGCTTAGTTCAGGATAGATGATTTATATATCTATATGTATTAACCTATATTTTTATACTCCTAACCTTCTTTCGCCTGGGAGGGGTGGACATGATCTCGCTAGCGCTTTGACGCTCGTTGTTTCTCTTCTTTTTAGGTAGCAAGTCAGGCGTCCGGAGAGTCACATGTTGACATAGTTTCAACTTAGTTTTCATCATTTATTAGTAGAAGTTATTTATAATCCATAGTATTTATTATTTGTTTTTCAGACATTAGAGTTGTATTTCATTTTAAAAGGCTGAGTGCCTTAGTACTATTTCAATTGACTCTTATGTATTAAGATATTTTATCTATATTTCGAACATCAGTTGTACTTCATTTATTTTAGTTAGAACATAATTATTTTTATTTTGATATTTCTTTCCTTTATCATATTCATTGCATTCTTATCTTTATTTTATCTACTTTGTACCTATACTTGATTATTGTTGATTCTACTAGAGAGATATTACTGTGATAGAGAAATGTATCTTTGTACAGTGTGAGTGTATAGTAGGTTTGATATCTTTGGGTTCACCTTGGACTATAACCTTGTGTGAAACCAGGGGCGTCACAGCTGGTATCAGAGCTCTAGTTTCCAGTATTCTTAGGATCATCCTGTGTCGATTCGTGGAGCTAGGATTGAGTTTCCTAGGATTCACGTATACCTTGAAAATTATGAATTTTTTTATGATAACTATCTTACTTTGATTATAAAGTATGCTGTGAATGATATATGATGCGATTTTCCTATTGTTATATGTTATGTTATATATGCTCAGGATCTCATTTACTATGTCTAATAAGCTCTACACCTGAATTTATAGATGCCAAGACGAGGACGTGGTCGTGGTAGAACCTGTACTCAGGGAGACGGGCAAGCTAATCTACAGCGCCGGAGCCACAACAGGCTCGACAGTATCTAATCGATCTCATAGCACCGCTTGCAGCCTGGTTACCAGTGATTGAGGAGCAAATAGCGAAGCAAGTTCCACCAGCTAAACCTATTGCAGAGGCAACACCAGAAGCCACACCACCACCAGCTATTGATAGGGCCACGGAGCAGGATGCTTAGCTTCGTTTGGTGGAGAGGTACTAGAAGTTGAGGGCACCAGAGTTCCAAGGCTCATCAGATTCACTTGGAGCCCATAAATAGAAGGAAGATGTGGGGAACATTTTAGATATGCTTAATGTTGACACCATCTAGAAGCAGAGGTTAAGCCGCATTTAGCCTTAAGGGTGATGTTGGAGGTTGGTACATATATCATTTCACACCAGAGCAGCGTATGACACTTAGTTAGGAGGATTTTGTTTACTTCTTTGATAAGCAGTATGTATCGGCAGCAACAAAGGTCAGGAAAGAGTTAGAGTAAGCCTGATTGGAGCAGGGAGATATGTCTGTAGCTGACTATAAGTGCAAGTTTGTGGGACTACTCAGATTTACCGGCATGTGGTAGACATTGGAGTGTCAGACTCAGATGTTTTTGATGGGACTTTGCTAGAGCTTACGTCGCTATTTAGTGTCATGGTTTTTTCATTCAGTGCGGGAGGTTGCTGATGTCGCCATATCTCAGGAGACTGAGACTACTATATTCCAGAAGAACAAGGAGGGAAACACCAAAGCAAGACAGTTCGGGGATAAAGGAAAGGGGAAGAGGCCATTTTTAGGACCTGAAGGAATCTAGCAGTAGGGTAAAGGTTCCCAGCAGCAGCAAGGTCCTCATAAGAAAGGACTACTGGATGATCAAAGGATACTGCAACAGCATAGATTCCAGGGTACTTGTTATAGCCGTTATAAGATCGGTCATAGAGCTGCGGAGTGCCGCAATGCATTAGCAAGAGGCCAGCAGGGCAATTCTTTGTGCTTCAATTGTAATAAGCCAGGTCACATAAAGAAGGATTGTCCGCTACTCAAGTTAAAGTCAAAGTCCATAAATTCCAACAATTTCAACAACTTCTAGAAGAAGAAGAAGAAGTCTATGGCGGTGACTTAGGATGATAGCGACGATTCATCCTCTTCCGAAGAAGAAGAAGAAAGAGAAGAATCCACTCACATGTGCTTCATGGCACAATATGAAGTAAATGATTCTTTAGACAATGAAGAACTTTTAGATGCTTTTAATGAACTTTATATCAAGTTTAAGAATTTAAAAATGCTAATTATAAGATATTGAAAAATAAAAATGATAGATAGAACTTAAGAGTTAGTTTCCTCAAATTCTTCACAAATTGAAGAATTAAAGGAATTAAATGATAAATTATTTTCTAAAAATATTTTATTAACTAAAAATAATGTCTATCTTAAATCTGAATGTAATGTTATGAAAAATAAAATTTTAGATTTAGATAAGAGTATGGTTTCACTTAAACTTAAATATGAAGAGTTATTCTTAAATGTAAACAAGTTTAATATAAGAAAATAAGACTTGAATGACTTGTTATCTTGTCAAAAGTCTTCTAGTCAAAAATTTGGTTTAGGATATGTTCATAAGAAGTATGAAAATGTTTCTAGTACAAATCATGCATCATCTTCTATGAAAAACAATTTTAGAAAATTTTATGCACCATTAACAAGGAATATACATACTAAAAATAATAATGCTTTATCTATATTCATTTGGGTGCCTAAAAATGTTAGTATGCATGAAAGAAATATTTTTATTTCAAATTTTAAGAAAAATATATGCAATTCAAATAATTATATTTATGTTAACAAAGGAAAACCAAATTTCAAGTGGATTTGGTATCCTAAGTGCTAATCTAATGGATCCAACATAAAAAGATACCAATGCTTAAATATCTATTTTTTAGGTATCTCAAAAAGAAAAGTGGATACTAGATAGTTGTAAAACCCTAAAAATTTGAATATTTTGTAATAAATAATGAATATGTTACATTATAATAAATAATATTTATTAATGTTTTGAGTATGCTAGGAATTTATTTGAGATTAATTCAATGTATATATGTGAATATAGAAGTAATATCATGCACACGTGCATGAGCTTGAATCTGGGATAAACGACCAGTTAAAAGTATATGTATTTTATACACTAAAGCAGTTGGAATATGGAAAAACTTAAAAGGTCAAAGTTGTATATATCTTGAAGATCTTTCTAATAAATCTTATATCACCTCCTTCTGAGGTCGGATGTGAAAGTTATGACCAAAATACTGAATGTTGTTTTCCTAGTCAGACTAGGTTTCCTGGTTCGGATTAAACAAGTTTGTTTCGGGTTTGCCTCTATAAATACCTATGTTTTTTTATAAAAATTCATCTCTTTTATCATATCTATAAACCCTAACAGTCACCCTCTCTCCTTAAAAATCTTAGATCTTTTTCTTATGAATTTTGAGAGCTTTGTGAAGCACACAATACCGACACAAGAGCGAGATTTTCGAAGTGTGACAAGGGAGAACGGGTTGTTTGTACTTGTAGATTGGTTGCTATTTATTTTAGAGGCTTAAAACAATGTTTGCGGTAAGATTATCTTTATTCAAGTCCATCCCCAAAGTTTAATAACTAGTTTAGATGTTTAATATGTGTTTTCATGTTTAAATCTTAACTTGTGATGTCAAAAATCAGATTTTTTTTATGTTGAAACTTAAACCAATGCTAGATTAATAATTTTTTCTTGCTGTTTATGATAGTATCATGATTATGATCATTAGATTTATTCATAATTTCGTTTATATATGAGAAATTTAAGAGATGTACTAAATATATATTTTCTGTAGAAAACTACAATACTTGTATAAATTTTAATAGAGATTTTGAGATAGCAAATAAACACCAAATTTAACCAAATTAGTTCCAAATGAAATCTATTTGTATCTAGTTTTTAAAACAGAAAAGTATTCTTAAAAAGAGTTTGTACAAAGAAAGATATATTCTTTTTAGTAACAATATGTCCTGCAGAAAAACTGCTGTACATGTATAATGTTTAACTGGAGATTTGGGATAACAAATGAACTCCAAACTGAACCAAAATTATACCAATTAAAATATGTGTGAATTTAGTTTTTAAAACAAAAAACCATTTCTAAAAATAATTTTCTTAGAGAAAGATATGCTCATTTTACTAACAGAAGTCCTGACTATTTTCATGCTCGTTTTGTGGAGCTATTTTGCGCCATTTTGAGATGCGTTCGCAGAGTATTGAGCCGCTTGATGTTACACGTATAGTCATAAATATATTATGTTACTCATTTGAGAATCCTAAGGGGATTGTGATGTGTTTTGATTTGATCATATTTGAATTAGATATCGTTCATACACATGTTAGATGTCGTTGATGAGTACAACTTAGTATTATATGGGATAGTACATCGACATACCAGATATACACAGTTTATACATAATGTGGATATCATTGATAAGTTCAGTTCAGTACTACATGAGGTAGTACATCGATATTCCACATGTACAGGCCATTGAGTCGGATTTTAGGAGGCTTGATCTAGCCGTCCGTCCCGCACTAGGGTGCGATAAGGCTAGTGAGCCGTATTTCTAGGATGCCTATTTGGTAGTCTGTCCCACACTCATGTTATGCACTAAGATCGTGATGAGACTAATGAGCTGTGTACATAGTTTAGGATACCTATAGGGTAGTCCGTTGCACTGAGATAATTACTTGATAGCCTAAGTGTGATAGATGTCGGTTATGAATACGACCTATCACTGAACTATATGACCAAGATACGTTGCTTTTGAAAGTATACAAAATTATGTGTTGGTATTTTATTTTATCTCTTCAGTGATAGTGTAAGATATTATAAATACGATGTGTTGATGTCTTATTTGTTTTACTGCTTTCTTTACTTCTTAGTTGGGATCAATGATTAGAGATTCACAACTTGAGACATATAATATATATACGATGGTTTCCTTATTTGGATTATTTTGCTCGATGTACCAGTCTCGTGTTGTAGATTTCTAATTATTGGTTTCATTAGATTGTCTTTTTTTAGTTCGATGTTTAATATTTAGATATCTACATTTTGAGACTTATGGTATATACATGAGGGTTTTTTGTTTGGATTATTTCGCTCGACATACTATGTCTCGTATTGTAGGTTTTTAAATGTTAATTTCACTTAGATATAGGAAAAATAAATCTAGGTAGACTATGCTTAATAGATAGAGCATTCACTCTATCTAGCAACCTTTTCCCTGGTGGAGGATGTAGGTAATCTTGCTGTAGCGCTCTGGCGCTCTTGCTGTTGTTCTTTTTCTTTTAAATTACTTTTCAGATAGTTCGGAGTTTCGGAGAGCCGTATGGTGATGGAGTTCTGGCATAGTCGCCATCGCGTATTTTTACTTGTAGAGACTCCACAATAGTTTTGAGTTTCATTCAGACATTAGAGTTTCATATTCATATTATAAAGGCAGTGTGCCTTAGTATGATTTTTAGTTAATTCATGTTGAGACATTTTTATTATTCAGATATTAGACATATTATAGTTGAGACATGATTCTTTTTATTTATGGGATATCTCTTCTATATCATGTCTATTACATTTATTTCCTTTATTTTGCCTATTTTATACCTGCACTTCTATTTGGTTCCACTAGAGGATATTGTTGTGATTAGTAAAATATGTTTATGCACAGTGTGGGTGCATGGCAGGTTTGACATCTCTGGTTTTACCTTGGACTGTAGCCTTGTGTGAACCCAGGGGCGTCACAGTTAGTATCAGAGCTCTAGTTCTAGCATCCTAGGATAATTCCTGTGTCGAGTCGTGGAGCTAGTATAGAGTTTCTTAGAAATCATGTATAGAGTCCGCTAGGAATTCCTAGAATGAGTGAGGACGTTATATACGTATATTTAAAAATTACAAAATTTTTTTTGTGACAACTACCTTACTTTGATTGAAAAGTAATTGCATGAATGATAAGTGATACAGTTTTTCCTATTGGTATGACAACTACCTTACTTTGATTGAAAAGTAATTGCATGAATGATAAGTGATACAGTTTTTCCTATTGGTATATGTTATGTTATTTATGATTGGGATCTCAATTGCATGAATGATAAGTGATACAGTTTTTCCTATTGGTATATGTTATGTTATTTATGATTGGGATCTCATATACTGTGTCAAATAAGCTCTTCTCTTGGTATTATAAATATTGGAACGAGGATGTGATCACTGTAAAGCTTGTACCCAGAGAGCTGGGTAAGTAGAGCCCGAGCCGCAACAGGCTCTACAGTATCTGATCGACTTAGTAACACCGATTGCAGAAGTAGAGACTAGCAACACTCGAGGAGTGAGTAACAAGCCAGATATTACTCTCTGAAGTTCCACTACCAGTTGTACCAACTATATGTTAGACCCTAGAGGGGGGGTGATTAGGGTCTTATGCTAATCTAATCCGATTAAATGCCAATTAAAAATAATTAACAAGTTGTATTCTTGCAAGGTAGATATATAAAGAGATATGTGCAAGAATAAGCAATATACACAATGAGATATATCCTATATGATGAATATATATATGCAAGGATATATAAACTAACACAAGGGTAAAATAAACAATCTACACAAGTGATAGGGTAATATGATGAGCAATACACAAAGGCGATATAAGATATGAAAACAAGAATAAGAACGCCAATGCAATCACAAACACACGATATGATCACGGAGTTCGGACCTTCCGTCCTACGTCTCCGCTCCCCACTCCCGGGTAGAAATCCACTATCACAACCGGGTTTTCTACGTTCACCCGAACAACGTTTACACCTCACAGTATCGGTTTTCAACGCTCACCGATCAACGTCACTCCTCACAATCGGTTTCCTAGTTCACCGAAAACTTTCACCCCACACTCGGTTTCTAGCTCACCGAAAACCTCACAACACACTCGGTTTCTAGCTCACCGAAAACCTAACAATCTCACAATGCAACAAATATAATTTGTTCTCTAATATGGATGAGAACACAATTAAAGCACAACTCAAAGTTACAACCTCTCACCACCCAACTATACTATGTATGTAAATACTAAAAGCTCAATGTGGGTGTGTGTAACAATGAGTATAAATCAAATCAACTAAACTCAAATATAAAATCTAGCTTAGATTGTGTTTTGGTTATAAATAGAACCACGTTTTTAGGGTTTCTTAAGGAGAGAATTAGCATTGTTTTGAGCACTTTGAGAGGGAGATATTGTGAGGAAGTTGAGAGCTTTGGTTAGGGTTATATTTGAGTGATTTTATGAGTTATAACCCGTTGTATTTATCCTCCATATAGTGAAATCTCCCCCATCCTTTCCCCGTGGACGTAGGCAATTACCGAACCACGTAAATTCCTGTGTTTGTGTGTGATTTTGATCGTTATTTTGTGAATTGCACTCGTGTTTGGTTTTGGTTTTCTTCTCTCATCGCTCACCGACTCATTTGGTTGTCGAGCACGCTTCCGCATGACACGCAACAAGTGGTATCAGAGCTCATATTCTAGATCTAGGGTTTTGGATTAGATGGAGGAAGATTCAGTTGGAAGCTTGGTTCGTGGAGTTCTAGGCTTTGGTGGAGTTAGGGTTCGAAGTTACCGTTGGAGATCTCGCTTTCCTCGTGTGGTTAGGAGTTCTATTTGGAATCCAATCTAGGGTTCAGTTGGGTAATTTCTTATTCATTTCAAAGTTTGAATCTTCCTTTGTAATTTGGAATTTGTGATTATGGGTGAAGAAGTTGGTAAAAACAGTAAGATGACAGGTACAGTTCAAGTGGGTTTTTAGAACACTAAGATTAGTGTAGTGAAATATGACGGCAAAATCAATTTTAGTTTGTGAATGAGCGACGTACAAGATGTGCTCAATGCTCAAAATTTTGAGGAGACCATCATGGTCGATGTGAGGTCACCTAAATATGAAGAGGCGGTATAGGAAAAGATGAATAGGAACGCTTGTGGGGTGATCAGGTTCTGTTTGGAACAGGAGCTGAAATATGATGTGATTGGGGTGATGTCTGCGATGAAGATATGGGAAATTCTTAACATTAAGTATCTTACGAAGAGTGTTGAGAACATGTTACATTTGCTGCGTAGGTTATTCAGATTCCAGATGTCCCGAGGCACCTCATTTGTGGCTCATGTGAACAACTACACTAAGTTGTTGTCGGACTTGGTGAACGTGGATGAGAAGATCACGGATGAGTATAAGGCTATTATTCTTTTAGGCTTCTTACCAGATGAGGAGTATGATACATTCGTGCTTACTTTGCTGAACGGGAGATCTTCTATCACTTATAGAGAAGTGACTAACACATTGACGAACTACGACTTGAGGAGGAAGGAAAAGGAGACTTCCCACGCTAGTACTTTAGGAGAGGCCATATCGACGAAAGGTAGAAGCTCATATCAGAAAGGTGGAAATAGAGGGAGGTCAAAGTCAAGAGGTCGTCACCAGCTTAAAAATAACTAATGTGTATTCTGCAAGGAGCAGGGACATTGGAAGAGAGACTGCCCAAAGGTCAAAGAAAAGGAGAATACATTCTGCAAGGAGCAGGGACATTGGAAGAGAGACTGCCCAAAGGTCAAAGAAAAGGAGAATAGCAAGAATAAGGGCCCGAAGGCCAATAAGGTGAATGTTGCGAAAGGCGATGATTCCGATGATTCGAGGTTTTCTATTTTGACTACTCCGGAGGTGAACCATTTGGATGCTTCAGATTGGATGCTTGATTCTGACGCTACTTATCATGTGGCTCCTAGGTGAAATTGGTTTTCATCGTTTGAGAGACTCGACGGGGTTGTTGTTGTCATGAGAAATGATCAATCCTATGATATTTATGGGATTGGTACTGTGAGGATTCAGATGTATGATGGAGTAGTCCATGAGTTGAAGGAGGTAAGATTCGTTCCTCAACTAAAGAAGAATCTTATCACAGTTGGAGCTTTGGAGGCTAAGGGATTCAGGGTGACCTTTGAGGACGCTGTAGCGAATGTTACTAAGGGATCTTTGGTGGTGATGAAGGGAGTCCGCAGTCGAAATTTATACTATTTGAAAGGGAACATCAAGATTGGCCAGGTTGCTTCGGCTACTTCAGAGGCGGACATGAGTAGGCTTTGGTATTATAGATTAGAGCACACAGGAGAGAAGTCACTGCAGGCTTTGTGCAAGCAGGGGCTATTGAAGGGAGCCAAGAGTGATAAAGTGGAATTCTGTGAGCACTGTGTTCTTAGCAAGAAGACGAATGTAAAGTTTGGGATGGCCATGCATAGGACGAGGGGCATCTTGGACTACGTGCACACAAATGTTTGGGGTCCTACCAAGATTACATCACTTGGTGGTCAATATTAGTTCGTCACGTTTGTTTATGACTATTCTAGGCGTTGTTAGGTGTACACAATGAAGCATAAGAATGAAGTCCTAGCTTTATTTGTAGAGTGGAAGAAGAGATTAGAACTGCAGACTAGGAGAAAGATCAAGACGTTGCGATCCGATAACGGCGGCGAGTATACTTCAGACCCCTTTCAGCAACTATGTCGAGACGAGGGCATAGAGAGGCACTTCACAGTTAGTCATACACCACAGCAAAATAGGATAGTAGAGAGGTTAAATCGGTCTTTGCTGAAGAAGATTCGATGTTTATTGGCGCATAGTGGTTTGGAGAAGATCTTTTGGGCTGAGGCACTTTCATATGCGAGTCACCTCATTAATAGGCTGCCTTCATCTACGATTGAGGGAATGACCCCTATGGAGATGTGGTCGGGAGAGACAGCACATGACTATGACCAGGTTAAGGTATTTGGTTGCCCTGCATATTATCATGTTAGAACTGATAAGTTGGAACCTTGAGCTAGGAAGGTCATATTTGTAGGATTCAAGCATGGTGTCAAGGGATACAAGCTTTGGGATCCAGTTAATAAGAAGATTATGCTGAGTAGGGACGTCACATTCGATGAGACTTCTATCTTGAAGCTTCTCAGCTCTCATCAGGTGGAGAGTGACCTGACAGAGGAGATATCGCATTTAGTGGAGATTGATGCAACTCCACAGTGTCCAGATGGTGTAGTATCCATTAGAGTACCGACTGAGGTGACGCCAGGCTAGCACGACGGTGATGCGGAGGATACAGGTACTCATGTGTAGGATCAGGGACCGACGGCTCAGGTTCAGGATTTTATTACGGTTCGGAGACAGAGGAGAGACAGACGGGTGCCAGCACGGTATGCCGACACAGTTGCATATGCACTTTTGGTGGAGAGTATCAATGAGATGATATATACTACTTTCAGAGAGGCCGAACAGAGTTCGGAGGCTGATTCGTGGCAGGTAGCTATACAGGAGGAGATGGAGTCTCTTCATAAGAACGATACATGGGAGCTTATTGAGCTTCCAAAGGGGCGGAAGGCGATTGGGTGCAAGTGGGTGTACACGAAGAAGGAGGGAATTGAGGGCACTCCAGTGAGGTTCAAGGCTAGGTTGGTTACGAAGGTCTATGCACAGGAGGAAGGTATTGATTACAATGAGGTTTTCTCTCTGGTGGTGAAGCATTCTTCGATTCGGATTCTGTTAGCTTTGGTGGCACAATATGGATTAGAGTTAGATCAGTTGGATGTGAAGACGACATTTCTTCATGGTGTTTGGTGGCACAATATGGATTAGAGTTAGATCAGTTGGATGTGAAGACGACATTTCTTCATGGTGATCTTAATGAAGAAATATATATGACTTTAGATCAGTTGGATGTGAAGACGACATTTCTTCATGGTGATCTTAATGAAGAAATATATATGACTCAGCTATGGGGATTCCGAGCTGTAGGGAAGAATAAGTTGGTTTGCAGGTTAAAGAAATAGCTATACGGTTTGAAGCAGTCTCCTTGACAGTGGTATAGGTGATTTGATGGTTTTATGCTTGGTCATTCATACACTCGGAGTCAGTTTGATCCTTGCGTGTATTTTCGTAAGTTGAGAAAAGGTACGTACATTAATTTATTGCTTTATGTCGATGACATGTTGGTTGCCTCTGCTTCCAAGTCGGCTATAGATGAGTTGAAAGTTTAGCTTTCAAATGAGTTTGAGATGAATGGCTTGGGTGAGGCCAAACATATTTTGGGAATGAAGATCGGCAGAGACAAGAAGAAGGGCAGAATTTGTTTAACATAGGTGGCTTATTTGAAGAAGGTTCTACAGCGATTTCATGTTAGCATGGATACGAAGCCAGTTAGTATACCATTGGGAGCCTATTTGAAGCTTTCAACTGGTCTTTCACCGAAGTCAGTTGAAGATCGAGAGTTAATGTCGAAGACTCCATATGTGAGTGCGGTTGGGAGTTTGATGTATGCGATGGTATGTACGAGGCCGAATTTGTCACAGGCGGTGAGCATGGTTTCGAGATACATGCACGATACAAGAGTGGGTCATTGGGATGCCGTGAGATGGATTTTGAGGTACATTCGAGGTACGCTCAATGTTGGTTTGGTTTATGAGCGGGACACTACAGGTGGGCAGCTATGCATTGGCTATGTTGATTCAGATTATGTCGGAGATTTAGATAAGCACCGGTCTATTACAGGGTATGTGTTTACTTTGACCTATGCGCCGGTGTGTTGGAGATGCATCTTACAATCTATGGTGGCTTTGTCTACGATGGAGGCAGAGTATATGATGGTTACGGAGGCCGTGAAGGAGGCTATTTGACTTCGAGGACTTTTGGAGGAACTTGGTATATCGCAGCGGTCCGTCACCATTCATTATGATAGCATGAGTGCTATCTATTTGGCGAAGAATCAAGTTTTTCATGTGAGGACGAAGCACATTAACGTTCGTTATCACTTCGTTCGGGATGTTCTTGAAGATGGCGATGTGGTGATTGTGAAAGTCTACACGAAGGATAATCTGACGGATATGCTTACTAAGGTGGTTCCGAGTAACAAGTTTGATCATTGTCGAAACTTGTTGCATATTCGTGATTGTTGAGGCCGTTGACGGCCATTTAGATGAACTACGGACGGCTTGATCCCTTGGGAGAGAGGGTACGTCTGCAACCACATTGGTGCAGCCAAGTTTGGAGAGACGACACATTGGTGCTCATGTTGGTGTCGGCTTAGTGTTGAGAACACTTCGCCGAAGTGGAGAATTGTGAAAACGGCGAAGGAATTGAGAAAAACATAAAGAATAAGCAAAACAGACTCCACCACACCCTGGTGTGGTGTCTGCCACGTCGGTAGTAGAATCTGTCTTGTTTGCCATGGGTGTGGTGTCTACCACACCCTGGTATGACAGAATCTGTCCTGTCTGCTATGGGTATGGTGTGTGCCATACCAGGGTGTGACAGACTCATTTTTAGAATCTTAATCTATTTGGGATTGTGTTTTGTTATAAATAGAACCACGTTTTTTAGGGTTTCTTAATGAGAGAATTAGCATTGTTTTGAGCACTTTGAGAGGGAGATATTGTGAGGGAGTTGAGAGCTTTGGTTAGGGTTATATTTGAGTGATTTTGTGAGTTGTAACCCGTTGTATTTCTTCTTCATATAGTGATTAGGGTTATATTTGAGTGATTTTGTGAGTTGTAACCCGTTGTATTTCTTCTTCATATAGTGAAATCTCCTCATCCTCTCCCCGTGAACGTAGGCAATTGCCGAACCACGTAAATTCATGTGTTTGTGTGTGATTTTGATCATTATTTTGTGAATTGCACTCGTGTTTGGTTTTGGTTTTCTTCTCTCATCGCTTACCGACTCGTTTGGTTGTCGAGCACGCTTCCGCACGACGCGCAACAATCATAATGTGGAGTTGCTTTCTTGTGTGGCATATCTTGAACCAAGTAACTCATTCTCATCGTTTGATAAGGGAAAATTGATTTGATTAGCCGAGTTTTATCGTAGATTTTCCTGAATTAGATTGCATGGAGCTTAGTGGTCAGCTTGGAAAGTACATTTTTTATGTAACTACTCATCATGATTTTTGCGAAGTTGAAGGGATTGGTAAGCTTGCTAAGAAGTTGGTTGAATCGAAGATAGATACGTTATATCTTTTGGTGTACAAGTTGGTGAAGTTGGCACTAATCTTACCGGTTGTAACGACAAGTGTTGAAAGAGCATTTTCGGTAATGATTAAGAATGATCTTCAAAACTGATAGGTAGATGAGTATATGAATGATTGTTTGGTGCCTTATATTGAAAATGATATATTTCCTAAAATTGATGATGATGATGTTATGAAACAATTTCAAGAAATGAAGCCAAGAAGAATGCTTTTGTAATACTATATTATTATTGGAAATATGATTTTGAAAGCCTTATTATGTAATGATGTTAAGATTGTATTCCCACAGCCGAAATTCCTGGCTCCGCCACTCATTTTAGAGCACTTAGTGCAAGTTTTTAGTGAGGGTATATAAGTGCTACAAAAGACAATTGCAGCATAGGGGAAGCTAAAGGGTATTTAAGTGCAATTAAGCCTTTTGAAAATGAATAAAGATCTTGGTTAGACGCTCGACTATTTTGCATGTATCGTCTTAGCTGAATATATACTCCTAGTTCCGACTTCAGCAATACATGATACATCGGAAACAAACTAGAGAAAGACAAAGGCACCAAAATACAACTTAAAGTAAAAGTGGGGGAAGGCCTAGAATCTGATTATTGACCGCACTAAAAAGTTTGTTAGTATTTGTTTGTTTAAAAAAACAAGATAGTCCCACATTGGAATTTTGAACATTCTTTTAGAGGGTTGTTAGTATTTGTTTGTTTAAAAAAACAAGATAGTCCCACATTGGAATTTTGAACATTCTTTTAGAGGTTTAAAAGCATTGAATGCTACATTGGAATTTTGAACATTCTTTTAGAGGTTTAAAAGCATTGAATGCTTATTGGGCTTTGAATAATGGATCAAAGGGTAGGTTTCTAAACCCGCGTGCGGGTAGCGCGAATAATACGCGATTTTGACGCGATTAAATGTTCTATTTTTTATATATAATTATATATTGAATATATTATTTCTAATGTTATTTTGAATTTTAAAAATTATGAAAAGACAAGTGACTGTTGAAAAGTGGTTGTTTGCTCCAAGGGGTGTTTTGAAAAGTTATGACTGTTGGAAGTACCTTTTCAAACCTATAAATAGTTTATGTTTTCAGATATCTAAAAAATAATTCTTTTCTGAATCTTTTCTATCAAGAACATCTGCAATATTATAAACTTGTTTCACAACGAATTAAGGAAAATTCCAGATTTACTTACTAGAATTTTCATTTTCTATTGTATCCTGGGAAGAAAATTTGCATTAACCCGAAGCAACTTTGAACATTTTCTATTGTATCCTGGGAAGAAAATTTGCATTAACCCGAAGCAACTTTGAATATCAAGTGGGGGCAAATATTTCCGAAGCAACTTTGAATATCAAGTGGGGGCAAATATTTCTTTAAGGAAAGTGTTTCACGCCTCAGAATTTCCGTCTCCTTCATTTTAAAACTAACAAAGTTACCATCTACTGATACAATTAAAATTATAATTAATTAAAAATGAGAGGATTTCCATATCTTCCTCTTTTTCTTCTATCCCAGAATCCGGCAGCAGCAAAATGGAACAAGATATTGGCTCCCTACTTCAGCTTGAGGTTAATGTTTCAATGGATCCATAAACAAACTACAGTGAGACGGTGAGCAGTAAGCAGACCATTTTCCGCTGCATTCACTAGCTCAATCAAAACCAGATGCATCATAATTAAATCACAAAAGCAGTGAAAATCAACTGATATTTTATCTTCGTCCTCGTCATCATCTCCACTTGTCGATCCTAAAAACTAAAAACCAATCCTCTCCATTGGATCCTGATTCATCCAATGTCTGAGATTAAAGCTGCATAAGGGTAATCAGGTAAAATTAACAGCCCCCAAAGAGAGGTAATTAATGCTTGTCTGTTGAGTTCTCCATGCAAGAGTAAGAAATAAATGCATGTGCTGTAATTTTATTTCCAACAATTAAATAATTAAATAATAAATGCAAGTTTAGTTTTCCATTTCCCCATGTGATCTCACGGCTCAGGCAACCAAAAAAAAAATCTAGAGTCACTGGAGTGAATCTGGATCCACTGCAGTGAATCGAGAATCATTGTAATCGAGATTCACTTCAGTTGTTTTTCTTCATCTCGAGCGTTATCGTTTTTGAGAATTATTACTAATTAATTGCTAATTAATTACAGTGTGTTTCGTGAAATGGAGTGTTTGACTGGATAATTAATTATAGTGTGTTTCCTTAATGAATCTTTCTTAAATTACCCCTTTTACATTAATTTTGACAGGTGATGTGTATTTAATATGTATTTATTTTCAATTCTGCCATTTTTAATTCACTGCAGTGGATGAATCTCGATTCACTATAATGAATCGAGATTCACTGAAGTAGTGAATCGAGATTCACTTCACTTCAAATAGTCACTGATGCGAAAGAAACTTCATCCCTTCGTATTCATTGTTTCACAGACATGTCTCTTCATAAAATAGGGGCAACAAACAACCAATGAATTCAGATTCGCTTGAGTGAATCCAGATTCAGTGGATTGAATCCAGATTCACTCCAGCGAATCCAGTTTCACTTCAGTAGCAGCACAACAGCACATCAGTAGCAACACAGCACAACAAGACCACCAACTTGTGAACAACAATTAAATAAATATTAACTCTAACTTGTGAACAATAACTAAATAAACATTAACTAGATATGGCTCTCGATTCACTCCAATGAATCTAGATTCACTGGAGTGAATCCAGATTCACTAGAGTGAATCCAGATTCACTCCAGCGAATCTAGAGAGAGAGAGAGAGAGCGACGTCGGCGATGGGGCTTCAGCGTCTTCGAGAAGCCGGTCGAGGGGAGCTCGTCGAGGGGCTTCGTCTAAAAGCGGGTCAAGAGTCTGATTGCCGTTGGCGATCTGTTCGAGGGTCTTCGACGTCGTTGGGAGATAACTGGTCGAGGGTCTTTGGCGTCGGCGAGAAGTTGGTCGAGGGGAGCTTGTCGAGGGTCCTCGGCGTCGACGCGCTTGTCGAGACTCGTCGGCGTGAGCTAGAGCGCAGGGGGAGGGAGAGCTCAGGAGGAAATTTGGGGATCTCAAATTGGGAGAGCTCGAGCTCTTTAATTCACGTGAGCTGCAGTTTCCAATGTTGCCAGCCACCATTGTTCGTTCCAATTTTACCCTTTTCACATTATTCTTTACAGCTGATGTGTATTAGATTTGTCTATATTTTCAATTCTGCCATCGAAATGACAAAAATATTTGTATTGTTCTCACCGCCTCACCTATGGCGGTAACTTTTCTTTCACCGCCTCCCGACAATATAAAAGGGGAGGAAAGGGGAAAATTTAGGGCTAAAAAAAAGATGAAAATGCAAGAAAAGAAAAGAAGAAGAAGATTAGGGAAAAGGGAAAAGAGAGGAATTTCATCAAAATTCAAGACAATCCAAAGGATCTGGTTAATATCCAGGGGAGTAACATTTTGAGAAAGTCGCGATCACTAGAGGTGAGTTCATTTCTCACTAGTATTTTTATAATATGAAATTGCATGAGTGTTATGTTTGATTTATCTTATGATCGATAAATAAATAATATATCATTTTTATGTATATAAAAGATTTGATCTACTTCTGTTGTGGCGTAAACCATAAATATGATGTTGTTTCGTACAAGATATGAAAAATCAATTTGATTTTATACGAACTATGAAAAGTGAATTTGGCTCTCATGTAGTTTCAACTAATTTTGGGTTGCTTTATCTAGAAATTTTTGATGAAATATTTTGAACATATTTTAACAGTTTTACGGATTCAAAGATTTTTTGTGACATAGTATCTGATAAAAATAAAGAAAAATGAAAATTCGTAAACTAAAAATGAAAATTCGTAAACTATTTTAAATGGGATAAGAAGTTTTACCTTGTCCACTTTATTTGAAAATATCTATAAATTCTGATATGCAAAGTATTACTCATTTTGACAAGTAATTCTCGATGTTTTCAAACCCTCTAAAAGTCCACTATTGAGTAATTTTGCCTGCCATATGGTGAATGCACCTTATTTGGCCCCTCTGTATTGGCCCTTCTGAAATATGTTCTGGCCCCTTTGTATTTGGCCAGTAACCTATGGCAGTGTTAGGTGCATTCGATTCCTGGGAATTATCTGTTATTTGATGCGTTTTACGCATTGCCATGCTACCGGGCTATAATCCGTAGCCTTAGTGTGACATATGAGGCGATTCTTGTGTTTCATGAATTACCAACCGGAAATATGGAGCTAAGTGCTATACGGGGCTAAGTGCTATACCGTGTAGATGCGGTGAGAGTAGAGCTTGTAGGAGCCACCTCTAGAATCCACATCGCCTGACAGTAATAGATTTGTGATTTTGAGATTTGAGCGTGAATTCGCAGAATACGATTCATCGAGATTTAATATTCTCACAATTGACTGTGAAATTGAGAAAATAAAAGTCCTCTGGTTTTGTACCCAATTTAATAACTTCTTTTCTTGTTAATATTTACCTTGATTCGAAAGGGTCTGGTTTTAATAAAATGTTACAGTATATTCAGTTACATATAAGAAAGAAAATATAACTATTGTATTCTTTCGTGTAGATGACAATATTATGATATTTGGATCGTATTTTGCTATTTTTAAATTTCTGGAGCAAAACTTATAATTTATTATTCTCAGAATTATTATTTTATTAGTTATCTAGGAACTCTAGTGGGAAATGTTCTCACTGAGCTTTTTAGCTCACTCCGTTGTTTTTTTAATTTTTTTCAGATCTGAGTTAGAAAAATGATAATCCAAAGTTTTGATCATGTGCATGGTTGAGAAGTGCTTAATTACCAGTGGTGATATGTTCAGCAAAAGAATTTTTGCGCTGTAAATATTTATAACGGTAAGGGTTGTGGAATGTAAGTAACATTTATAAGTATATATATAGTTTGTTTTGAGTTGCTATCATCAGCAGGTTTAAAAATACTTTGAGATAAACTATGGAGTATAAGTGTCAGGCTTGACTCGTGCACAAGACTTGTCTTGTGCATGGGTCGTTGCTGTCGCGCATCCCGTATTTTATGAATTTCTGCTGCAGATTCGGGGCGTGACTATAAAGTGGTATCAGAGCTTAGGGTGTAGGTCCTAATTAATTTTGGAGATGGTTTAGTAATGAAAGAAAAAATATATATATTGGATTTTAGTGCATGGAAATGAAAGTTGATGTTTTATTTTGAAGTCTGATTAAGGACAATATGAATATTATTGGATCAACTTTAGTTATAGAGGTATATGATTTTACATTCATTGATTACAAAATTCCTTATTTAGTTTTCCTGGATATAAAGGAATTAGTTCAGCTTAACTGGAGGCATGTTTGACATATAAATTCCTTATTTAGTTTTCCTGGATATAAAGGAATTAGTTCAGCTTAACTGGAGGCATGTTTGACATATGTGGCTCATGAAAATATTATCTGAATTAGTTCAGCTTAACTGGAGGCATGTTTGACATATGTGGCTCATGAAAATATTATCTGATGATATATACTATTATGATAAGGAAAATTCAAGGATTAGTTATAGATGATCATTATGATTAAACTTTCATGTTAAATGTATTTATTTTGGTGATGTTAGGTTGTGACGACACTTGATGGGAGAGATTATCATTTGAGATTTATAGAAAAGAAATTTGATGGTTTATTTTGAGATGTTATATTAGATAGTATGCCAACTTAGTTGGTTGATGATTATAGAAAATTCTATGTATGAATTCTAGTTAGAAACATGAAAGTATAGACTTTATAAATGTGGAAGACTATGAAGGCTATTAGTTTTGATTTTTTTTCAAGGACTTACATGTATAGCTTGTGCAGCATACTACAGGGTAAAATATGTGGTTATTACTTAAATATTGCCTATGTACATAACTTGAGTAATTCATAGAGTAATGTTATTGATGATTGTTATTATGAATTATGATACTATTCCTTGATGACACCAACCAGATGACAATGCATCGATAGACTTCAAAAAAAAATTGTTTGGTGGATGAGATAGTCTAATCATAAATGAATCAATTTGTAGTGGCCTCTTTGATGATGTATGAATATTTTTTTTCAAAAGTCGACATGGGCAAAAGAATATCTGAGGATTATTTTTGTGACATTATGATAGAGCTAAAATTTAGATAAAGTTATTACATTTTGAATTTTGATTAAAGATTGTTTCTTTTAGTTTGTTAATATATTAATAACTTTCAATGTCTCTGGACCTATGTTGAATTTGTGATTTATTTTTAGTATTCTAACAAGTGCAAGATAGAATACCATGAGTTGAAGGACACTCAAAAATATTTTTGCAAAGTTTGATATATGACAAATTATTCACACAATTGTAGAAATGTGAAGTTGTTGGAGAGTATTCCCTACTTTTGTACTCACTATATTATTTTAGTATAAGCATTTTGATACTAGCCCACTTAGGTTTACGCTATAGATGCTGAAAATGTATTAAGATGTACTATATTATTTCCCCTCAGTCACCATGTAGCACATAGTGAAAGCTTATAAAGTGATGACTTTGATAATAGCTTTCAATTGCTTTGAACGTAATTGAATATGCGATTTATCTTGAATGAATAATAGCTTTCAATTGCTTTGAACGTAATTGAATATGCGATTTATCTTGAATGAGAAGTGCAAAAAAAAACTTTTTGTGAAAGGAGCTTTGAACGTAATTGAATATGCGATTTATCTTGAATGAGAAGTGCAAAAAAAAACTTTTTGTGAAAGGACTGATTTGTTTATGCACTTATTTCACGATCAGTGGATTTTATTAGCATACAATAATTTTCATATGCTATCTTTGAATCATTCTTTACAAAATGGAAATATATATGGATCTTGGACGATAAAGTCATATGAGTTGCAGAGTAGATGGTATTTACATCGATTATTAGTATCTCAAGAATTATATTTACCATGAAAGAGACATTGTATGAGAAGGATTGTAACAGTACATTGTTGTGATATTTTAACAGTGGAAAAAAAATTAACCAAATGTAAGAAAATGTTCGTGCTAATGACTTAACAATGGAGATTTTATAAAAAAAAAAGAATAGCCTATGTGCGCGAAATGATCCTAAGCTAAGTATAGAAATTTAGAAGTCAATCTCTTATTGATACATTTTTATTCAGGTAGTACAAGGATGAATAAAGACTTGTGAGCAGCATTCCGGTTGATTCATAGGAAATATAGATTGCAGATTATGTTTCTGTGCTTGATGTTTGAGCTTGTGAAGGTTGAGCATTATAAGATTTTAGACTTTGTTTAACCTCATTATATTTTATGACAATAAGAGTGTAGGCGTCAAAAATTACCCATAGGTCATCGCATGTGGCTCGAGACAGGGAGAAGATGATGAACATTGCTATTAGAGTTACAGAAGCTTATTTGACAATGACAAACGCATGAAGTGAGTCGAAGGATCATATGAAGCAACAGAACTTTGAAATAACGGAAACAAGAGCTAATCGGGAGCCCCGCGTCGTTTATGAAAGGCGGAGCACCCCTTGTGTCCCATTTACTCCACATATGATTCAATCATAGGAGCCCGTAGATCTCCTCGTCGTCTTTCTGATGCATCTTGAACCGTGTAATTCCGAGTCCGGACGACGAATATACAGTGGAAACAAACTCGACACACCAAAAATAAAAAAAACCAAACCGAGACACCCCGGGGAGTTGTATGGTGGAAACAAACTTCGGCTTCTTGATTCCTTCACGAATCGACAAAGTTTTGGATCTGATTTGATCGTCAGGTGGTCCACGGATATCAACGTCCCCGTCACAGGCCAAGATCTCACGCAAGCAGCGGGCGATAAACACCCATTGCGTTTGTTT
This sequence comes from Asparagus officinalis, assembly GCF_001876935.1. Lineage (NCBI taxonomy): Eukaryota > Viridiplantae > Streptophyta > Magnoliopsida > Asparagales > Asparagaceae > Asparagus > Asparagus officinalis. The sequence continues at coordinate 144,657,885 of NC_033797.1, read as the reverse complement.
GAAGAGAGTTGTATTTTTCTTATTTTCATTATATAAGAAAGTCTTATAAAAAGACTAATTTTACTTTGAATCTGTAATCGATAAACGTGTAATGGATTCAGCAATGAAGACATCAACTTTCACCGCAAACAAGCTGGCGACCACAGTGGGAGTCAACAACCTCGCTACCGAGGCTGTCGTTCCACAGCCAACGATCAAGATCCCTGTGGCTGAAGAGGTCGAATACGAGTTCGACCAATAGAAATTCAAGGAATACGTCTTCTCCTCCTCCTCCAGATCTTCTTCTTACAAACGCAGGAAAACCACTGCTGTGAAGAATGTGCCTTCAGATCCAAAGACCAGGGCTGATGATCTAAACCCGAATACAGTGAAAGACCCCTCTCCGGCCTCTAAAGAAACCAGATCCAATGTTCATGACAACTCTTCAAAAGTCAAAGAGTTGCCCGTTGAAAGTGCACCAGTGCTGACGAAGAGGGCTCGTCAAAGGCGCCGTCAATATCTCACGCACCAATTTGCCAAGGCTTTGAAGTATGTTGACGGGATTTGCTATGATGCGGATCTGAAACTCAGAAGGTGTCAAGTGATCCAGTAGCAAGCTTCGGGAACCTCCTCCCAACCACATACTAACGAATAGGTTCGTGTCAAACAGAACCGTTTCACTCTTGAGGAGCGCATTCAGAAGCGTCGCATACTTCTTACGCATGCCTAGATCCTGGTGTGAAAAGCACAAGAAATGCAAAAGGAAGAGGCGGTTAAGAGATCGCCATGATCCAAACAAATTTTGATGCCAAAGGCTAAATCAACGCCTAAGGCAAAAGCAGGCGACGTTGCTCCCTAGCCTTCGTTAACTTCGGATCCCGTTCCTTCCACTCCCACACCCTCGATAGAATCCTACGACGGTATGAATCTCTCCAGAGTTAGAATTCCATTAAAGGATCACCTTAGTCCTCAACATGAAGATCGAGGCAAAACTCCTATTAAAGAACGCTTGGGCCTAGTGAAGGAACCCCAAGCAACTCAACAAGCTAAGGGTCGCACACGCCTTCATGACAATATGAAGCCTTGTCATAAGGAGAAAATTCTAACAACTAACCGCATCGGACTACGAGTCGAAGGCCAGGAGCCCGTTAAGGTTTCACCCTCAGAAAGGTGTGATTCCAAACGTGTGACTCCTGCAGACACTAACAAGGAGTTGTTTACTCAGAAGAAAACACATCAGGCAGATGAATGCGTTATACCTGAGAATTCATGTAATCAACCGATAGGTTGCTTTGACCGCAGCATCGAGGAGTTGTACTATCGGGCTAGGGGTACGAATAAATCTCAAAAAAGAGATACCTAGGAAGCGGACTCTCACTGTTCGTGTACCAAAATTATCAGGGCAGTACTATCAGCGTGTAGCTACCCTAAGACCACTCCACAGAGGGTCTCGGTATTCCAAAGGCTTTCCTATGAAGCGTCGGAAACCAAGCCAAGGTGTTTCCGTAGAAAAAGATCAGCTGCGCGAGACGACGAACTCCCAGAGGTCATTATCAATATGGCTGATAAAGGGAAGTCAACGCTAAGTTTTAGTTCTCGTTATTTTTCAGATGTATCCTAACGTATAACTCGGTTACACGTAGGAATTACTATGTGTAGGGACTATCAGAGGATGAATAGTGGATTATCCTCAGATGATGAAGTATCAGATACGAACTCTGCCATCGTTTCTGACAATACGGTGTCCAGCATAGGACAATCTCGTGAGGCGTTCATGATCAACACTGAGCAAATGACCAAGATCATCGAGGATGCTTTGGCTAAGCAAAAAGAGAACTTCAAGTTTGAATTGGAAATAACCATGATACAGATGAAGGAAGAGCATGACCGACAGATACATGCTTTATCCAATCAACTTGGTGAATCCACCCGCCGCACCCAGAACGCCGTAGTTGACAGTGATCCAGAAGTAGACGAAATCATCATGGCCGATGCACCCTCTAAAAATACTGGGGGTGGTTCAAATGCGTCCCCTACAAATAATAACGTTGGGGGTGGTCCCGCCAAAGATAATAATACCGGGGGTGACCATATTGTTCCTCTCGAAAATCATCCAAAACATGATACAGATGAGGATGAGAAGATGAAAGACCTCAAGAGCAAAATTAACTCTCTAATGTCTGCTCGAGAGGTAAAGAAGACCGACATTCCATGTCCTTACCCGAAAGAGTGGGATTCGATCTCGTATCCGACGAAGTTCAACCTGATCAACTTCACGCCGTTCGACAGGAAGGGCTCGCCTACTCAGCATCTAATCTACTTCAAGTCCCACTTGGGCACGATCTCTGACAATAAAGCCTTGATGGTTCGGTCATTCGTCGGCACTCTTCGCGGGCCTGCCTTCGATTGGTATCACCGTCTCAAGCCTGGAAGCATCAACAACTGGGACGATATGGAGAGCTCATTCCTCGGCAACTTCTTTGACGATGACACCGAGATATCCATCAAGACATTCTTTGAGGAGAAACAGGTGTTGGCCTTCTTGTTTTAATGATGTTTAACAAACAATTTATAACTAATGTTGTTTGTCTAGTGTTTGTGTTTTTCGTATTTATTCTAGGCAAACAACAAGTTGGAGGATGGATGGATTGCGCCATAATGATCATATCCAATGGAGGTTAGTGGAATAGTGCGCGAAGCCTTGTAATTCAAAGTTAAAGATTAAGTTCAAGCTTCATCCGTGAGATTACCAAGTCAAGCATATTGAAGACCAATCATGCTTGGGTAAATTAGTTTAGGGCTTATATTATGTGTGTTAATACTTCAAGCTCAATATCACAAACACACACGTTTGGTTTGGTTTATTGTCATTTTGGATTATAGACTTAACGATATTATTTTATATCTTTTATCAAGTTTATAAATCTATTGGAAAGTTTTCAAAACTTTGTTTAAACTCATTTTGTCAAGATCAAGCTTTTACAAGTCCATACTTATGTGATTTTGCAAAATAATGAGATTCTACAATTGGGAAATGCAAATTAGAAAATTATTTTTTGTAACATGTTCAAAATCACATTTTCAAATATTTTCCAAAGTTTCATCAAGTTTGAAATTGATTTGTTACGTTTAATTGAATTTACAAAATCATGTTTTTCGTTCATGAATGTTTGTGTATGTTTTTACAAAACAGATGAGTTTTCACAAATGGAAAGTGATATTTAAGAAATTCTTTCTTTGAAATGTTTATCTACATGTTTAGAAACTTTTTTCAAAATTTTACCATTTTTGGAGTTGATTTACTATGCCCAATTGATTTTACAAAATCATGTATGTCAACAGATTTTCAGAAACTATATATCTGTGTTCAAACATTTATTTCTCTCAAATGAGAAATTATTTTTCATAAATTATTTCTCTAAAATGTTCTTATACATGTATAAAACATTTTCTAAAAATTTTATAATTTTTGGAGTTGATTTACTATTTTTAATTAATTTTACAAAGCCAGATACGTAAATTTCCAGAATACTGAATTTAGGGGTATTTTGGTCTTTTCAACCTATAACGGCTAGTTTTTAATATTTTTGGTTTTTGGAAGTTTGTGGATGGTTTAAGAGGCTATAAAAAGCCCTTAACTTTTATTGTTTCTTATGTATGTTTAAGAGAGTTTTAAAAAGAGTTTTACAAGTTTGTTTAAGGGTTTTTAAGCTTGTTTCAAGAGTTTGTTTGTGAAGAAACTTTCACAAGAGCTTGAGGAGATCATCCATTGGTGTTTGAGAATTCAACTTTTCTCCCTCTCTCTTGTCATCTAGAGAAGTTTTTCTAAACTCATATCTAGCTATTTATTTGTTTGATTTTCATTTCCATAAACTAGAATTTATATTGAGTTTAGTTTGTTTTATTTATGTCATTGTTACACACACACACTTGAGCTTTTAGTATTTTCATACATAATATATTTAGGGTTTGTGAGAGATTGTAACATTGAGTTATGCTTAATTGAGTTCTCGTCTTGTATGAGAGAACAAACCATTTATTGTTACATTGAGAATGTTGTAAGGTTTTCGGTGAGCTAGAAAACCGAGTGTGTTGTTGTGATGTTTTCGGTGAACTAGAAAACCGAGTGTGAGGAGTGGACGTTGATCGGTGAACGTTGAAAACCGACATTATGATTGAGTATATACGTTGATCGGTGATCATTGAAAACCGACATAGTGTGGTTGTAAACGTTATTCGGGTGAGCGTAGAAAACCCGGTTGTGATAGTGGATTTCTCCCCGGGAGTGGGGAGCGGAGACGTAGGACGGAAGGTCCGAACTCCGTGATCATATTGCTTGTTTGAGTTTGGCTTAGCACACTTATATTTATTCATCTTTATAGCCTTTCTCTCATTATTTATTTCATCCACTATATCATTTGTTTATGTTACCATTGTGTTTGCATATCCTTGCATATATCATATAGTATACCTCTTTGCTAGGATATATCACCTTATGTATATTGCATATTCTTACACTTAACTCTTTGTATATCTATCTTGCAAGAATATATTTGTTAATTATTTTTAATTGGTATAAAATCAGATTAGATTAGCATAAGACCCTAATCACCCCACCTCTAGGGTCTAACAATTGGTATCAGAGCTTGGTGCTCTTTAATTTAAGGTCTAATCGCCTTAAGTTAAAGATCTAAGTTATCTTTTTATGCTAATCTTGTTTTGATTGCATTTGTATATTGCTTGTATATTTTTACAAATTATGGATATGAATGATGCATCTTGTTTAGGCTATGATTCTAGTATTGCTCCTAAATTCAATGTTTTCCCTTATGCTCAATGATGTTTTAGATTCAAAATATTTGTTCAATCTAAAAATATTAATTTATGCGAAGTCATTGATTGTGCTTATATTGTGCCCACATTGGAGAAATCCAAGTAGAATAAAAATGATAAAAGATTATTTATTATGAACAAGCTCTTGTTGGAATTCTTACATAATGCATTTGATTCATCTTTGTCTAACAAGTTTGTTCATTTTGATAGTGCTTACACCTTATGGATATTTATAGAAGCACATCAAGGAGACTTGGAGGCGATCCGACAAGCTTTGGAGGATCCCGCTTCAAACTCAAAAGGGGCATCATGCACACGGCCACTAGGCGTTAGCCCTAGTGAGGTTTGCGAGTTAGAACCCGATAATGATTTATCTAGTGATGGAAGATTTGAATCTTATGAATAAATGCATTTCATCTTTAGATTCAACTTTAAAAACATGCATTAATAATCATAAGAGGCTTATGGATATGTGTGCCAAGTCTAAGTCATCATCCACTCATTATGCACACATATATAGCAAAGTTTACAAATGCTCTAATTACGGCCGAAAAGGTCATTTATCAAAAATTTGCTATGATGCACACAAACATAAGAATGCTAATGCTCCTTGTGCATCTCATGTAGCTTCTTCATTACATACACATGCACATACTCATCATGTTCATCATAAGCATGCTCATGTGTTTAAATGTGATATTTGTGGTCGTTTTGGTCATTTGGCCAAATATTGTTTTGATTTGAAAAATAAATCTCATTTGCCAAATGTTTCTAGTAGACCACATGTTTATAAATATAATATTTGTGGTAGATTTGGCCACTTAGAAAAGTTTTGTTTGATAATATTTTACATTTGCAAAAAGCTTTAAATAATTTACCTTTGTTTGCAATTGTTCCACGTGCACCTTTTAATGGTCAACATAAGCAAATGCTTCCTTTTCATTGTACATATTACAATCGGAAGAATCATTTGAGTGATTATTGCTATGACCGATCACGTGCACCACATGTGCCCAAGAGGGTTCATAACCCTAGGGCTTTGAGCATGAATGATAGGGGTCATGTCCCTAACCAATCCGGCACCAAGAATTCTTGGATGCCAAAATAATTTTTTAAACCAAGAATTTTAGTACTTTTACCTTTTCTTTTTCTTGGTTTTGAAAATTATGTTTTAAAATCTTTTGTTTTCATGATTATTAGTTTTGATTTTAAATGAGAGGTTTGTAGTTATATACCCTCCGGGTTTATTAGGTGTTTATTCCCAAATCATGTTTACCGGATGCTTAAATGTTTATATGGGTTATTACTAGCTCAAGAGCTAGATATGGTTGCCTCTCATGATATTTTGAGTCAATGATGATTTGGTCTTACGTTTTTGGATTTAAACTTTGACTTATGATTTCTTTTAGTTGATTTGTTTTCATTTGAAAACTTTTTGCATGATTCTCATGTTTTTTTTCTTTTGATTTCATAAATCTACCTTTACACATGGTTTTTATGTTCTTTGATATGAGACACTATTTTTCATATTGATGTATTTATATGTGTTCTCATTGTCTTTTTGTATGTGAGTTATATTTCGCATTTTTTAATCTATGCTTTCTCACATATGTATGCCTTCATCATTATTGCATATATTCATTAAGGCATTTTGATAGGGGGAGCAATCTCTATACTTGTTTTATACTCACCCATGCTTATTTGTAGGGAGAGCTTTCGCTCTCTTAATTCTTTTGTCCCCTTTTTGATGTTGTCAAATGGGAGAAATATTGTGAGTATATTCTTTTTATAAATTGTTTGTCATCATCAAAAAGGGGGAGATTGTTGGCTTTCTTATTTTGATGATGTTTAACAAATAATTTACAACTAATGTTGTTTGTCTAGTGTTTGTGCTTTTCGTATTTATTCTAGGCAAACAACAAGTTGTAGGATGGATGGATTGCGCCATAATGATCATATCCAATGGAGGTTGGTGGAATAGTGGGTGAAGCCTTGTAATTCAAAGTTAAAGATCAAGTTCAAGCTTCATCCGTGAGATTACCAAGTCAAGCATATTGAAGATCAATCAAGCTTGGGTAAATTAGTTTAGGGCTTATATTATGTATGTTAATACTTCAAGCTCAATATCACACACACACACACACGTTTGGTTTGGTTTATCGTCATTTTGGATTATAGACTTAACGATATTATTTTATATCTTTTATCAAGTTTATAAATCTATTGAAAAGTTTTCAAAACTTTGTTTAAACTCATTTTGTCAAGATCAAGCTTTTACAAGTCCATACTTATGTGATTTTGCAAAATAATGAGATTCCACAATTGGGAAATGCAAATTGAAAAATTCTTTTTTGTAACATGTTCAAAATCACATTTTTAAACATTTTCCAAAGTTTTATCAAGTTTAAAATTGATTTGTTACATTTAATTGAATTTACAAAATCATGTTTTTCGTTCGTGCATGTTTGTGCATGTTTTTACAAAACAGATGAGTTTTCATAAATGGGAAGTGATATTTAAGAAATTCTTTTTTTAAATGTTTATCTACATGTTTAAAAACTTCTCTCAAAATTTTACCATTTTTGGAGTTGATTTACTGTGCCCAATTAATTTTACAAAATCATGTATGTCAGCAGATTTTCAGAAACTGTATATCTGTGTTCAAACATTTCTTTCTCTCAAATGAGAAACTATTTTTTATAAATTCTTTCTCTAACATGTTATTCTACATGTCTAAAACCTTTTCTAAAAATTTCATAATTTGTGGAGTTAATTTACTATTTTTAATTGATTTTACAATGCCAGATACGTAAATTTCCAGAATGCTGAATTTAGGGGTATTTTGGTCTTTTCAGCCTATAACGGCTAGTAACGGCAAGTTTTTGATATTTTTGGTTTTTGGGAGTTTGTGGCTGGTTTAAGAGGCTATAAAAAGCCCTCAACTTTTATTGTTTCTTATGTATGTTTAAGACAGTTTTAAAAAGAGTTTTACACGTTTGTTTAAGGGTTTTTAAGCTTGTTTCAAGAGTTTGTTTGTGAAGAAACTTTCACAAGAGCTTGAGGAGATCATCCATTAGTGTTTGAGCATTCAAATTTTCTCTCTCTCTCTCTCTCTCTCTCTCTCTCTTTTCATCTAGAGAAGTTTTTTCTAAACTCATATCTAGCTATTTATTTGTTTGATTTTCATTTCCATAAGCTAGAATTTATATTGAGTTTAGTTTGTTTTATTTATCTCATTGTTACACACACCCACTTGAGCTTTTAGTATTTTCATACATAAGAGTTTAGTTTGTTTTATTTATCTCATTGTTACACACACCCACTTGAGCTTTTAGTATTTTCATACATAATATACTTGGGGTTGTGAGAGATTGTAACATTGAGTTGTGCTTAATTAAGTTCTCGTCTTGTATGAGAGAACAAACCATTTATTGTTACATTGATAATGTTGTAAGGTTTTCGGTGAGCTAGAAAACCGAGTGTGTTGTTATGAAGTTTTCGGTGAACTAAAAAACCGAGTGTGAGGAGTGGACGTTGATCGGTGAACGTTGAAAACCGACATTATGATTGAGTATATACGTTGATCGGTGATCATTGAAAACCGACATAGTGTGGTTGTAAACGTTATTCGGGTGAGCGTAGAAAACCCGATCGTGATAGTGGATTTCTCCCCGGGAGTGGGGAGCGGAGACGTAGGACGGAAGGTCCGAACTCCGTGATCATATTGCTTGTTTGAGTTTGTCTTAGCACACTTATATTTGTTCATCTTTATAGCATTTCTTTCATTGTTTATTTCATCCACTATATCATTTGTTTATATTACCCTTGTGTTTGCATATCCTTGCATATATCATATAGTATATCTCTTTGCTAGGATATATCATCTTATGTATATTGCATATTCTTGCAGTTAACTCTTTGTATATCTATATTGCAAGAATATATTTGTTAATTAGTTTTAATTAGCATAAAATCATATTAGATTAGAATAAGACCCTAATCACCCCCCTCTAAGGTCTAACAATAGGAAGACGAAGAGACAGTTGATGACTTCATCAAATGTTTTCGGAATAAGACGATGAACTACCGAGATCCGATCACGGAGGACTTCATCCTCCAGACATGTCATAACAACCTATCTATTGAGATATTAGAAGTTATGGGAGTCGCACCATCCAACACTTGGAAAGACTTGAAGGTGTACGGCAAACAAGCCGAACGCTTCCTCAGAAGGAAGAAGACCGAAAGAAGCCAACGGTCAATGCCTGTGGTTACCAGTGATACTTATCAGATATCACAACAACAACCTCAAAAGCAGCAAAAGGCTCCAGATCCAGGACTCCAAAAAGAGTACTCTTTCAAGGATGAGGAAGTTCCGGATATTTTCGAGTACCTCCTGAATAACGGTGAGATTGAGCTACCACCTATTAAAGATCAGGAGGGAGCTAAGAGGATTACGGACCTAAACTACTGTGCGTATCATAGGAGGGTTCTCCATCCTACTGAGATTTGTTTCGGTCTAAAGAATAAGATTCAAGCTCTAATCGACTCTGGTGCCATAAAGCTAGAATAAGCCAAATGACGGTGCATCACTCCGAAGAGTATGCGAGTATAAACTGCTTCTCAATCCTCCAACCGGTATAAGAGGTTAAACTGCTACCTGATACTCCGAAGAATATACGAGTATAAACTGCTTCTCAATCTTCTAACCGATATAAGAGATTAAACTTCTCCCTGACACTCCAATAGGTATATGAGTCTAAACTGTTTTCTTTCTTTCACGGGAAGTTCCTGGAGAGTGCCATGCCTGGTATTCTTAAGGATAACCGGGTCATGCAACTGAGTACAATGTTAGATCTAGTTTCGCGAAGAAAGTTGTGGGTGTATAATTCATGTAACGGGAAGTTCCCGAGAGAATTCTATATAGTGTATTCTTAGGGATAACCCGGTCACTAAAAGAAGGTGATGAATAAGAAACTCCCACTCAAACTCCCGCTATGTCTGTGCACTCAACATTCTCATTGTTAGAGTCCAGACATGGTATTTAGAATTTTAATCTCCTGATCATTGACGATTATCAAACCCCTCCGGGTTAAGTATTTGTCACTTAATACTAGGAACCCCCTCTGAGCGACTTGTACAAGTCAATACTCCCACTGTGATTTGTACTCTCATTCTCATCTTGGTCAAACCTTTAAACAGTTAGGACCATAACCAAAATCCCCTCTCGATTCCTTCTATGAACGAGAGGTCCATAAATTGAACGATCAAACCTTTAAACAGTTAGGGTTGTATCAAATTCCCATCTTGGTCAAACCCTTAAACAGTTAGGACCACAACCAAAATCCCCACTCGATTCCTTTCATGAGCGAGAGGTCCACAAATTAAATGATCAACCCTTTAAACAGTTAGGGTTGTCTCAAATTCCCATCTTGGTCAAACCTTTAAACAGTTAGGACCACAACCAAAATCCCCTCTCGATTCCTTCCATGAATGAGAGGTCCACAAATTGAACGATCAAACCTTTAAACAGTTAGTGTCGTCTCAAATTCCCAACTTGGTCAAACCTTTAAACAGTTAGGACCACAACCAAAATCCCCTCTCGATTCCTTCCATGAACGAGAGGTCCACTTTCAAGTTGAGCAATCAAATCTATGAAAGTTAGGATTGCCTCTTACCTCACTTGGTCAAACCTGCAGGTAGTTAGGATCAAGACTGGAATGCCCCTTTCGATAAACGAAAGACTTTCACCTTTTCCTATTCGGCCAAACCTATAAAAGTTAGGGCCGAAATCGGAATTTCACCTCAATAAATGAGGAATTCTTTTTTTGGATTAAGCAACCAATCCTATAAAAGTTAGGGTTGCTTGAATCTTTTTGATTCTCGGAGTGGAGATCCCACTCTTAGTTTTACTTTTCCGGATTTTTAGGGTGGAGATCCCACTTCGAGTTTCCTTGACAACTGGAGATAGAATATAAAATTCTTCATCTTCGGTTTCGGGAGATAGAATATAAAATTCTTCCTCTCTCATTCTTCAACTCCCAAAAGCCGTGCCTTACACGCGTGGAGAAATTTATCCCGAATCCTAAGTAGGGATAGGTCAATGCCTAACACGCATTGTCGGTTTAGTCTTTTACCGATTAAAGAAGACACCAGAATTCCAGTCTGGGAAATTTTATCCCGGAGCCTAAGTAGGGATAAGTCAGCACCTAACACGTGTTGCCGGTTAGTTATTGACCGTAAAAAGGACAAAAGCTCACATATTCAACATTGTGGTAGGTTGTTATTAATAAGACCAAAATCCGTGCTTCACACAGGTAGGGAAATTTATCCCAAATTCTAAGTAAGGATAAGTCAACGTCTAACACACGTTGTCGGTTTAGTCTTTCACCGATTGAAAAAGATACCAGAATTCCAGTCTGGGGAATTTTATCTCGAAGCCTAAGTAGGGATAAGTCAGCGCCTAACACACGTTGCTGGGTAGTCTATTCCCATAAGAAAGATGAAGTCTACGTATTTAATATCGTAGCACTAGGAGAGTTAACTCTCTTAGCACAACGTCACATGCGGGACAGACTTAAACAATCCGCATGCAAGCCCGACTCAAACGGTAATCGGTAAAGGCACGTCAAATCCGTTGATAGATGAGGATTGGCCAAAAATCCTAAGTCTACGTCTAACACACGTCGTCGGGTAGTCTATTCCCATAAGAAAGACGAAGTCTACGTATTCAATATGGTAGCACTAGGAGAGTTAACTCTCTTAGCACAACGTCACATGCGGAACGAACTTAAACAATCCGCATGCAAGCCCGACTCAAATGGTAATCGGTAAAAGCATGTCAAATCCATTGATGGCTGAGGATTGACCAAAAATCCTAAGTCTACGTCTAACACACGTCGCCGGGTAGTCTATTTTCGTAAGAAAGACGAAGTCTACGTATTTAATATCGTAGCACTAAAGGAGTTAACTCTTTTAGCACAACGTTACATGCAGAACGGATTTAAACAATCTGCATGCTAGCCCGACTCAAACGGTAGTCGGTAAAGGTTCATCAAATCCGTTGATGGCTGAGGGTTTGCAAAAAATCCTATAAGTGTGAAATTTATTGACGCACCAGCTTTATTAACTGGTCTCGTGACTCGAGCATCTAACAACTTTGGGATAAGATCCATATCTGTAGACGAATCAGCTTTGACAGTTGGTCCTGCAACCCCAACTGTTAGGACTACCATGCTCCAATACCTTAAGAGCTTAAACTGTGTATACTCCAGCAAACGTACGAGTATAAACTAGGTTAACGTCGGGCGATTCGAAACCCTAGGTCAATACCGATCAACACGTAACTCTAGGTCAACACCATTCAACGTGTTGAGATGAAAGTCAATGCAAGTTAATATATTGTGATGGAGATGGTCAGTTCAAAGTCAACTCAACGATACGAGCTAAACTCAACTCACCAGTTTTGATTCAAGACTTCGATGATGGCCAGACGATAAACGTAGCGCTGGGAGAACTTCAGCTATTCGTCAAAATATCGAATAAATCAAAAATCGAAGGAGTCAAGAATCAAAGCTAACAATAGGTCCTTTTACATAGATTGAAGGTTGGACCGATCATATCCAAAGTATTTCAGGCTCATCTATAAAAGAAACGAGACTGAAACATTTTGGAAGGGGTATATGTAGGCGTCAAAAATTGCCTATGGGTCCCCACAAGCGGCTCGAGACAAAGAGAATATGATGAACGTCACAGAAGCTTAATTGACGTTGATTAACGCTTGAAGTGAATCGATGAACTATGTGAAGCAACGGAGTTTCAGAATAACGAGGATACGAACTGACC
>NC_033797.1:144613631-144644228 GCF_001876935.1 Asparagus officinalis | reverse complement strand
GGTGTGGTGCATAGCAGGTTTGACATCCTAGGTTTCACCTCGGACTGCAGCCTTGTGTGAACCCAGGGGTGTCACAATTCTTTTTCTAAGTTTGTTAGAGAGAATAATACAAATTTAATTCTCAATTTTTTTCTTTTAGTTTTCCCACCAAACAATCATATGTGTTCCAATCAGGACTGATTCACTACTTATGAAGCTGTTGATGGTAAAGTTATTCTCATGGGGAATAATGCCTCATGCAAGACTATTGGGAAAGGGATAATTCAGATTAAGATGCATGATTGAGTCATCAAAACTTTGACTGATGTTAGGCATGTTTCAGTCTTAAGAAAGAATCTCATCTCTTTGGACACTCTTGATAGTCTTGGGTATAATTTTTTAGGTGAAGGTAAGATTATGAAAGGCTCTCTTACGGTTATGAAAGGAAAGAAGATCGATAGCTTGTATGTTTTGCAGGGTTCTACTGTAATCGGTTAGGCTGCAATTGTATCATTGATATTATGAGCATATATTACCAAATTATGGCATATGTGTTTTGGTCATATGAGTGAGCACGAATTGGCTGAGTTAAGCAAGAAGGGTCTTTTATGTGGGTAGAGTGCAGGAAAACTAGGTTCTACGACCATTGCATCTTCAAAAAGCAGAAAATAGTTAGCTTCAGTATGGCAGTGCGTCACACTAAAGGTACTTTGGATTATATTCATTCAGATATTTAAGGACCTTCTCAAGTTGCCCCGAATGGTAGTAATCCAAGATATTTTTTGACCTTTATCGATGACTACTCTTAGAAGGTTTGGGTCTAATTTTTGAGACATAAAGATGATGTGTTTGTAACTTTTAAGCAGTGAATAATGATTAAGAGACTTAAAACTAATAATGGCCTTGAATTTTATGGAGGGGAATTTAATGAATTCAGCAAGAATGAGGAAATCATTAGACATCGCATAGTCCCTCGTATACCGTAGTAGAACAGAGTGGTAGAACTTATGATTAGAATCCTTTTAGAGAAATATTATAATATGTTGTTCAATGCAGGTTTAGGGAAGGAATACTGGGCAGAAGCTGTGAATACAGCTTGTTACTTAGTAAATCGGTCGTTATCTACTGCTATCAGTTGTAAAACTCCAGAGGAGGTTTAGTCTAGTAAGGTTACGGATTATTCTAATCTTAGAATATTTGGTTGCGCTATATATGCGCATTTTAGTTAAGGAAAACTTGAGGCTTAAGTGAAGAAGTGCATATTCCTAGGTTATGCATCAAGTGTTAAGGGTTTTAGGTTATGGTTCTGATTCAAGGTCTCCTGAGATTATTACCGGACATGATATCACTTTTGATGAGTCTGCTATGTTCCACCAAAAACAATCGCCAGTTTTAGTTGATAATAAGGCGCGCACTATAGGAAATTTGTGATTCATCTCTTCAGCAAGATAAAACTATAGGAGTTCAGCAGTTAGATCCCGTTTAAGTAGATAAAACATCTCAGCAGTTGTAGGAAGAATGGGAATACACTATTGCTAGAGATCGTTCTAGAAGGAATATTCAACCACCGCTAAGATATGAAGAAATAGTAGCGTATGCATTATCAGTTGATAATTTTGTGCCCTTCAGCTATTCATGAACTACTTTAGGTGATGACTTCACTAAGAGCGAGAGTCATCATGCGGACATTTTAGTTTATCTATTGAGGAGGCATCTTTCAGTTTGCAAGTTCAAGCAGTGTTTTGGACTTCATCGATATGTGCCGCACTGGATGCCCTACGGAGTTGTTGGAGAAGGTGGAGTAAGTTAGCTTTTTAGAGTGAGGATTTTTCAATATATTTGAGTTAAGGTGGAGATTTGTCATATGTGACTCAAATACTAAAATCGATATTTCTTGGGCTTGGTTTTGGCCAAGGCTACAATCAAGAGTTTGTTGTCTTGTGGAAGTGTAGATGGTTTAGGTGAATCCAAAATCCTATTGTGATAAGGATAAAAAACTCATAGTGGACTTGGATTAGAGTTTAGTTAGAACTCTTTGATTACTTGGTTACCAAGAATCTTGTTGGCTATTGGATTTCAATCCAATTTGGAGAAGTATTAGTGATATCATTTTTGGTCCATTTACATATGATCTGAACGTCATCATGACTGTTTGCCCGAAAACCAGAATGTTCTAATCTGAAGTCAACAGAGAGCGTCAAGGCCTAAGCTTTTTTTTGGAAGCATCTGCAGTAAACCTCAACTCCATTGAGGTTTTAAGTTCTTCACTTGGTTGTTGATTAATTAACTCTTGAGAGAGATTGTATCGGGTATTTTGCAGTGTGTTAGGGATTGAGCGATTGAGAGATTTTTACATTATATTCCTCACAATTTAGTAATGTTATTCTTCTCCTTCGCTCGTGGACATAAGCTACAAACCGAACCATGTATATTTATGTGTTCTTTGTGTTCTTGATGTTTTTCGTGCTTTCATGTGATTGATATTAGTTTTTCCTGGTGATTTGTTATAACATAGATATTAAATTTTCTTATCTCAATTACATGGGGCTAACCATTTAACCCGCTAATGTTTAGTTTGCTACAACCAGGGTTATGAAATTACTGTGAACGCAAGTGGTGGGCCACAAGCCAGAAAAACAACACCCACGCACCCACGTGAAGATGAGAACGCGGTTTCTCGCGTGGGTCCACCTGGCCACGTGAATGAGTCGCTTCCGCGTGAAAACTTCACGAGGCCCACGACCCGTCTTCCGCTACATATATAAGAACTATTAATTCATAGGGTTTTGGTGAGCAAGGGTTTGAGGGCGTGATTGATTTTGGCGGCTGCAGAGAAAAATCAGTGCAAGGTTGCGGCTACGGCTTGGTGCAAAGGAGATTGCTTTGTTTGATTTTTGCGGCTGTTCTTGGAGAAAAACGCAGCCTTTTGTTTAGGGTTTTGTGCATCCTTTTGTGAGAGATATTTGTGAGGGATCTGAGAGTTTGTTTGAAGGTTTAGATTGAGAGTGATTGTAAACCCTAGTTATATTCTCTCCCTCTATTAGTAGATCTCCCCCCTCCTTGCCCCGTGGACGTAGGCAATTTGCCGAACCACGTAAAAAATTGATTGTATCGCTTTTGTGTGATTTGTAATAGCTTTTTAGGTTCCCTCGACGCGCAGTCCTAGAGCTGACGAGAGGAAGAGCAAATATCCTACTTTGATGGGATATTAGGCTTCAGATTCTTGTTCCCTTTGAGAAACAAGAATTCTTATTGCGACCTGACTCTCTTGTTGTGCTGCCGAAGTGCTGCCGAAATTTCCGCTACGCGCAACAAGTGGTATCAGAGCCCAGATTTCAGATCTAGGGTTTTTTTTGTGGAGGAAAATTCTTGTGTGAAGCTTAGTTCTTGGAGTTCTCGGCTTCGGTGGAGATAGCATTAGGAGTTGCCGTTGGAGATTTCGCTTTCCTCGTGTGGATAGGAGATCTATTTGGAATCCGATCTAGGGTTCAGTTGGGTGGTTCCTAATTCTATCAAATTTGTTATTTCTCTACAATTTGGAGTTAGTTCGCAATGGGAGAAGAAGGTGAAAGCAGCAAATCGATGGCGAGTACAATACAAGTTGGTTTTCAAAACACCAAAATTAGTGTGGTGAAATATGACGGAAAAATCAACTTTGGTTTGTGGATGAGCGACGTACAGGATGCGCTCAATGCTCAGAATCTGGAAGAGACCATCATGGTCCACGAGAGGCCACCTAAATATAATGAGGCGATATGGGATAAGATGAATAGGAACGCGTGTGGGGTGATCAGGTCCTGTTTGGAACAGGAGCTGAAATATGATGTGATTGGGGTGACGTCTGTAATGAAGATGTGGGAAATTCTCAACAATAAGTACCTTACGAAGAGTGTTGAGAACCGATTGCACTTGCTGCGTAGGTTATTCAGATTCCAGATGTCCAGAGGCACCTCGCTTGCGGCTCATGTGAACAACTATACAAAGTTGTTGTCGGACTTGGCGAATGTTGATGAGAAGATATCGGATGAGTACAAGGCGATTATTTTGTTGGGCTCTTTACCAGATGAGGAGTATGATACCTTCGTGCTCACTTTGTTGAACGGGAGATCTTCTATCAGCTATAGTGAAGTGACTAACGCTTTGACGAACTACGATTTGAGGAGGAAGGATAAGGAGACTTCCCGCGCTAGTACTTCAGGAGAGGCCTTGTCGACGAGAGGTAGAAGCCCATATCCGAAAGGTGGTAATAGAGGAAGGTCAAAGTCTAGAGGCCGCCACCAATTAACAAAGAACCAATGTGCATTCTGCAAGGAGCAGGGACATTGGAAGAGAGACTGCCCGAAGCTCAAGGAGAAGGAGAATGGCAAGAAAAAGGGCCCGAAGGCCAATGAGGTGAACATTGCGAAAGGCGATGATTCCGATGATTCGTGCTTTTCTCTACTGATTACTCCGGAGGTGAACCATGTGGATGCATCAGATTGGATGCTTGATTCCGGCGCTACCTTTCATGTGACCCCTAGGCGAGACTGGTTTGCATCTTTTGAGAAAGTCGACGGGGGCGTTGTTGTCATGGGAAATGATCAATCCTGTGGCGTTTGTGGGATAGGTACCGTGCGGATTAGGATGCACGATGGAGTAGTCCGTGAGTTGAAGGAGGTGAGATTTGTTCCTCAACTGAAGAAAAATCTTATCTCAGTTGGAGCTTTGGAGGCGAAGGGATTCAAGGTGACTTTCGAAAACGCTGTAGCGAAGGTTACTAAGGGATCATTGGTGGTGATGAGGGGAGTCCGCAATCGGAATTTGTATTATCTGAAGGGAAGCACCGAGATTGGCCAGGTTGCTTCGGCTATTTCAGAAGCGGACATGAGCAGACTTTGGCACTATAGATTGGGGCACACAGGTGAAAAGTCACTGCAGACATTGTGCAAGCAGGGGCTATTGAAGGGAGCCAAGAGTGGGAAGATTGAGTTCTGTGAGCACTGTGTTCTTGGCAAGAAGACGAAGGTGAAGTTCGGGACTGCCATTCATCAGACGAGGGGCATCCTGGATTACGTGCACACAGACGTTTAGGGTCCCACCAATACTGCATCACTTGGTGGTCGACATTGGTTCGTCACTTTTGTAGATGACTATTCTAGGCGTTGTTGGGTGTACACCATGACGAAGAAGAGTGAAGTCCTAGATTTGTTTGTGGAGTGGAAGAAGAGATTGGAACTGCAGACTGGGAGAAAGATCAAGACGTTGCGATCCGACAACGGTGGTGAGTATACTTCTGACCCCTTTCAGCAGCTATGTCGAGACGAGGGCATAGAGAGACACTTCACAGTTAGTCATACACCGCAGCAAAATGGGGTGGCAGAGAGGTTGAATCGGTCTTTACTGGAGAAGATCCGATGCTTATTGTCGCAGAGTGGTTTGGAGAAGATCTTTTGGGCTGAGGCACTTACATATGCGAGCCACCTCATTAATAGGCTGCCTTCATCTGCGATTGAGGGGAAAACCCCTATGGAGATGTGGTCGGGAAAGCCAGCACATGACTATGACCAGCTCAAGGTATTCGGGTGCCCTGCATATTATCATGTTAGAACTGATAAATTGGAACCTCGAGCTAGGAAGGCCATATTTGTAGGATTCAAGCGTGGTGTCAAGGGATACAAGCTTTGGGATCCAGTTGATAAAAAGATTGTTCTGAGTAGGGACGTCACATTTGATGAGGCTTCTATCTTGAAGCTTCCCAGCTCTCATCAGGTGGAGAGCGACCCGACGGAGGAGATATCGCAGGTGGTGGAGATCGATGCAGCTCCACATTGTCCAGATGGTACAGTATCCATGCAGGTGCCGACTGAGGTGACGCCAGGCGAGCACGACGATGACACGGAGGATACGAGTACAAATGTGCAGGATCAGGAACCGACGGCTCAGGTTCAGGATTCTATTGCGGCTAGGAGACAGAGGAGAAACATACAGATGCCAGCACGGTATGCCGACACAGTTGCGTATGCACTTCCGGTGGAGAGTATCGATGAGTTAGTGCCTACTACATTCAGAGAGGCCGAGCAGAGTTCGGAGGCTGATTCGTGGCAGGTGGCTATGCAGGAGGAGATGGAATCTCTTCATAAGAACGATACATGGGAGCTTGTTGAGCTTCCAAAGGGGCGGAAAGCAATTGGTTGCAAGTGGGTATACACGAAGAAGGAGGGCATTGAAGGCACTCCGTTGAGATTCAAGGCTAGGTTGGTTGCGAAGGGCTATGCACAGGAGGAAGGTATTGACTATAATGAGGTTTTCTCTCCGGTGGTGAAGCATTCTTCGATTCGGATTTTGCTAGCTTTGGTGGCACAGTATGGTTTGGAATTAGATCAGTTGGATGTGAAAACGGCATTTCTTCATGGTGATCTTGATGAAGAAATATATATGACTCAGCCATTGGGATTCCGAGCTGCAGGGAAGGAAAAATTAGTTTGCAGATTGAAGAAATCGCTATACGGTTTGAAACAGTCTCCTCGACAGTGGTATAGGCGATTCGATGGTTTTATGCTTGGTCATTCGTACACTCGGAGCCAGTTTGATCCTTGCGTATATTTTCGCAAGTTGAAAGGAGGTACATACATTTATTTGTTGCTCTATGTCGATGACATGTTGGTTGCCTCTATTTCCAGGTCGGCTATAGATGAGTTGAAAGTTCAGCTATCAAATGAGTTTGAGATGAAAGACTTGGGTGAGGCGAAACGCATTCTAGGGATGGAGATCGGCAGAGACAAGAAGAAGGGCAGAATTTGTTTGACACAGGTGGCTTATTTGAAGAAGGGTCTACAGCGATTCCATGTTAGCATGGATACGAAGCCAGTTAGTGTACCATTGGGAGCCCATTTGAAGCTTTCAGCTGGTCTTTCACCAAAGTCAGTTGAAGATCGTGAGTTGATGTCGAAGACTCCATATGCGAGCGCGGTTGGGAGCTTGATGTACGCAATGGGTAAGCATTGTATCGAGATACATGCACGATCCAGGAGTGGGTCATTGGGACGCTGTGAAATGGATTTTGAGGTACATTCGAGGTACGCTCAATGTTGGTTTAGTTTATGAGCGGGGCACTACAGGTGGGCAATTATGCATTGGTTATGTTGATTCGGATTATGATGGGGATTTGGATAAGCGCCGGTCTACGACAGGGTATGTGTTTACTTTGACTCGTGCGCCGGTGTGTTGGAGATGCACCTTACAGTCGACAGTGGCTTTGTCTACGACGGAGGCAGAGTATATGGCAGTTACGGAGGCTGTGAAGGAGGCTATTTGGCTTCGAGGACTTTTGGAGGAACTTGGTATATCGCAGAGGTCCGTCACTATTCATTGTGATAGCATGAGTGCTATCTATTTGGCGAAGAATCAGGTTTTTCATGCGCGGACGAAGCACATTGATGTTCGTTATCACTTCGTTTGAGATGTTCTTGAAGATGGCGATGTGTAAATTGTGAAAGTCCACACGAAGGATAATCCGGCAGATATGCTCACTAAGGTGGTTCCGAGCAACAAGTTTGATCATTGTCGAAATTTGTTGCACATTCGTGATTTTTGAGGTCGTTGGCGGCCATTTGGATGAACTACGTTCGGCTTGATTCCTTGGGCAAGAGGATACGTAGGCAGTCTTTCAGATGCAGCCGGTTTGGATTAGTTGATTTTGATGGGGGTGAGATTGTTTGGATTCTCGTTTTGGTTCCCGACAACAAGTGGGACATTTGGTTGCGGTTCTCGACTTGTTGTGGATTGAGTCCGTACTGGACATAACAAGTGGGACATTTGGTTGCTTTGATGTCGGCTCAGTTTTGAGAAAACTTCACCGAGGTGGAGAATTGTGAACGCAAGTGGTGGGCCACAAGCCAGAAAAACAACACCCACGCACCCACGTGAAGATGAGAACGCGGTTTCTCGCGTGGGTCCACCTGGCCACGTGAATGAGTCGCTTCCGCGTGAAAAATTCACGAGGCCCACGACCCGTCTTCCGCTACATATATAAGAACTATTAATTCATAGGGTTTTGGTGAGCAAGGGTTTGAGGGCGTGATTGATTTTGGCGGCTGCAGAGAAAAATTAGTGCAAGGTTGCGGCTGCGGCTTGGTGCAAAGGAGATTGCTTTGTTTGATTTTTGCGGCTGTTCTTGGAGAAAAACGCAGCCTTTTGTTTAGGGTTTTGTGCATCCTTTTGTGAGAGATATTTGTGAGGGATCTGAGAGTTTGTTTGAGGGTTTAGATTGAGAGTGATTGTAAACCCTAGTCGTATTCTCTCCCTCTATTAGTAGATCTCCCCCCTCCTTGCCCCGTGGACGTAGGCAATTTGCCGAACCACGTAAAAAATTGGTTGTATCGCTTTTGTGTGATTTGTAATAGCTTTTTAGGTTCCCTCGACGCGTAGTCCTAGAGCTGACGAGAGGAAGAGCAAATATCCCACTTTGATGGGATATTAGGCTTCAGATTCTTATTCCCTTTGAGAAACAAGAATTCTTATTGCGACCTGACTCTCTTGTTGTGCTGCCGAAGTACTGCTGAAATTTCCGCTGCGCGCAACAATTACTTCCAAATCAGGAGGTATTTTTGGTAATAAAATAGAAGTTTGTTGGCTTAGAAAATGAATTTGGTTTGGTCTTTGACCAATTTGTTTTCTCAATTGTGGAGAGTATTTTTGGATAGTTTCTACTATTTTCTATTTTAGGAATTTCTGTCATATTAAGAGTATGTAGTATATGTTTTTATTTAAACATATGATTGTTAACCTTAGATGCTTTACTTTTTTTTATTAATAATACTTTCCTACTTCGTGGATTAATCAACATTCTTCATGGATACAATGATTATCTTCTTTATGGATTCGAAAAGCCCCTTGTAGATTTAACATTTTGCTTTTGCCTCGCGGCAAAAAATTTATTTTAAGAAAACCTCAAATTTATCTCTAATTTTTGTACTGATTATCCACTAATTGAGTTAGTTTTCTTTCCCTGCACCCTTGAATTTTAGTATTAACCTACTCTTGTACTAGTACATAAAAGAACTCCATTAATTATTGGCTATATAAGAAATCCTCATCCTCCTCCAACTTAAGTTCCCTTACAAAAGACTATAGAGGTCACATTCTCAAGAGTTCATAGACAGAGAAGAAAAGAGATGAATCAAGGCCAAAGCTCTTCCATTTCATATATGTTCGATCATCCCCCCTGTGGGCCATCTTAAAACTCTAATTAATTCATTAATTGCTAATCTATTCTTTTAAGACTTCCAAGGGCCAGATTGGCCTAACAGTATTTGATAAGTGATGGTTAACGTCGACAGCTCAAATCGTCGCCCCCTCTACCATTGGAGAGAGATCGAGAAGGCAACTTGAACTATTAGCAATCTTATGTTTTAATTTTATGTTCTTCACTCCCTCCATATTTTGATCTAGAAAATGCAAAATTAACTAGGGACCTAAAAAGATAATATATAAGAAATTTAATTTATCATATTTTATGTCTGGATTTGAATTTTATATCGAGCACAAATAATAGCTCTCCTGTATAAATCAAATATACGTTTTATGGTTGAATTTTCACGCGTGCAGTTCCCAGAGGAGGGCCTGGTCATTTCATCAATATTCAAGTGCGAATAATAAATTAAATTTTGAGCATGCAAATTTCACAACAAGGACTACTTCACGAGGATATTACATACTCACGTGCTATTAATCACGGCTTCAAATCTCCAAGTCCTGCGTAAATCTGTACATCAGTGGTGTGCTTGGTGTATTAATTTCTAAATATACTATGGTGAGTGGCGTAGGCAGTCAAGGCTTGCCCTGGGCAGCTGCCCAGGGCAAGAAAGTGATCGAAGGTCACACCGATGCTGCAGACAGGTCTCTGCTTGCAACCTCCCCTCCTACGCTTGTTCTCGGAGGCGCTGGCAGTGCTAGCATCGGTGTGGCCTTTGGCAACGCAACACTGCTCGCTCTCCCTACGTGGTCCAAAAATCCCATCGTCGCCCTGTTAGGAGGCTGGCTGTACATTTCATCAAGCAACAGAAGGTCGAATTCGCCGCCGAGAACAGCTCTGTAGACATACTCATAGACCATCTCTATTTTTCGTCCAGGGTAAAAAATAATCATGGCTATGCCTATAAGACTATGGTATAGAGATTGAGGTTGATGGATGGTTTAGCATGGAAGTTCTGCTAATTTAATTAAATATCATGTAACTTCTACCACTTCCTCTCGCTCTTAGTTTGAACTTGTTTATTAATTGTATAATATATTAGGTACGTTACATGCCCTCAATAATTCAAAGAAGTCAAGGATTAAAATCAATTATATTGCGCTTAGGGACGTCATAACGTCAATCACTATGATCGGTCAATCACAAGCTCGCAAGCATAATCATGTGAATGCCACGTGAGCACCTAGACCTAGCGGCTGATTTTGACTTTGACCTCACTCCTTATCTTTCGCATGTCCACGTGGCCCCCACACGTCATGGGCAACATCCCACAGTGGGCCCAATGGAATCAATTTGGATGTTTATCTGGACTCGCATGAATTATTGGCCACTTAATTCTAGGCCCATGACCCATTAACTCTGTTCTTTGAGTCAACAGTTTAATAATAATTGCATGAGACATCCGAAGCCAATAATAGAAAGAGTTGAAGAATGAGGTGATAGTGTCTGTACATGTCCACGGAGTAGGCAATGTCCCTCTCAAAGACCTTTAAAGCTTGAATTATTAGCGTAGCGTAGGCTAGGCCTAGAGTCACGCGGTGAACAGGTATTGCTAGAGGGACCCAAATAGGACATCTAATATATGAGACATGTGAGTTGTCACCATCCGGTTGTATGATGCACTGTTCATGAACTAGTATAGTCTAAGCATTAATGTCTCAGGGATCCAAGACATGAGACATGTGAGGGGTCATCATCCGGTTGCATGATGCATTGTTCATAAACAGTGCATCATGCAACCGGATGATGACACATCACATATCTCATGCCTTGGATCCCTTATTTGGGTCCCTTCTAGCAATACCCCTGGTCTAAGTACATAGTTCATTTATTATTAATGTAGGAGCTAAAGTATTATAACTTTTTCAAATTTGGAAAAAGCTATTTGGCTCGCGGTTGGACCGCGAGCCCCCAACTCGCAGTGAGGGGAATAGGGGGTGGGCCCTACAGCAGTGGCCCCCTATCCCCTCACTGCGAGTTGGGGGCTCACGGTTGGCTGGGGGCCCGCCCCCTATTCCCCTCATTGTGAGTTGGGGGTTCGTGGTCCAACCGCGAGCCAAATTGCAGGGTTGAATCAAATTTATGTTTCTGTTTCATTTCGGTGATTAGTTTGTACATCGAACGAAAAACTATGACCACGTGTTTTTTTTATTACATATACCTATTTGGAAAAATTATGGCTTCGCCCCTGACGTATATATATAAAAATTGGAGGGCATATATAAAAATTCTCATATGCTATGATTATGCATGTGGTTTGTTTGCATTAGAATGTTTAGTTATCTGGACATCACTCTGGTACTAAATGTAGTTGATTTTCTACTTCATTAGCAGTAAGAAAACATTGTAAATAATATCAAAACAGCGCGGTAATCATCTCTCTCCCAAACTTAACTATCTGGCTAATTATATGTGATTTCGATGCTTTAAGGGTTCAAAGTGTTGAGATATATAGATGCGGATTAATGAATGTGAAAAGTGCACATAGTGACCCTCGACTTATTACTCGATTAATTTATTTATGTTAGTGGATATTAAATTTTTTATATTAAGGAACTGGGCCAAAATTTTCAACTATTTGGGTCTCTAATGTTTAGAGGCTAAGGCCTTATTAAAAGCCATTTATACTGAATAAAAGCTCACGTGCCCAAACTGTTTAAAAGTCAACATAATTTAATTATCCAAATATATGAAAACGCTTAGATATCTGTTTACCTTGATTTATCTTCGATAGAAAATTATCAGTCATATATATCTCTTTTTTCTCGAGTAGCTCTAAACATTAGGACTTTTGATCTTGAATATAATTTTATATATGCTTCATTGCAGTCTCTTTACTCACTAGTTCACTAATACCTTGAGGACCATATAATAATGCGTCAAGGTATCTGTGGACCAAGATAACAACTATATTATTCATGAGCAGTAATAAATTAGATCGAGTTATAAAATTTTGGAAATTAATGACGAAGAAGTGGTATAAATTAACTACATTTTATATAAATAAAAAAAAAGAATATTATCAATGTTTGGCAAAGAGAACACATAAGCATGAGCTCATAGGCTCCTCTAACTATTAATAAGTATTATTTTTCGTTTTTAATGTCGGTAGCTAGTGAAGGCGACATTAGTTATATATCCATCCATTGTAGCAGATAAATTGATTTCTTTCATCTGATCCAAAGTTGTGGGTTCCTTTCTGATAGGTGAGAGATCATATAAATTTTATACAAAGTATTGGTTACATTAATCACACGTATACATTATTACTATTTTTATATTGGAAAAGGGCCAACATACTCCACGTATGCATTATATTTCAGTTAGTTTAGGTATGTGACCGACAGTTATCTTAACTGCGAAAAATTTATATAAATAATGAAAGTTTTTATTAAAAAAAATTTAGGAGCCATAGTATATCGACACTTGAGTAAATACGTACCACTCGTTGACAGGCCAGACACAAACTAGTACACGTACATGAGTGTATGCGCATATGAAATTCAATTTGTTTACTAATTAAGTTAATTATGGTTTTCTCAGCTTTAATTAAGCATTATGACTCTAGTCTCTTAGTGAGACCTCATAAATTCCAAAAAAAAAATAAGGCTATTGGTAGTATTATGTTTTTAATTTTCTGGTCACAATCATATCCAAAGGCAGTACAACTTGCAAGAGACCTATGGTTGCATTATTGGCCTTGTAGTCTTAGGCTCATGACCTCACTTCCTTAATTAAATGTCTAGAAGTTGATAAGCAAGCTAAAGATTAGATACGACCAAGGGATAAGCTAAACTTTTTCTATATTATATATAATATTCTACCCCTTATATATAATATATATATATATATTAATTATTATATATAGTACTATATATATTATATATATCTTGTTAATCACACCTATTAGTTAGAATCATCTTTCTTGTCCTTCACAAAGGATGTGTTATGTTCATTAAATCTACTTATTAGTCATTCATACTATAATTATACAAGAACATAGCTCAATAGAAATAATATGTCCTAGTTTCACATTGGACAAGCCAAAACTAGCTTTTTTTTCTTTTAACATTTGGGATGATTAT
Source organism: Asparagus officinalis (assembly GCF_001876935.1). Taxonomy (NCBI): domain Eukaryota; kingdom Viridiplantae; phylum Streptophyta; class Magnoliopsida; order Asparagales; family Asparagaceae; genus Asparagus; species Asparagus officinalis. Next base: position 144,630,932 of record NC_033797.1, on the reverse strand, counting down.
TAACAACATTCATTAACTAAAACTAGACACTATCAATCAAATCTCTGATTTTTACATAATTATATCAATGGACATAAAGATTGGGGAAACCGTGTAGTCAATGTTGGATCAAGGGGTCGGCATGTAAATTATCACGATAATTGTGATCGTGCGATGAGATGCATGTACGGTCTTAATTTCACCCTTTTTAATAATTGAGAAAGTTCACCAATTGGGCTGCATTTACAAAATCCTGATTTCTCCCTTCCCTGTTTGTCGTATATATTTATGTCTAGATTTTAAGTTGTGTATTAAAAATTTACTTATTTTGATATTAAATTAGTTCCTTACATCTTTGAAATTTCTCATAGGTCCCTCAAATCCTGAGGGATCCAAATTGCTCCTCAAGTTAGATCTGAGGGGACTATTCCCTTCAAATCTAAAGTTTTGGGGAAGTTCTACACTACGGTTAATTTTAACTAACCTATTTCTCAGCGGGATTGAACCCAAAATCCAAAACTCGCAAACATCATTTTCTCCAATAGTCGAAAACCTCCTCTTTTAGCTCATTTCTGAGCTTTTCCAACTTTTTCATCTTCTCTAACATTTTGCGAGTTTTTTTGGTAATTGATTGTGTTTTGTTAAAAGTAATCCAATCATGATTTTAAGATCTAACTGAAAAAGTAAATGAGACTGATTTGCCAGATTTCTCAAGACCTGGGAAACTTATTGGCAATTTGAAATGTTTGAGGTACTAGTATAGAATTATTGAAAATTTGGGAAGCCAATGGTGAACCATTTTCTATGTGAAAAGTATTTTCCGTCGTTTTTCCAGTGTGTCTGGGAATACATTTTTTTTCTGTTTTTTCTGTTGGTTCCATCAGAAAAACAAATCTGTATATTAATCAAGATATATTCCTTTCATCTGCATATTATCTTCTTAATCATTAGGCATCCAGCTTGTTAGCTCCTCTCTTTAATAATAAATAAAAGCACAAATTTTCAAAACCAACCTCTTTCCACATTTAATCCTAAAAAAAGACCCCTTTCAACAATATTTTCAAAAACCGGTTTTTGAAAAAAAAACTTCCTAAACTTCACGGGAGCTGAACTCCCGTGAAGTTTCATAGTTCAAAAACTGAACTCCCGTGAAGTTTAGCAGCTTTGCTAAACTTCACAGGAGTTCAACTCCCGTGAAGTTTCGGACTCCTTTTCACATAAACCAACCTAGTTTCACCGTCAATGCTGAAACCAGGTCGGTTTTTGTAAATAACTTCAAAATGGGTCTTTTTTGGGATTAAATGTGGAAAGAGGTTGGTTTTGAAAATTTTTCCATAAAGAAAATCATTGAGTAGAATATGTAAATCGAAATTACACTTGGTGACAAAAATATTTTATAATCATTGTTTACAGTGTAAGTCCATGTTTCCATATTTCAAACATGTCACTGATTAAATTTTACAGTTTACAAAGTCAATTAAGCACCCATAAAAATAAAAATAAAAAAATTCACAACAAATTTTAATTTTGTTGTTGTTGCTGCTGCAGCTTCCCCTGTGTGTTGATGCTTATAGCTGCAAATTGAACATATGGTAGATTGCATTAGTAAAGAAAAGCTAAATAAATTGATGATATTTTTAATCTAGCTTATCAGCCTTTTCCTCTAAATTGTACTAGACAGTTTTTAATGATCACGACCAAGGGAAACTGTGATTTATATTGCAAAGGAAAACAGTTCTATACAAAAGAATGATAATGTTTGAAGAAAATAAAATAAAAAGGAAATTAATTACTTTTGAAGAGAACCATTTACCTCAATAATACTCCGCAGCTCTTGTGGGATTGAGCTCTGAGCTTCAGAGGAATCCAAAAAAAAAGTTGTTCGTCATAGAATTTTATTGACACTCCATCTCAATTCATAGCTAAGGTACGACATTGTCAAATGCCTTGCATTAATGACAAATACATTGGCCGAAACAATGAATCTATGGTTATAAAATCCTAGAATGATGTGTGTTCATGAACCCTTGCCATGTAAGTTTGTACGTGCATTTGACCATATAAAATCCTAGAATGTTAAATTTTGCAAATTGCATACAGGAAAATAATTAAGAGGGTGTTTAGAGGAATTTTTTTTTTTTTTTTTTGAAGGTGGTGAAGCGGAGAAGGCTTTGTCCAGCTTTATCATTTGCAGGATTAGGATTGAACACTTGGGCCAGGCTAAAACCAGTTTTAGACCAAACAGGCCCGAGTTGTGTATTAAAATACTTGTAGAGTTCGTTACGTGAAATCAGTGGCGGACCTGTTCCTGTTCAAAATGGTTCAGTTGAACCACCTGAATTTTTTACTACTATATAGATAATATACATATGAAATTTACACGTATAGGTGACTTAGCCTACTGGTAAGGGTCCTCTTTCTTTATTTAACTCACCTGGGTTCAATTCTCAACCAAAGCATAATTGTTTTCTTTTGGCTAGTAAGATTCTCCTCATGTAGAATTATTTACTTTTTGGCAATAAGATCCTCCCATCTAGAATTATTTACTTTCTTGGTATTCCTAATTGATTCCTAAGAAACTCATTTAAGAATTCTACACCTTTGTGAAAAAATATTGTGTCATCTATTACTCTACCTTAAAATTCTTTTATGCTATCGTGTTTACAAGGACGTTTTTAGTATTGCATCGCAGAGTAAAATCACTAAAAAAATGTATATTTCGAACCACCACTCTAAATGACGTAGATCCGCCACTGCGTGAAATCGTACTCCTCCCAGCGGAGGAAGAAGGATCGTTCGGTTTTATTTCACTGCAGGCACTAAGCTCAGTTGCAACTTTGCTCGTCAATTTGCCGGAAAAAATATCGAAGGAGAACCCTTTTACGGCTTACACCTGAAAAGATTTAAGTATAAAGAAGACCGATTTGCTCTCATCTTCAGTTGCAACCACTTAACCACGTTCCAAGATAGCTTCAAATCAGTTGGGGAGGCTTTGGATCAGAATATACCGAAATCTGGACGGTTAACGGAGAAAAAACAGCTTTCTTGGGCACGAGACACGCATTGTGTCTCGGCCTGAAGAAAGATATATACGTGATGATGCATTATTTTAGTGTAATCTTGTGCTCATAACTATTAGTCAGGGTTAGCTCGGCCAGTTTCATCCTTCTCAGAGAACACTTCATGTACCCTTGAATGCATGCGTATTAGTTAAATCTACTTGGTAGGAAAAATAGTCATCTATTAGTCATTCATATTATTATTATCCCTTAGTCCTTCTCGTTAATCCCTCTTTCTTGAACCTTTGCGAAACCAAGACCCACATTTACAATCCCCAGTATTTATTCACAGCTTAAAAAGTCAAAGTTCAGGTAGTGAATACATTCGAAGAATCGCATGCGTAGATTTCAGAAACGCAACAAAGCAGAAGACTTGAGAAGCATGAATATAGAGCTCAATGGAAACGATACGTGTAGATTCACCTTGGACAAGTCAAAACTTTCTCGAGTAATTTTGTAACATTGATGAACTCCCCTAATAAATAAATAAAAATCCTTCAGAATATCATCAAACATCAAGGGATGTTTATTGCAAGATCTGGACCCTGCAAGAAAAAAAGCATATCAGCAATCGATTTTCGGATTATTACACGAGCAAATTATCAGCATAAAAATTGTGGAAACCTTGGAAGTGAATGTTGGATCAAAGAATCAACGTCTAAATTATCACGATAATTATCATCGTGGGCTGATATGCGCCGCAAAACTGTACGATAGATTTGGAATCTCCAATCCTCCAATGGAGGCAACCCAACCTCAGCAGTGAGCCAGTTTAGGTGCTCAACCTGTTAACCAGTCATTTGAGTCATCAGTCCAAGCATATTTAACTATATATCATCTAATTGTCATTTGAATGTGTGACCAAATCTCATCTCATGTCTTGGCTAAACCATACTCAGACTAAAACTGAATGGATATGAGACACTCCTAACATTTCAGCTGAGAAATAAGTAGCAAGTTGTGATCCGAACCTCGTCTGGATAAAGTTCATGTGTGTGGCGTTTTGGCTTGCCGATCTCTTCCATTTGAAAGTAATACTCATCCATTGACGCAACCATTTCATCTTCTGGTGGCAATGAAATCTTGCCGGATAGTACACGTGCTACCCATTTGGCTTGTAAATCTATTGACATAAAGATGATAACCTGACAATAAAGTGAATTTTCTTATAGGGATTTTGAAGCTACTTCATATTCTTTGTCATATCAGGAGGAAAGAGGCACAAAAAAGGGGGAAAAAGAAAAAAGGAATACAGAAATCATCAGCCAATCAAATTGTCTATCGAGCCTTGAGAAAAACATCATACCTAAGGATGAGAAAGTATAAACGCTTTGGCTCATTAAAAATTCATACCATCAATTTGCATTTAGCAGGAAGATAATTAACAAATTCAGGATTTTATGTTTTTTCCAAAAAATCTGCTTTAGAGACCCCAGGCATCAAGATTGGGTTATGACTTCTGGCCAGAAAGGAAAAGTGTTAAACCCATAGCCATTCCTTTCATTAAGCGTTCAAAATGATAATCTTAGTGACTTATGTTCACACTGCAGAGAGAAAATTAGAATTGAAATCAAGAATGATCAAAATCAAGATCATATCATAAAACAAATATTAAAATCACTCATATCAGACTGAGGATCAAAAATCATGGATCATAGACTCTTCTCTTAAAATTTGATCAACAGTAGACATTAAGTATGTCACATTTAAAATTAAGTACGGATCTGCTACACCTCTTTGTGATGCCATGGATTAAGAGAGATCATTAAGGTGGTTTCTTTTTTTGGTGTAATACAACTACTTAATTTATTACCTAAAAAAAGGTAGGATTCAATTTTTTTTTCTGTCCATTAGCCTTGGTGGTTGTTAATATTTTTGAAACAGTAGTGTATTCAATCCATATAAGGCAGTTTTAAGGAGGATTCAACTACAAAACTTTATGAAATATGATTTCTTCGTATCTTCCTGGTACTTTCTTAAATAAAGATTGCATCAATTGAATTTCTAATGGCAGCTCTTTCTCAGGAAGTAGAAAGGAAAGAGGAAAACTTTCTTCCTTTGCTGCCTGGTTAATTTTCAACTTGCCATTTAAAATATCAATATTTTCAGGCAGAGTATCACTAGAATGTCTCCTAACTTTAATCTATCCCTGAAAGAAGAAAACCAAGATGGGAAGAATCAAACAGAACTAGTACTTCAAATCCTACTTCTAAAAGAATAACACCTTAAATCAAAATCCTAATCCTAGTTTAAGTGGAAATTAATATTTGAAGCACCAGAAGTTGATAAAATTGTTGTGTATTTGGAAAAGATGAATAGAAAATACAAATTGTGATTGATGTTTCTCTAGTTCAGAATTTTTTTCTATTTTTTTAAGTCATCAATACCAAGAATAAGATAATTCAGATTCAAACTCTCAGAAATTATTGATATTGACTCCAAGCAAGGCAAACAGAAACCAAGGCTGTGACTTGTGACCAATATCAAGGCTTTCAAAGAAACCACATCAATGGAAATAATTTCCCAATATTATCATATCCATGCTACCATATTAAGCTGAACAATATCCAGTATAAAGCAACCGATAAAATCCCTTGTTTAGTTACTTATCATAAAAATATAAACTATGTACATCCACTAATGTTTCATTCATAAAAAAACTAGTAAATAGAGTTAATAATTAACAATTGACCTTACTGAGTAATCCAACAAAGGAAAGGTATGGAGCTAAATGTGGAGGGAAAACATGCTTATACAATGGTCCAACACGGTTGTCGTCAACGCTTACAGTTTCTTTTGTATCTAGAAAAGGAAAATGGTATTTATACCTGTAAATGAAGTCATTAAGAAAAGAATTAAACTGAAATTACAGAAATCCAGCGTAGTAAGTAAAAGAATATAATGTTACATCGAGTTTTAAAAAAAAGACAGGAAAAAAAACATAACTAGTTAAGGTTGGATGGGCAGGACATTTGAGCACATTTGTATGTGAGCCTCAAATATTGGATTGTATAACAGGATTCAAGTCAGGTGTCAGTGTTGTATGAAGTGAAGGATAGGACAGATTATTCTTCAACATTACTTGATTAATAGCATATCTGTAAATATAATTTTTATAATTTCACCCGAAATCTAATTATTTCATCACATGCAAAGTTGACTTTGAATTCAAAAGCCTTTCCGCATTACTTTTCACTATGAGCAATAATGCACGGTTAACACAACAAGTAAATTAGTATGTATCATGATGATCAAGAATTCTAAATTTCGAAAGAATCAAATATTTCGTTAAATTAGAAATTAAAATGCATGTATATGTATTTATTTGGAAGCTTTTGGGCAGGTTCAGTTATGATATGATTTCTAGCTTTTCGGATTAGGGTCTGGGAGGGTTTTGCAAATAAAATAAAATAAAACAATAAAAAAGACTGTTGCATTTTGGGTAGTTTTCAAAGATTCCAAAAAATCTGTACTTTTCAGGTTGAGTCAGGTGGGTTTTGGGTTCAATCCAATTCCTTTGACACCCGGAGTTCAGATGTATTTGCCCAGAAAACGAAGGTATTAAGTAATCAGTAGAGAAATGAACAAACCCTGTGCAATGGAGAATTGTATCTGCATGTAATGATGAGCCGTCATCAAATACAACCAGACCATCCTCGTTAACGTTCTTTATCTGCAAGGATTGCAAACAACAGTTTACTTTTGGGCTTATACATGTCATGATTACATACAAATTGCAGGTCAAAGAATCATACAGTACCATGGACCTAGTTTTATGTAGAAACGGCGAAAACATTAGAGAAGAACATGATTTTTGGAGCAGACAGAGCTTTGGGTGTTTTGTCGGTCGACCGCGAGCTTTGGGGCGGTCGACCGAAAACGTGCATGCTACAGGGTGGTTTTCTGCAGCTCTGGTCGGTCGACCGCAGCATCAAGTGTGGTCGACCGCAGACCCTGTAATGCATTTTTTTGGTTTCTGTCTTTTAGGTCGGTCGACCGCGACGATTTCGACGGTCGACCGCCAGTCAGATTTGGGCCTGATTGTATTTTTCTGTTTTGTTTGGGATTTGTGTTTGGTATAAATACAAACACGATTTTTAGGGTTTTGGGGGGGCAATCAAAGGGTAATTTGGAGCACAGAAAAGAGAGTTTTCTGAGCTATTGGTTAGGGTTTTGTTTGAGAGATTGAGAGCTTTGTTTGTGAGATTAATTAGTGAGTTTGAGTGATTTTGTAATCTCAGTTTGTACTATTCTTCTCTATTAGTGAAAACTCATCCCCTTCTTACCCCGTGAACGTAGGCAATTTGCCGAACCACATAAAATTTATTTGTTTGTGTTTGTGTTGTTATTTTGGTCGTGTGTGTCTTTCTCTCGACATTTGTGTTTGTTCTCGGCACCCTTACGTTTGGCCGTCACGTACAAGTGGTATCAGAGCCCAATAAGTGGTATCAGAGCTTCAGGCTACGCTTAGGATTAGGTAGAGTATATTGCTTCGGAAGCTCGTCTAGGGTTTCAGTTGATGACAAAGGAGGGTTTTGTTTGAGAGATTGAGAGCTTTGTTTGTGAGATTAATTAGTGAGTTTGAGTGATTTTGTAATCTCAGTTTGTACTATTCTTCTCTATTAGTGAAAACTCATCCCCTTCTTACCCCGTGAACGTAGGCAATTTGCCGAACCACATAAAATTTATTTGTTTGTGTTTGTGTTGTTATTTTGGTCGTGTGTGTCTTTCTCTCGACATTTGTGTTTGTTCTCGGCACCCTTACGTTTGGCCGTCACGTACAAGTGGTATCAGAGCCCAATAAGTGGTATCAGAGCTTCAGGCTACGCTTAGGATTAGGTAGAGTATATTGCTTCGGAAGCTCGTCTAGGGTTTCAGTTGATGACAAAGGTGGGATTTTTACTATTGTGGATCTTGTCTTCCGTCGTGTGGGGGTGAGATCTTTCGGAGGCTCTTATTAGAGTTTCAGTTAGAGGTAAAAATCTCTTTTTTCAGTTTGGATCTATTCTTCAGTTGTTATGTATTAGTTTGTTGATGCTTTGAGAAAGATGACCGAGAAAGAAAGAGTTGTGGAGGGTACTTCTGGCGTGAAGACCGTCCAAAGTTTGAGTATTCAATCTATAAAAATAGACGTGGAGAAATTTAACGGCACTAACAATTTTAGTCTTTGGAGATGTGAAGTCTTAAATGCGCTTAATGCGTAAAATTTGAAAGACACGTTAGAGTTGGACGGCAAGCTAGACGACATTGAGGAAAATGTTTGGAATAAGATGAATTGAATGGCGTGTGGTATGATTAGGTCTTGTCTAACATAAGATTTGAAATATGATGTGATCAATGAGACTTCGGCAAAGAAGATTTAGGAGATCCTAGAGTAAGTATCTGACAAAGAGTGTGGAAAACCACTTGCATTTGAAGATGAGACTTTATCGCTTCCAATTAAAGAAGGGAACCTCCATTGGTGATCACATGAACCACTACACGAAGCTTCTTGCGGATTTGACGAATATGGGTGTTATGAGTGGGTGTTATGATTAAAGATGAGGACAATGCGTTATTGTTGTTGAGTTCCTTACCTGACGAGAAATATAAGATATTTGTTCTTACTCTTATTAATGGAAAAACATCTCTTTCGTATAGAGAGATCACCGCTACACTTGTGAATTATCAGATTCAGAGGAAGGATAAGGAGACTTCGATTGATACAGTAGCGAGGACATTGGTCGTAAGAGGAAAGAGTCCAAACCGAAGTAGGAAGTCGCAGTCTAGAGGAGAACATCCTTCAATTGGTAGGAATCAATGTGTTTTTTGTAAAAAAGACAGACATTGGAAGTCTGAATGCCCAAAGTTAAAAGATTGAGCTAAGAAGAATAAGAGGAAAACTATACAAACTTCAAAGATGAATGTTGTCAAGACTAGTGGCGACAATTCAGATTCGAATTCTTCAGGCTATTCGTGCCCTACACTACCGTCAGTTTGTGTTGCCGACTCTACGGAATGGATGTTGAATTCGGGTGCTTCATACCACATTTACCCTAAAAAGGATTGGTTCTCCAGCTTTGAGGAGTTAAAAAGAGTGGATGTCGTGCTCATGAGTAATGATCATGAATGTCCTATTAATGGTATCTATAAAGCACGGACACGCATAACATGAATCCGTGTCGTGTCGTGTCCGTGTCGGACACACATGTTGAACACACGTATCCTATGTATTTTTTAGGATTTGTCTTATGTCGGCGTGTCGGATGACCGTGTCGGACCCGTGTTCGTGCTACATAGGATGGTATTAGTATTATTCGGATTAGGATGTGTGCGGGGTGATTCGGGAATTGAAGGAAATGAGACTCGTTCCGCAGTTGAAGAATATTATTTCACTTAGAGTTTTGGAGACAGCAGGCTATCGGGTGACCTTAGAGGATGTATCTTTGAAGGTCATATTGGGGTTTATGATTGTGATGAAGAGTGTCAGGAAGAACAATTTGTATTATTTGATTGAAAGCACGGTGACAGGTGAAGAGCTGACGACTTCTTTGAATTTGGCTAGACTGTGGCATTTGAGACTGGGATATTCGAGTGTTGATACTGTGCATGGATTGGTAAGAGGTGTCGTGACCTACAGATTGAAGTCCTGTGAACATGTTAGTGTGAGCAAGAAGACCGAGGTGGAGTTTGACACTTCTATTCATCGAGCGAATGATCTTCTATGTGGTGTTCACGTAGGCATTTGGGGGCCTTCCAAAGAGGCATCATTGGAGGTAATAGGTATTTGATTTCCTATGTTAGAGATTGTTCTAGGCATTTGTGGGTTGCAACCAAATCCCGTTGGAGTAAAGTCCTAATAGTCAACAATAGGTGGAAGAAGTGTATTGGTAGAAAAGTAATACGTCGTTCTGATTTTGGTAGGGGTTCTTTTCTGTATTTGTGTCGAGCTCACGGTAATTTGATACTTCATTGGAGAGGAAACATTAGGGCGACGAGAGGAGGTGACAGATTTGATGAGTCGTTCCTTGCTGGAGGGGAATCGGTGTTTGATGTTGAGCATTGGTTTGTAGAGTAGTTCTGGTGTTGAGGCTTCAACATATTGGAGTCGTCTTATTCATAGGTTGTCGACTGTTACGATTGTGTATTTAGATCTGGTGGAGCTGCTTCAGATTTTGGGTTGCTTCGGATATTTGAATGTCGAGCATATTATCATCGGAGTGCACATTTGGGATTCAAAGTCATGTTTAGTTATTAAGTATTAGACTCTAATATTGTTCTGAGCATGTATGTTACTTTTGACTCTCAACAGGTGAAGAGTGTTGGACAGATGATTAGGATATTACAGCGGGTGGAGAGTGATGCTACTCCATGTTGGATGGAGATTACTCCACGTACTCTAGATCATTCTGTATCGTATGGGATTCCAACTGAGGTAACACAGATTGGGAAAAATGTGTGTTGATACAGATGATGAGTTTTTTGATTCGAGTGTAGCTGATGGACATAGTTCGGATTTGGCTATGACCGTTGGTTCAACTCAGGTGGAGGTGTTTGGTTCGTTTCACTTTGAGGTCAGTTGGAGAGTTATCAATTACAGATTTGTTGGTGATGTTGGAGAAGGGTTGAAAACTCTTCTCGTTGATTGAGGGTCTTTGAAGGTCATTTGGTGAACTACGTGAATACTTGATTCTTTGGGCAAGAAGATACGTAGGCAGTCATTTGATGATACAGCCAGTTTGGTGAGTTGATACCGATATTTAAAATTTGTTTGTATTCTCATTTGGGTTATCGACTTGTTGTGGATTAAGTCCGTTGTCGTGGATTGATTCCACTTCGTACTAAACGTAATAAGTGAGACGTTTGGTTGATATTGGAGTCGGCTCAGTTTTGAAAAAAACTTCGCCGAAGTGAAGAATTGTAGAAACGACGAAAACATTGGAAAAGAACATGATTTTTGGAGCAAGCAGAGCTTTGGGTGCTTGCCGGTCGACCGCGAGCTTTGGGACGGTCGACCAGAAACGTGCATGTTACAAGGTGGTTTTCTGGAGCTCTGGTCGGTCGACCACAACGTCAAGTGCGATCGACTACGGACTCTGTAATGTATTTTTTTGGTTTCTGTCTTTCTGGTCGGTCGACCGCGACGATTTCGACGGTTGACCGTCAGTCGAGTTTGGGCCTGATTGCGGTTTCCTGTTCTGTTTGGATTTGTGTTTGGTATAAATACAAACACGATTTTTAGAGTTTTTGAGGAGCAATCAAAGGGTTATTTAGAGCATAGAAAAGAGAGTTTTTCTGAGCTATTGGTTAAGGTTTTGTTTGAAAAATTGAGAGTTTTGTTTGTGAGATTTTAATTGGTGAGTTTGAGTGATTTTGTAATCTTAGTTTGTACTCTTCTTCTCTATTAGTGAAAACTCATCCCTTTCTTGCCCCGTGGACGTAAGCAACTTGGCCAACCACGTAAAGTTCGTTTGTTTGTGTTCATACTGTTATTTTGGTCGTGTGTGTCTTTCTCTCTCGGCATTTATGTTTGTTCTCGGCACCCCTACATTTGGCCGTCACGCACAACATTCTTGATATTGTGAGTCTGGCAATGATGTTCCAAAATAATTAATGGTTATTTGTGTATATACTCCTTAAATCATGTGTAGTTGCCAACTACCCCCTAAATCTCAATATTTTAAGAAATACCCCCAAATCATCAACTTTAGAGAAGAAAAAACAACCCCTAAGTTAACAAATCATCAACTTTATTGGACTTGGTGAGTAAAAATTTGATTATTTTCCAAAATTAATGATATTAGGGGATTTGGAAGATGCTCTTTTTCTAAAAATAATGATATTAGGGGTAGTTTTGCAAATATTGAGATTTAGGGAGCAGTTTTATTTAAGGGGTATATACATACAAACTAATGACAAAAGGGTTATTTGTAAGTATACCCCTCAAATCATCCATATTTACAAATCTGCTCTGCAAATCTTCAGTATCGAATAGAAGTACACCTACTTAATATCGTAAATTCTTAATGGCGGAAGGAGACATTTAATTATCTAGCCCTCCACTCAAATGAACCTCATTCCAATTCCGGTTATTTCATCCTACCTCTAGTGTTATATAAAATGGAAATGTTGGAAGCCTGAAAAGGGAAATACTTTTGCCACCACCTCAACTACCTCGGGCTTATGATGCCTCTCTTGGATCCTATATCGTCCATGCCAATTACAGTAGGCCGGCAGGCCGAATTTGGAACTCCAATTTCGTCCTCGGCACACTCGTAATTACTTTCAGGTGAATTCATAAGAGATGGTGGAAGCCCAAATTTTAACATTTTCTGCTTCTTAGCGATCTGGATTGATGGGATTGAATTGAGTTTGAGAAGATGAGGATTGATGGGATTAGATTGAACCATTGTTTTTTTTTTCCCCTTTTTTTTTGTTCCTTCTTTCTCTCTTTCTTCTTTCTTCATCTCCTTTTTTTTTTGCGTTAGAGTTGGAGGCACTTCCATTGATCTATTGATGGGATTTTGTTTACACCAGTTTATGTTGGTATCCTGTTTTGTAACCCATTTATTGATGTAACACATGTTTGTGGCAATGTATCTCTTTGACACGCTTATATAAGCACTAAGCATGCATAGGATTTGCTTTGAATGTTTCGACAAGCAGCAGCGCTGTGTTGGAATGTGAAAGAAAAACTGAAAATGCTAGCATTAAGGGAAAACGCATTTAGATAAAAGTGCGAGGGACATAAATGTGGGTAAATAAGGTTAACTAACTAAATAGAAGGCTATTTTAGCCATTATATTAACCTGACAGAAGAAAAGGAATATATTAGGTATATTCTCTTACTGTGTTAAGTGAGGGGCGTTCTTATTCAATTGGAGATTTGAGGGGTAAATTTGCATATATAGATGATTTGGAGAGTATATAAGCAAATAACCATAAATGAAATAATAAATGGCTCATCATTATATTTTATTTCAACAGAAAAACAAATAAATAAAATTTGATTGCAAGTTATAACATACCATTAAGTGCTGCCAAATATTATTATAGCCATCTAACTTCCCAACTTTGAAATCTGGAGATCTTGATGCTAAGTGGACTTCTTTGGCCACCTTTGATAATTCTCTAGAGATGTCATGTGCACTAGCTCCTTTACCTATTATAACCAGTATCTGTCAAATGAAAAATAAATGTAATCAGTTTGATTTATAACATAGAAAAAGAAAAAAGCATGAAGATTCCGGTAAAGATGACATTAACAAGATTTTTTTTTCCAATAAATATGGCTAGAGTACCAAGCCCTCCAAAATCAGAATTGTTAAATAATTCTTGATCATGGTCACTTGCATAATAAGCACAAAACAGAGACCTCAACCTATCTCACGATTCTTCCCTTAACACTATGCCAATATCTGCTTGTACCTTTCAAATGAGTAGATATTCATTTTAATGCATTACTTGTGGCACCCCCACACTTTAGTCTCACATGGACTAATGTAAAGAAATGTAAATGGCTTAAATAGAGAAAAGCCCAAGGCCCAAGAACAACTAGTGCTAACATTTTGGCAGTGGATTTTAGCCAACATCGAGTTGCTTTCGATGGGTCCTACGGCTTGCACGTGCCAATAGGTCCGTGGGCCAGGGGCGTGACCAATGGTATCAGAGCCGTTACCAACTGGAAGTGTGGAGCTAAGTGCTATATGGAGCTAAGTGCAACACCGCGTGGATGCGGTGGGAGCTATCTCTAGAACACGTAGGAGCCACCTCTAAAATCCACATCACCTGGCAGTGACACTGAGATGTGTCAATTGTCATGTGGTGGCAACGAGGACGTCATCTTTGTAAGGTGGGGTGATTGTGGCACCCCACACTTTAGTCCCACATAGACTAATATGAAGAAATGTTAGTGGTTTAAATAGAGAAAAGCCCAAGGCCCAAGAACAACTAGTGCTAGCATTTTGACAGTAGATTTTAGCTAACATCGAGTTGCTCACAGTGGGTCCCATGTCTTGTACGCGCCAATGGGTCCATGGGCCCGGGGCGTGACATTACCTTCCTGAATTTAACATGAACTTTCATTAAAATAATAAATATGAAAGTGTCCGCATGAGGGCATACAAACAACTATGATCCCATGGGGCTACGCTCAAAAAAGGAGATACATACATAATAGGACTCAATTTGGAGGATAACTGAAATTACAATAATTTAAAAGGTTTGCACTTTCAATATTGAATCTCTCTTACTTTTTATCTACATAGCATTATGATGAACCAATGAACCTTAGCTCTCAATGTCTTCTTACTATGACTCCACACAGAATCTTATCTGTAAAAACTGTAGGTCAGCTTATTGTTTCCTTATACTCCATGTCATGTAGATGTAGCAAGTAGAACTTTCACTATATGCAAAAATCACAATTTAGTCTAAACAAACATACTAGACTGGTGCTCTGTCTTTTTCTTTTCTTTTTTAGTGAAATAATTGTCTTTCTTCACAGGGATTGTCCTTTCTCATCAATTCACCATAATCGTGCTGTTTAAAAACTATATAAACGTCATTCATTTGAATTTTTAGCACAACGAGATTCATCATCCTGAATTTGATGATCATTAATGTGTCTGTTTTCTAATGCTAGGTCTATTCATTATTTATAAAGGTCACTGTTTCTGTTTCATCAAATACATTACATCTTTGTTTAAAATTTACCCGTTAGCTTTTGGATCCCGTGGACTCTAGTTTTATGAAGAAAAAACTTCTTTGACATGGTAACTTAGAGCACTTCAATAGTCAAGGAGTAAATAAGACCACCAACGCTCCAAACTCTGCGCAGGAGAATGGTTTGCCAGACCAAATGATCCAAATGTTTGCTGCAATATTGAGTAATCTGTCAACAAGATATTGTGCTTGATAAACTGCTTCTTCCCCATAATTATTTTGACAACTTTCATTAGCATCGTATTTTTTGATAATTTGGGAGTCTCTAGAAAAATTTGTTCAGGCATTCTACCTGTAGGTTAACAGGCTGAACTATTGCTCAATGCTTTCAGTTTAACGAGCCTTTACAACCTATGTGAACTCACCATCATTTAGGTACTTGATATTCTTCCTATAAGCTTGTCAACGAGAGCCTTCTATCTTTGAGTTTTGCTACAGAATTGTGCCTCTCTTAAACAAACCTTTCTGGAGAAAGTTGCACATTACCATGACAAAGTGTTCAGTATCATCTTTAGATTGTGCACTGCAGACTGCAGTGGTCTCACTATTAACACGAATGCAAGTAAAAAAGATCAAACCTAATGGACTACAGGTTGCCAACTACTACGCCTTATATCCATAATACTTGCAGAAATGCAGACTTTACACCACAATTCATTTCACAAACATATACTTATAAAGGCTAAGACATTTTTTGACATATGGGAGGTTTGTATGTGCCAACTTTGTACCATGTACAACCTTATCCTGATTTTGTTATAAATATCACCCATCACCCTTTTAATCCTTTTAAGGATTCTACATATAACTGTCTCCCTATAGTTTATGTTCTCAGATTTGTAACTTAAGAGTAATAGATTATAGGGTACATAGGGTCAGTTTAGCAACTTTTCCCCAAACCTGTTTTGACCTAAACCAGTTTAGCTCTAGACCGGGGTTGGAGCAACACAAAACCAATTTAAGGCCAAAAACTGGTAACAAAATCGGTTTTAAGTCTTGGTCCAGTTCTTTGCCAAACAAGTTCCGTACTTAAAAGTTAAAACTGGTTTTGTTCCGATAAACCAATTTAAATGGTTTCCAAACAGGTCCTTAATGAAAGTTTATACAAAATACCTGATCCTGAAAAGGTTCTGGGATGCGATAGCTGTAACTATGTACTTGTTTGCCAGGCCACTTTTCAATGCCTGCACAAACTTTTTAAAGAATTACTAATATAACATTTTTTGGTTGATAACATGAAAAGAATAATCCAGAAGACAAGATAACAAAAAAGGCACCACATACAAGATTTTCAAGAAAAGGTATCAGACGGATAAATCAAAATTTTAAGGAACCAACTCCATATACACATAAAGAAGAAAATTGGAAATGAACATTTTTGCAAGATAGATAATTATGTAAAAGTGTAGCCTATAACCCACGACTTTTGTCCATTTTCATTCCTTTTGATACAATGGCAATTAAGTACGCGTATTTCAATATTCGCGATTTCATGCGCACAACCCATGATTGTTTCATTTTTGTTCGTTTAAACCTATGTTGCATGGGTACGGGTACAGACACGAGTACGGTTGCATGGTACAGGGAACGACAAATGTATCACAAGTAGACTACAGGGACATGGCTATATATACATTGAAAATTAGTAACTTACATGAGATCAAAATTTCTTTTTTTTTTTCATTCATATGTTTAAAAAAATCAAAACTTCTACATCATTTTTGTGTTTCTTTTATCATGTATTATATAAATGACTATTTTAAATTAGGGTCATTTGCAAATATACCCTTTAAATCATGGGTATTTGCAAAAGTACCATCTAAATCTTAGTATTTGCAAAACTATCCCTCAAATCATCGACTTTGTAAAAAAAATACCCCTAAAATCAACAAATCATCAATTTGGTGCTAAAATTTTGACCATTTTGTTGATAATTTTTACATTGCAATTACAAATTAGTTTATCAAAGTTGATGATTAATTGTTTTGAGGGTATTTTTTCCAAAATTGATAATTTGAGAGGTAGTTTTGTAAATACTAAGATTTGGAGGATATTTTTGTAAATAACCATGATTTAAGGGTTATATGTGAAAATAACCCTTTAAATTAAAACATATATTATATAACTAGGTATATGTTTGAGTAAATGTATGCATATATTCAAGGAGTCTCCAAGAAGTGTCAGGTATGGGTACGGAAAGTGTCACATATGAGTATGGTTCATGATATAAGTGTCCATGCAATATAGGTTTCGATCTAGTAGAAGTTAAATATCATATTTCAAAATTCACGTATTTCATGAGATCTAACCTACAACTTTTGTACATTTTGTTCGTTTCGACCCAAAATCAATTAATTACTTTACTAAAGTATCACGTCATATAGTTTAGTTTATTTAAGTTGCCACGTACATATTGATATTAGTTAAACTATAGTAAGCATAGTTCAAGGTCATATCCTCTATTTCTCATACAAAAAATTCAATTAAGGGTACACTTTTATTAATTAAATAAATATGACCAGGGGTGGAGCTACACTCGTCACTGGGGGGAGGGGGTCCA
>NC_033797.1:144586820-144613621 GCF_001876935.1 Asparagus officinalis | reverse complement strand
CCCCCCCCCCCCCCCAAAAAAAAAAAAAAAATTACTTCAAGTTATGGTAATTAAGCTTTCTATATAGAACATATATAAAAGGGTTTTTACATGAAAATCATCTTAACTAATACCCAAATTGCAAATTATCACCTTTTTTTTTGTAAACCAACTTAGTTTGCTTATATGTTATCAATGTCACACTCTTTGACATTTTGTATTTTAAAAAATGTGAAATTAATATAATACCCCTCAATTTAACCCAAGAGAAAAAAGGAGAGGGGAAAAGGAAGGGAGGTAGAGGGGGAGAGGAGGAAAGGGCTAGGGTTCGGAGAAACTCTAGAAATGGAGGAGATGGCGGTAGATGTGGACGAGGACGGTGAGGGGGAGAGGAGAGAAAAAGGAGGAGGTGGAGGGGGCCACTGGTGGAGGGGGAGGAGATGAGAAAACAAATTAGGGTGGAGAAACCCTAGAGGTGGAGATGGTGGAGATGGAGGAAGAAGAAAAGATGGAGAGGAGATGGAAGAGATGAGGTAGGGGAGGACGGGATGGGGAGAGGGGAGGTAGGTGATACGGGTGTATATTCTCTTCGGAACTTAGCGATCCTCATGGGGAGCTTAAGAATAGATGATTCTCATAATAACATGAGAATAGAGCTGTAAAATAACACAATGGAACGCAGGTTGAAACGTGGAACGAGACGGCGAATCGAAGAATCGAAGCATCTAGTTTTCAGCCCGTAAGTCGACTCATAACAGTCATGAGTCGACTAATCAGGTTGAGTCGACTCATGCCTATAATAAGTCGACTCATGAAACTCAGCCATTTTGTCGAAAATCTCTGACCAGTCGACTCATCACTGTATGAGTCGACCCATGTGTCATGAGTCGACTCATGCATGTTTATGAGTCGACTCATCGAAGGATTCCTGGTTCGTTTGGGTTTCTGTTTGCATGAATTCTTATAGGGTTTAGGCTTGGTTATTTACCACTTTACCATCCACGTTGTTACACCTATATAAGGGATTGTTTTAGGGTTTCTAAGGGAGGGGATGTAATAAAAGAGAGATTCTAATCAAGAGAGTTTAGGATTTAGAGAGAATTGAGAGTTTGTTCTCGATTCTAGTGAGATTGTGAGAGAGGGATTATAATCTTTTTATATCATAATCTAGAGGGTATTTTTCTTCGCCACATACTGAATTATTCTTGTGTTTTTGTCATCCTCTTCTCAACCCACCTTTGATAATTCCGCAATTATTCTTGTGTTTTTGTCATCCTCTTCTCAACCCACCTTTGATAATTCCGCGATCAAAGGTGCTCGCACGGCGACTCGTATCAAATCCTCTTCTCAACCCACCTTTGATAATTCCGCGATCAAAGGTGCTCGCACGGCGACTCGTATCAAATTAGTATCAGAGAGATCATATCCTGTGAAGGGGGCATCCTATGTATGATCCTGACTCGATTGCAATACAAGAAGCTAGACGAGATCCTTATTTCATTGGAAGGAGTCCAAAATTTAAGAAAGAAGAAGATGACTGAAGGAGATAGTTCAGCAATGCTAGATGCATTGGAGAAGCAGATGGAGATAATGGACTCGATCCTCGTGCAACTCGTCAATCTTGTCTAAGACAGAAAACAAGGAGGAATCTTCTTCGAAAGGCAAGAAGAAACTTGTGGAGTCCGATGGAGAAGGCGAGGATTCTGATTCAGATGAGGAGGCCCGTATTGTTAAGTCTGTTTCACACCAAAGGGGTAAGAATTCTTACCAGAATTTGAAGATAGACTTCAAAGTGGAGATTCCTATTTATGACGGGAGTGTCAACGTCGAGAGGCTTGATGATTAGATCGAGCGGATGGAGACCTATTTCACACTCTACGGATATTCATCCAAGGAGAAGCTCGTGTTCGCGACTTTGAAGCTTTCGGGGCATGCATTGACATGATGAAAATCCTACTGCAAGCAGGAGAAGAAGACGGTGTCGTGGAATAAGTTTAAGGAGCCACTGAGAAAGCAGTTCTATCCAGTGGGATTCCTTGAGGAGCGTTGGTACAAGTGGTACGGTTTGCGCTAAAGATTCAATCAGACTGTTTAAGAGTACACGACGAAGTTCCAACTGCAGGCGATGGTTCTAAACGTCACGACGGACGAATACTTCATCTTCATGAAGTACATGACGGGTGTGAACGAATACATCCGGAAGGAGATAAAGCTATTTACAGTCGAGTCTATTATAGAGACAAGCGTGAAAGCTATTGCCATCGAGCTCAAGCAAAAGAAGAGCAACGAGGCAAAAGGAGATGCAAAACAGATGAGAGGTGAGTCTAGGGGCTCCAAACTTAATGAGGAGAAGAAGGATGATCCAGGAAGAGCAGAACTAATTTATAGTCACTGCGAGAAGACAGGACATGTCCCTGATCGATGCTGGGAGAAGTTTCCTTATCTGAAGCCAAAGAGGTTGAAGAAAAAAGAGGAAAAAAAGACATACATGATAGCACAGAGTCCGAAGGAAGTTCCTGGGATGACAGAGCCCAACAGTAGTCTCAATCTTATGGTAGGAAAACAGGTCACGAAAGAGGACGAAGACCCGCGAAAGCAGCTCTTTGTACTGAAGTTGCAAGTGAATACCAGTTTGGTTGATGTTATTGTTGATCCAGGCAGCGAAAAAAATTTGATATCTGAGGCTTTGGTTCAGAAGCTGGGTCTGAAGACAATCCGAAACTCTATCTATTGGGGTGGATTCAAAAGGAGACGGGACTAAGTGTAGTTGATCAATACACTGTCAGATTTGCACTCCACGAGTCGTATATTGACAAGGTCACATACGACGTCATTCCATTGGATGTTTGTCAGGTTATACTGGGCAATCCGTACTTATGGGATAGATACGCGATCTACGAAAGACGGACTCAAAAGTACACATTCACCAAGGATGGTAAAAAGTTCATATTTCGCTCGGCGTCTCTTCCGAGGGAGGTAAACTTAGCGACAGTGACGCGAGCGAAGAGGCTAGTGAATGTAAGCAAGAAGTTTGTCTCGCTATGCATTAGACTTCAAGACGAGCCATCGAAAAGAAGTTGCATGTTGGAGCGGAAGACGATTACGATAAGGCGAGGAACGAAGGAGTCGTTTCCAGTTGTACGTCGATATCAGGTTCCTAGCAAGGCCAGGTGGTACAGAAAGGATGGAGGAGCTCGCGAGTTTCCTCAGCTAAAGTTCTAACTTGAATGAGACTTCAAGTTCCTAAAGGGGGACCCATGATACGAGTGTATCTTCTCTTCGGAACTTAGCAATCCTCATGGGAAGCTTGAGGATAGATGATTCTCATAATAGCATGAGAATAGATGTGTAAAACAACACAGTGAAACGTAGGTTAAAGCGTGGAACGAGACGACGAATCGAAGAATCGAAGCATCCAGTTTTCAGCCCGTAAGTCGACTCATAACAATCATGAGTCGACTCATCAGGTTGAGTCGACTCATGCCTGTCATAAGTCGACTCATGAAACTCAGCCGTTTTGTCAAAAGTCTCTGACCAGTCGACTCATCCCTGTATGAGTCGACCTATGTGTCATGAGTCGACTCGTGCATTTTTATGAGTCGACTCATCGAAGGATTCCTGGTTCGTTTGGTTTTCTGTTTGCACGAATTCCTGTAGGGTTTAGGCTTGGTTATTTATCACTTTGTCATCCACGTTGTTACACCTATATAAGGGATTGTTTTAGGGTTTTTAAAGGAGGAGATGTAATAAAAGAGAGATTCTAATCAAGAGAGATTAGGGTTTAGAGAGAATTGAGAGTTTGTTCTCGATTCTAGTGATTGCGAGAGGGATTGTAATCTTTTCATATAATAATCTAGAGAGGGTATTTTTCTTCGCCACATACTAAATTATTCTTGTGTTTCTGTCATCCTCTTCTCAACTCACCTTTGATAATTTCACGATCAAAGGTGCTCGCACGACAACTCGTATCAGTAGGGAAGGGGAAGAGAGGGGGAAGGAAGAAGATGGAGAGAGAAAAGTAAAGTGAGCATTTTAAATTTTTTCAGACTGAATAGTGTAGGATCTGAAATAGATACACTTGAACACTAGAGGGGGGGTGAATAGTATTCTTTTAAAATTATTGCAAAGTAGATAATAAATTACAAAGAAAAATGGCAATCTCAGAAATTTGCAAACACAAACACAAGGATTTTATACTGCTTCCACCAAACCGGTGTACATCCAGTCCCCAAGCAAATCTCGCTTGAGAGTTTTCACTATGATTTTGAATAAACTTACAAAATCAAACGCAAACCTGACCAATTTGCAAGTCCCTGTAAATTGTAACACCAATTGACAAACTCCTTGCCAATTTGAACACCAATCTCTAACCCAAGAGATTAACCCTCTCACAACCGAGAGAAAACTTGTTGAAGAAGAACACAATGATCCTATAAGCCTTGAATGTGTAATAATGTGCAGCAGTGGCTTAGGATTCTTTTAATCTCTGTAAAATTGCCTAATTGATTTGTTTTTGATGAAAGTATATAGGCAATTTCAGAAACTCTTCTTTTTCAGAAAATCAGAATGTTTTTCACTTGAAAAATTGCTCAAGAATCAAAGCTTATGGGTATGTATATGTCTCCAATTTTTCTGAACAAATAACCTATATATAGCCCTTGAAAAGACAAGTTTTTAAAGTTTAAAAACGTTTAAAAACGGCCAAGAACTGTCAAATATTTCAAATTCTGAAAACTGAAAAACTGTCTCTTGTAGTCGACTACTGTAGTCATTAGTCGACTACACTGAGTTCAGACAGACTCTGTGTTTTCGGAAAATGTTCTCAGTAGTCGACTATAATGATAATTAGTCGACTACACTGAGTTCAGACAGAAACTTGAAAACTTATATTTTTCTTCAGTAGTCGACTACTGTAGTCATTAGTCGACTACACTGTAAAAAGACAGAAACTTATGTTTCTGTCAAACATCTCAGTAGTCGACTATAATCTCTATTAGTCGACTATACTGTAAAAAGACAGAAACTTGTATTTGAGTTATATACATGAGTAGTCGACTACTATCCTAATTAGTCGACTATTAAGATCAAAAATTCAGAAATAATGAGTTTTTATAATTAAGTTTTAACTATTATTCTAATGGTTAACATAGGGGATTTCTATAGTTAACCAACACACTAAGCCTGTGTTAGTGTGTTCTAAAATTGTGTGTGTGTGCGTGTGTGTGATCAAGGCTTGTACAAATATTCTAAGCAAAGAAAAATTCAAATACATTATCTTTTGTTCTTCATTTTCTTTACTTCAAAATGCCTTGATATCCACTTGCACTTGTTCATATTCTGATATTGAAATCTGCATATGAAAGTTAGTATACACACAATATAAATTGTTATCATCAAAACATTATCATGGAGAAATGATATTCAACATTCTCCCCATTTTTGATGATAACAAATAATTTATGCATCATATTAAAGCTTAACACATGTAATACTTACTCCCCCTGCATATATGCAAAGTTTTTTAACATACATAATAAACAATATAAAACTTAACTATTTCTCCCCCTTTGTTATCAACAAAAAGAAGAACCTAAACATAACATAATTTCTTCAACATGAGCTAATACTTCAAACAAATCATCCAGGTTATGAACATAGTCCATAACTTCACCCATCCATATTGGTAGGCAAAGACTTGCCATAAAAACCACAAGTTCCATAATGTTCATCACCATTATCTGTTTAAAATATATAGCAGTTATATTAACTAACAAAAATAGTAGCAAACTTAACACATAATAGCAAACTTTTCATAATATCAAGCTTAACACACAGTCATATTGTAGCAAACTTGACAAAATAGCAACACAACCACCATAACCACATAGTTTTAAACATAATAACAACCACATAGTTTTAAACATAATAACAACCACATAGTTTTAAACATAAGAACATAATTGTTTTGACCAAAAAACAGAAACAAATTCTAAGGTGCTGGAGGAGGTTGTTGGCCTTGAAAAATATGAATTAAGCTTTGAGTCCAAGTCTTCAAACTTTTTAATTAGGTCTTCTTGATTGCTGATGATATATCTGTTCTGTGCATATATAGCTCTTTGACCAGTTTCCAGTTCTAGGATACGTGCACTCAAAGTATTGTATTGCACGTCTGAAAAACATGAAGGTTCAGTAGGAAATGGTGGTGGTTGACTTGAAGAGGCTCCAGCTTGAGTTGAGGTTTGTGGAATATCTTCTTGTTGAAGTTCAGGTTCATTTTGAACAGGTTCATTTTGAGGATTGTGATCTTGGATTTCAAAATTTGTCAATTTCATCCTAGTTAGGGCATTTGAATCAAAAAATTCAATTGAACGGACAACAGATTTTTCAGATTTGAGATCAACATGGAATTTATCAAAGATCTTAGTCAGGAATGCACCATAAGGAAGAAATCCTCTAGGAATGGTCAGAAAATTATCAAAATAAACCTCAGCCCAATTAACTTGAATGTTTCCCATAATAGCATATATAGCTTTTGCTAATTCTAGGGAAATGAAATGAAAACTTTTTCCCATAATAGCATATATAGCTTTTGCTAATTCTAGGGAAATGAAATGAAAACTCCCAGTTTTTGGAAACAAGTTATAGGCTAGAATACGAGCAATGAACCTAGGAAATGGACGAAGTTTGTTTGAATTGTTCAAAGGTTTTTCATGTCCTGGAAGAAATATGTGATTGGATAGCAAATCTGAATCATTCATCCTAACAGAGTTAAGAGAAACTCCTTGATAAGGAATATTGAATATTTTACCAATTGTTTTAGTAGTTAATTCAATCTCCAAAAGTTAGTATACACACAATATAAATTGTTATCATCAAAACATTATCATGGAGAAATGATATTCAACAAATAGTGGCAAAGATGTGACATTGAGAACCTATAAGCAAACTAAGGTGGTTTGCATAAAACCAAAAAGGTGGTAAGTTGCAATTAAGCATAAGTTAAGGTGATTTTCATGTAAAACCTTACATAAAAATCAAACTTTCATACGCACGGTAATTGATTGGCTTTCCTAAAAGCCTTCAAATTGGCCCATCTAGCCAATTATTTTCAATAGCTAGAATCCATCAAGGATTTTATTCCTATAAAATTTATGCATTCCTAATAATTTAGTGATGGATTTCTTTGTACATAATTGAAGATCTAAATATTTCACTCAAGGACTATGCATATAATGCTTAAAAAGTAGGATTCGAAAATTTTCCACCTCAATTTCCTTCTAATGTATATTAAAATTAAAACTTCTAACAAATTATTTCAGCCTCGTGATCCTTTAAGCACCTTTCCAATTGCCAACATCTAAACTCATAGTCATATGCTTGTTTGTTTGCCAATAACCTTCAAGTACAGATGCATCATCTTCCACAGTTTTACTTTTATTCTGTCCACCTCTGTTGGAGGTCATGTCATAATCAAAATTGATCAAACAAGGTCAATTAGCACTCTTCTTCTCTTAATTTTATCTAAATTAATATGTTTGTTCAAAAGAAATTTATTGTTCTTGCAATAACATATCTTTGCACAATAGATGTTTGACGTCTAGTCTATTATAACTTGAACTTGGATTTTATAGACCTTGTATCCTAGATTCCTAAAAAAATTTCTAGCTCCGCCACTAAATATAACAAAAGACTTGATGACTAATATAGGAGCCAAATAGATTAAATTCACCTCAATTTAACTTTTGACTACCGCCATATAAAAAGAAAATTGAGTGTACTTGCATCATGACGAAAAAAAAGGAAAGAAATAGTTTCTTCTAGAGCACCAGCAAGTCAATGTTTGAGTACCATCTAGCTCTTGCTAATAAGCGAACTCCACTCCTGACAATTTCAAGAATTTCTTAGGCAATTAACCCCTAATTTTTGTTTATTTTCATTCTTTTTGACCCAGTAAACAATTACGATTACATACTTCAAAATTTGTGATTTCATGAGCTACCCATGATTTTTTATATTTTTGTTCTTTTTAACTCAATAAAAAGTCATGATTTTCATAGTCTCCCAATCCACGATTTCGGATACATTGTAATTCGTTTCAACTCGCTGACAATTAAGTTACGCATTCAAGATTCATGATTTCATTGGCTCTAACTCATTATACTTTTCCATTTTCCATTGTATCGATCCCATGGAAATTAAGTAAGCATACAATAAAACTAACTTACCCACTATTTTATTTATTTTCATCCATTTTGACCGAATAAAAATTAATTTGTGAAATTCAAAATTCATGATTTTCATGGGCATTTTGTCTATTTTCATTTGCTTCGACCTAATGACAATTAAGTATGTGTATTTCAATATTTTGCCATTTTATGGGCTATAAATCATGATTTTTGTCCATTTTTATTTATTTTATCATAATGATAATTTAATGATACTTCTAAATTCATGATGTTGATGGGCTAACCCATGATTTTTGTTAATTTTTGTTCATTTTTGACCTGATGATATTTAATTTTGCGGACTTCAAAGTTAAAATTTTCATGAGCTATACTCTATAATTTTTATCGATTTTCATTCATTTTAAGCCAATAACAATTAAGTATATGTATTTAAAACTTCACAATTTTCATGGGCTATATCAACACTTGCAAAAGTTGAAGCGCAAGGCAAAGCATTGTCCCTCCCTATGAAGCGAAGCGTAAGCATCATAGGTTTTCTTATTCTTTATATATTTTAATATATATACACATAAATTTATATTTATATTTATATCATCCAACACAAAAAATAAAAGTAATGTTTAACTTCGAAACTCTAGCTAAAATACTGTATGTTTAAATTTCACGTCTAGAAAGTAATAACAATCTAGAATATTCACTCTTAAATACTTGAAAACAAAATGATAAATACTAGACACTAAAACAATTAATCATCTTCTTCGTCTGACGCCAAATTAGATAAATTGTTCACCAATTCATTGTCGACTTCATCATTTTCTTCAATATTAGCATCATCATCATAGTCCATGATCTGAATTTCCTTTCCTTTACCTAGTTATAAATTTTAAAGAATACATGAATAATATATATATAATAAATAATTTTGTAAATCATATGATTACTACTTGCTTTTGCTTGAGTGTGCTCTTTGTCTCTTACTTGTTGCAAGTACTACATTTTCATCTCATCCAATCTCCTCTCGAATTGTATCTACTGGAGCAACATCAAAAAGTGACATATCATCTTCTACAATATACACTCTACTCTGTCCATGTCTTCATCCTCATTTATAGTTATCCATTCATCATCTGAATCTGCAACTTCCACTAAAATAGGATCTGCATAAGCCTATCTTT
Source organism: Asparagus officinalis (assembly GCF_001876935.1). Lineage (NCBI taxonomy): Eukaryota > Viridiplantae > Streptophyta > Magnoliopsida > Asparagales > Asparagaceae > Asparagus > Asparagus officinalis. Next base: position 144,604,281 of record NC_033797.1, on the reverse strand, counting down.
TCATTCTTCTCTTAGCTTTCACCAATTGAGATCGTGGTTGAGGCAAGCAAGATAAATTTTGCCCTAGCTAAAATATAAAGAGTTCAATCCTAATAGGAACCATATTACAAATCAGTTAAGTTTTCTTTTGAACTTATTTTACCAACTTTCCTTTCTTTTGCCATAGCACTCCAAAATGTAAACAAAGCGTGAAGCAAGCACATGCCATTCTAAAGCGCGCACCTCAAGACTTGAGGAGTACGCATCAGAGGGAAATGTACTTTCCAAGTACACCTCGGAGCGACAATTAAGTCAAACGCTCCGGAGGCGCCTTTAAGCGTGCTTCAAAAATGCTTTTATAATCCAAGATATTCTTTTTTCCATTTTTCTTCATTTCAACCTCTTGGAAATTAAGTATGAGTACTTCAAATTTTATGATTTTCATAGGCTTATAATATACACTTTTTGTCCATTTTGTTAGTTTCAACTAAATGACAATTAAGCATGCATACTTCAAATTTTCACAATTTTCTTAGGCTATAACCTATGATTTTCATTAACTTTCCTTTGTTTTGCCCCAATGACGATTAGGTATGCATACTCAAAAGTTTAGCAATTTTCATGGGATGAAACCCATATTTTTTATCCATTTTTAATCTTTTCGACTCAATGAAAATTAACTATGCATATTTAAAAAATCGCAATCTACATTGTCTATAACCTATGATTTTATCCATTTTCATACGTCTCGACCCAATGAAAACTAAGTTATGTAAACTTCAAACTTCGTGATTGATGATTTTCATTCGATTCGACAGAATGCTAATTAAGTATGCATACTTTAAAATTAGTGATTTTCTTTGGCTATCATTCACAATTTTTTCTATTTTCGTTCATTTAGACCTTATGGCAATTAAGTATGAGTACTTCAAAATTCATAATTTTCATGGGCGCTACTTCAAGATTTTTGTTTTTTTCGACACGAGCAATTTCAGTATTTGCACTACAACATTTCACGATTTTCATTTGTGTAATCCATGAATTTTGTCCACTATCATTTGTTTCGATAATATGGCATAGTAAGTATACCTACTTCTAAATTCGCAATTTTCAATGGCTATAATCGATAATTTTTGCCTATTTTCATCTGTATCAACCCAAAGAAAATTAAGTTTGTGTACTTCAAAATTCGCAATCTTCATAGACTATAAACCTATGACCCATAATTTTCATCAATTTTCGTTCATTTAGTCCCAATAGCAATTACATAGTCGTATATCAGATACATGACTTTGTCAATGTCATTCACTTCAACCTAATAGCCATTAAGTATGGATACTTAAAAATTCACGATTTTCATGGGCTCTAACCCATTGTATTTCAAATTCGACATAACCCACACTAATTTTTCTTTTTTGTTTGCTGTGGCCAATTAAATTTAGTATATGGATTTCAAAATTAACTTTTTCATAGGCTCTAACCCAAAGTTTTTGTTAATTAATCGTGTACTTGAAAATATCGTAATTTTCTTGGGCTATAACCCCTCAATTTTTTCCATTTTTGTTTGTTTTGATCCAACGACAATTACATATACTCACTTAAAAATCCGAAATTTCATAGGATACTACTATTCTTAACAACTTTTGTTTGGTTCGACCCAATCGGAATTATGTATAGATACTTCAAGTGTCGCGATTTTCATGGGCTCTAACCCACATCTTTAGATCCATTTTTATTTGTTTCGACCTCGTAGCAGTTCAATTCAATAAGTGCATTTCAAAGTTCACGATTTCATTGGGCTCTAACCCACAAGTTATTGTCCATTCTCATTTGTTTTAGTCTAATGGAAATTAAATATACATACATTAAAATTAACTATTTCCGTGGGCTATAACCCGCGATTTTTACATCTTTTTTATTTCGACGTAGTGAAAATTAATTTGTGGACATCATATTTGTGATTTTCATGGGGCTATAACCTATGAGTTTTGATCATTTTTATTTGCTTAGACCCAACAGCAATTAAGTATGCATTCTTCAAAATACTGTGATTTTCATAGGATATAGCCCATGATTTTTATCCACTTTTATTTGTTTGGATATAACCCATGGTGAAGCTAAGCCCTAGTGACCCACAGAGTTACAAGACAGAACTAGATTACTTATTGTATATATATTTTTATCTAACTTTACTTTTACATACTAAACATGACACAACTAGAACTAGGGTAGGACACTACTTATACAATAATGATCACACTACTTAGACATCAAATCATCAAACTTTTCATTATATATATAGTATGTGAGAACCTATAATACTCCTAGGGTATAACTAGCTTGGTCATCCTCGCCTATTAAAGTGCAAATTATCCACTTCTCATTCATCTACAAAAATTATACATGAAAGTAGTTTTCCCCATTCACTAACCACTCGAAGAATGGACAGGTTTTTTAATATAACTAAATAATCTCACTACCCATGAGACTGCATGATTTTTTCAAGTTTACTTGTTTCAAGAGAGAGCAATTAATTAAACAAATGGGTTTCCCATTAGAAAAACCAAACTTATGGAGCAACCTATCTTTGTACTTATCATATTGAAAACTATTCATATCTGAAATACTTGACACAAACTACAAGATGCATGATTTCGATTTACAAAACTTAGAGATGTATGAATCAAAATATTGAAATAGGTTATTAAATTTCATTGAAGAACTCGCAAGTCTATACACATGGCATAACAGCTAATTAACCTTGGAAGTATTAATGCCAATCTTTATACACACATATACAGGGCCACTATTATCAACATGCAAGGTGCGATGTAGGACGCAAAATCCTTTATAAGCACCATGTGCAAATCACAAGGGAACAAAATGCCTCAAAGAAGCAAGGCATGCACCACATACAAAATTTTCGTAAAACAAAATAAAACCCAATGTTTTACTTTACAGTAAATAGACTCAATGTTTTTTCAAAAATAATAATTCAATAAAAAATAGAACAGAACCTATACTCATATGTGCAGAATGATTCATACACCCGATTTACAATGGAATATACAGCAATATACCTTTGTTGTTTATGTTATTGGGTTTAGCATCATGTATACATAATTAAAACACGTCTAAATCAGCACCCTCCTTTGAAAAAAAACACATCTAAATCATTGAAATTCTTTTTAGATAGTCCATGTGTGTTACATGACTTTCAACGGTACAAACTCTCAATTTGAAAATTGAAATGTTACATTTAATATATAATATCTACATCATGAATACTATCAATAGCAGTCTCTCTTTGTCAATTTCTGTCTACCTACCTACATACATATGCAAATACCTACATACACAAGTACATATATACTTATAAATAAAGAGCTTCCAAGAGACAGAAAGACAATTTCGAGAACAATAATTTAAAAGTTAACCAAGCTAGCTGCCAAGTCTCAGCTTACTAACCTACACAAAATGAAGCTTCAAGGATACAACTCCAGAATCAAGAGAAGAAAAATTCCATGATTATGAATCCATTTTCTCTTTTGAACAATGGAATTAATGATATTGATCCCTCTACATTTGATAGAGGGGGTAAGTCAACATGAATTTTTCCTTCTGGAATGTTAGGGGTTTGAATATGTCCCCTAAACAACACTTGGTAAAGTACCACCTTATGCAATATCATCTTTCTTTCTTTTCTCTTCTTAAAACAAAAATAAGGGATACTAAGGTATCTAATACTATCAGAAGGATTGCTAAGAATTAGAGTTGGTTTTCAAATGCTAGTAGCTCTGTTAAAGCTAGAATCCTCATCTTGTGGGATCCAGGCATTCTGGACATCCAAGTGATTTTTTCATCTCCCCAACAAATTACTTGCTCTGTTAAATCACTAGATGATAATTTCAGTAGCATCTTATCAGCAGTTTATGGTTTTAATCATTCAGAAGCTAGAAAGGATTTGTGGTTGGAATTAGCTCAGATCAAGCAATCAATTGGCAATGAGGCATGGCTACTTTGTGGAGACTTCAATGTTATGGTTAGTAATAAGGAAAAACTGGGTGGTATCACGTTAACAGAAAATGATACAAAGGATTTCTGTCAATTTATTGAAGATTGTCAACTATCACATCTCAAAACTATAGGTTGTTTCTATACATGGAACAACAAGCAAGATTCAGGCTCTAGAATGTGGTGTAGCCTAGATAGAGCCTTAGTAAATGATCACTGGATTAGCAGATATAATGTAAGCCATGTGGAGTTCATGCTTCCAAGTTTTTCGGATCACTCACCTGCTCTTGTTTCAGTTTATGAAGAAAATGTTCAGGGGAAAAAACCTTTTAAATTCTTCAAAATGTTGACAAAACATGCTGATTTTCTTCCTACAGTATCAGCTATTTAGGAGTCTTCTGTGAGGGGATACAAAATGTTCTCCGTGCACTCAAAGTTGAAGAAGCTAAAGGAGTCACTAAAGGGCCTAAATAAAAGACATTTTAACAACTTAAGTGAATAGGTTCTGAGAGCAAAATCTGAAATAGAGGAGGTCCAATTGAAGTTGCAATCAGATCCTCTTAACCCCTACTCATCAGTCAAGAGAAGAGTTGCATTTCTACATAAAATAAACTCTTACCTTGTGAGCTATCTTTTTATCAGCAAAAGGCAAGGATAGCTTGGAGTATTCAAGGTGACAGGAATACAAGTTTTTTCCACGCGATTATTAAATCCAACAGACACCAAAATAGGGTGTTAACACTATATAATAGTGTTGGTGGGAAAATTTCTGATAGAGAGGAAATTGTAAATGAATTTATCTCATACTATAAGAGCTTAATGGGCTCTGCTAAACATACTTCAACTGTTGATATCAATGTTATTAGCAATGGCCCCTGCCTGATGGATAATCAAAAGAGAGAGCTTTCTATGCCAGTTACAAATGAAGAGATAAAAGCAGCAGTTTTCTCAATGCTAAACAACAAAGCCCCAGGGCCAGATGGATTCAGTGCCTCTTTCTTTAAAGCAGCATGGTCAGTTATTGGGGATGAGGTTACTTCTGCCATAAAAGAATTCTTCAGATCAGAGAAGTTGCTGGGAGCTGTAAATTTACTTATATTGCATTGATTCCAAAGATACAATGTCCTAAAACCCCTGTTGATTTCAGACCAATCTCCTGTTGTAATTGCCTCTATAAATTCATATCAAAAATTTTAGCAAACAGAATTCAATCTATTATGGGGTTTATCATAAATGAGGCTCAATGTGCATTTGTGAAGGGGAAACAAATTTCCAGTAATATCTTGCTAGCACATAAACTTGTCAAGAACTATGGAAAGAAAAATCTTTCACCCAGAGTTATGATAAACATTGACATAAGAAAGGCTTTCGACACTATCAGCTGGAATTTTCTGCATTATATGTTAAGTGGTTTGGGGTTTCCTGAAGTTTTTACAAACTAGATTATGTCCTGTATCTCCTCCCCTAAATACTCCATCTCACTAAATGGATCACTGCATAGATACTTCAATGGTGAAAGAGGCTTAAGGCAGGGGATCCTCTTTCCCCCTACCTTTTCATTATTGGTCTGGAATATTTGTCCAGGAGCATTGAACTTCTAAGGAATGATAAACAGTTTAAATACCACCCAAAGTGCAGAAAATTCAAAATCTCACACTTAGTCTTTGCTGATGACCTCCTCCTTTTTAGCAAGGGTGATTTTTATTCAGTGCAAAGGATCTACAAATGTGTTAAAAGATTTTGGTGATATATCAGGCTTGGAAGCTAACCCTTCAAAGTGTTCAATCTTCTATGGTGGGGTTCAGGAATCAGTTAAAAATGCAATTACAAATAGCTTGGGGTTCCCTGAAGGAACCTTGTCAATCAGATACCTTGGTCTGCCACTTATATGCAAGCGGTTGTCTTATCTGGACTGTAATCCATTGTTCATGAAAATTACAAGCCATTTTCAAGCACGGATGAAGAATAAAAACCTGTCATATGCAGGTAGACTGCAAATCATCAAGAGTGTGATACTGGGAGTGCAAATATTCTGGACTTCTAGCTATATCCTTCCAGCTAAAGTCCTTCACAAAATTGATGAACTCTGTAGAAATTTCCTCTGGGACAAAGTTCCTCTTGTTGCTTGGAGCAATGTATCTACGGGGAAAATCAATGGAGGTTTGGGGATTTTTTTCTGCTACTTTATGGAATAAAGCAATAGCACTAAGAACTCTTTGGTACATTCATGTCAACAAAGAGTCATTATGGATAAAATGGATCCATGACACTTACCTGAAGAATAGTGATATCTGGCAAGTGAAGGGACTCTTGGTTATGGAAGCAATTAATCAAAACTAGAGATAATGTTGTGATCTCTTTGGGAGGGGTTGAAAACCTGAAGAATCTGATTAACTCTTGCTATGTCAACTCCAAAATCCACCTCTCTGCTCTGTATGATTCTTTAAAACCAGGTCCTAAGGTGGTTTGGCATGACGTTGTTTGGGAAAAGTTAAACTATCTCAAACATTCTTTCATTATGTGGTAGGCTGTTCAAGATAAACTTCTTACACAGGATATATTGCTCAAGAAGGGGATCATCCAATCAAACCAATGCTGCTTGTGTGAAGGTGCAGGAGTTGAGAACAGAAACCATCTATTTTTTGACTGTAGCTTCTCCAATCGTGTTTGGAATGGTATTATGAAGTGGCTTAAGTTCAACTGGAGATCATCTGATTGGCATATTCTCATGAATTGGTATATTTTTAGGTTGAGGGGAAAAGGTTACAAACAGAGAATTAAGAGACTGGCACTAACTGCTACAATCTACAACATTTGGAGAGAGAGAAATGCTAGAATCTTCAATGTGGAATTCAGAAGTGTTGAGTAGCTGATCAAGATCATCAAGATTGATACCTGGACAATATCACTCAACAGTTCACTACCGGATGAAACCTGTAAATGGCTTCTCTCAATGTAGCAGAGTTCTGGTAGTTTTGACATTTTAGTTTCATTGTACATCCTTCTTTTATCTTTAGATGTTTTTTGTTTGATACCTCAGTCTGCTGAGTGACTTGATGTACATAAACGTCTACACTTTGGTGAGTGAAATAAAATTTTTCATTGACCAAAAAAAGAAAGGCTCAGCTTACTAGTAAAGGGTAGGTTAGATTATACAAGGTCTCATATTGAAGACTGACTGATGCTTTTATGTCATGAGAATAATAAATTTAAAATGTAGAGAAGTTCGGAGACGTGTTACATATAATACATGATCCCGAGAGGGGAGGATGAGATGGAGACAGAGATGGATGTTAAAAGATTGTTGAGGAGAGGAGGAAGGGGTGTTTTCGTGGTATAACAGCTATTTTTCCCACAGGCCTACATGTCGACAAGTTGATTTGGTCTTGCCAAATGAAAGGTTTGTTTCTTGTAGAGATAAAATGTCACCTCTACATTTCAAATCCGATTAATATCATGATCCATTTCATCCTACACTGTCTAAGTAGGAAGTCAATTGTGGATTTATTAGAGATTTGAGTTTCCTTTCACCAACAACCAGCTATAGGGTGTGTTCTCCTAGGTCTCTAACTAACAGTACCATCCTAGCTGCAATTAAGCGACGAAAACTGTGACACCAAAGCTGCAGTATTCATACAAGACTAGTCGAGCACGAGTCCAGAAAGGTGATACGAGGATTGCACGCTTTGATCAGGACTATTCTAGTGCACAACCAGCCTGCGTGGGCGCCGGGGCTGCAGAAGTGTGATGGTATCCGAGGATCCATTGAGTCTCATGCTTACTACATAGGACAGGATAGGAAGTCAATTGTTGCTTCATTAGAGATTCGGGTTTTTTCCTCTACCCCCCACAATCCCTGATTGTATCACATAAAGGTATCTAATAAAAATCATACATCAACAATCTCCCTAATCAAAGAAAGAATCTCCACGCCATAGCTAAGCTGATCAAATTTCTCAAGAAACATAAATAAATAAAAAAAGAAATGTTCACTGTAGACTCATTCTCATATTTAATTCCTAAAACCGACTCACTTTAAAGTTATTTATGAGAATCGATCCACTTTGAGTTTGAATTAATTACAGTACTAATTAGTAGGGGTTATTAACCCTGACTAATTAGTTGTCTAATTAGCAGCCGCAAACCTTCCCTACTCCTGACCCCGCTTGTAATTAGGCTACTAATGAGTCGGGATTAGCAACCCGACTAATTAGTACCGTAATTAACTCAAAGTGGGTCGATTCTCATAAATAAATTTAAAGTGTGTCGGTTTTAGGGATTAAATCTGGGATTGGGTCTACAGTGAAAATTTCTTCATAAAAAAAAATCAAAACTCACCGTCAATCTCGGCGAACCTCGGCACACCGTGATGCCCATTACAGACCACCACAGCCTCAAACACCTCCACCATCACCTCCCCTCCCTCTCCCCTCGCCTCCACAACCCACTCATCCTTCCTCCGGCCCATTTCAACCCGGCCCACTTCGGCCCCAAACCTCACGAGCCCAACGACCCCCGTCTCCTCCGCAAACCTCTCGATGAACCCCAACACCTCCTCGTGGGCAGGGAACAGCCTGGGGTCCACAGAACTCTCAGTGGGCCCAGGAAATGGGCGGTCGGTAAAGCCCATTAGGGGCCGAGGGAGGTTGGTTCGCAGGGACTTGTACAGGTGGGCCGGGTCGGAGTTGTAGACCCATGTGCCCCCGACCCGGTTGGATTTCTCAAAGACGGTGACGGTGTGGCTTTCTTTGAGGAGTTCGTGGGCGGTGACTAGACCCGAGACGCCGGCGCCAATGACGGCGACTTTCAGAGATCGCCGCATTTTTATTTTATTTTATTTTATTTGTTGGGGTCTTTTTGTTTTTAACAAATTGGGTAAAGGCTGGGGTCCAGATGACCGGGAAATGGGGCCCACGATAAGTGGGCTTTCGTTGAACGTATGGGCTGAATGGGACAGTAGTAGGCGTTGGGCTTTGAGGTGAAATGGAGGTATACGGCTGAATTTGGAAGTGTACGGGGCCCAAACTTTCAAGGGGGGAAAAACCGGCGCTTCTCCCTACGACCTTGTTAATTAGGGCCGGGTTATTTCCTAAAAAAATCAAGAAATAGAAATGAAAACCAAAAAAACTCAAAAAGTATAATTTTATTCATTTCCATCCTTAAATCTCAACCACAACCTCTAATAAAATATTATTTTTATCTAATAACGCATTCATCACATCTAATAAAATATTATTTTCATCCAACAACGCATCTCAACGACCTTGTTAATTAATGGAATTTGGAGTGTCCCCCAATGGCTTTTCCTTTTTTCTTTTTTTTTGGGTTTTCAAGGTATTAAAGAATCCCCCCACCCCCCCCAAAAAAAAAAAAAAAAAAAGAAAACTACACATACCTTGAACACCAAAAAAAAAGAAAAAGGAAAAAGCCAATTGGGGGACACTCCAAATTCCATTAATTAACAAAGGTCGTTGAGATGCGTTGTTGGATGAAAATAATATTTTATTAGATGTGATGAATGCGTTATTAGATAAAATAATTTTATTAGGGTTGTGGTTTGGATTTAAGGATGGAAATGAAAAGAATTATACTTTTGGTTTTTTTTGGTTTTCATTTTCTATTTCCTTGATATTTTAGAATAACCCGCCCTAATTAACCAAGTCGTAGGAGAAGCGCCGGTTTTTCCCCTTGAAAGTTTGGGCCCCGTTACACTTCCAAATAGCGTATACCTCCATTTCACCCTCAAGCAACGCCTACTTACTGTCCCATTCAGCCCATACGTTCAAGAAGCCACTTTAATCCGTGTGCCCATTTCCCGCGTCATCTGGCACCCATTTACCCACGATTTGTTAAAAAACAAAAAGACCCCACAAATAAAATAAATAAATAAAAATGCGGCGATCTCTGAAAGTCGCCCGTCATTGGCGCCGGCGTCTCGGCTAGTCCCGCCACGAACTCCTCAAAGGAAAGCCACACCGTCACGTCTTTGAGAAATCCACGGGTCGGGGGCACATGGTCTACAACTGCCCGACCGGCCACATCACAACAGCCTGTACAAAGTCCCTGCAACCAACTCCCTCGGCCCCTAATGGCTTTACCGACCGCCCATTTCTGGGCCCACTGGAGTTCTGTGGACCCCAGGCTGTTCCCTGCCACGAGGGGTGTTGGGCGTTCATCGAGAGTTTGCGGAGGAGACGGGTTCGTTGGGTCGTGAGGTTTGGCGGCCGAATGGCGGTTGAAAATGGGCCGGAGGAAGGATGATGGGTTGTGGAGCGAGGGGAGACGGAGGAGTGATGGTGGAGGTGTTTGAGGCTGTGGTGCCCTGTAATGCGCATTCACTTGTGCCGAGGTTCGCCAGAGATTGACGGTGAAGTTTTGATTTTTTTTTTTATTAAGAAATTTCCACTTAGACCCAATCCCAGATTTAATCCCTAAAACCGACACACTTAAATTATTTATAGAATCGACCCACTTTGAGTTTAATTACGGTACTAATTAGTCGGGTTGCTAATCCCGACTCATTAGTAGCCTTAATTAACAACGGGTAGGAGTAGGAAGTTTGCGGCTGCTATTAGACACTAATTAGTCAGGGTTAATAACCCCTACTAATTAGTACTGTAATTAATCAAACTCAAAAGGGCATCTCAAAATACTTTAAAGTGAGTGCGGTTTAGGAATTAATATGAGAATGAGTCTACAGTGAAACATTTCTTTTTTTATTATATTATGTTTCTTGAGAATTATCAGCTTAGTATGGCGTGGAGGTCTTTCTTGATTAACGGAGATTGTTGACTGTATGATTTTTATTAGATACCTTTATGTTACAATCAAGGGAATTGTTGGGTGGGAGAAAAACCAATACTCTAATTGAATAGCAGACAATTACTTCTACTGTCCTATGTAGTTAAGCATAGAGACTCAATGGACTCTGATACCATCACACTTTCTGCAGGCCCGGGGCCACGCAGGCTGGTTGTGCACTAGATAGTCCTGATCAAAGCGGATGCATCCTCGTATCAACCTATTCTGGCTCGTGTCGACTAGTTTGTATGAATACTGCAGCTTTGGTTCACAGTTTTCGCCTATTGCAGCTAGGGATGTACTGTTTATTAGAGACTAAGGAGAACACACCTGATAGCTGTTTCGTTGGTTGAAAGAAACCTCAAATCTCTAATAATCCACAATGAACTTCACTACTTAGACAGGTGTAGGATGAAATGATCATGATATAATCGGATTTGAATGTAGAGGTGACTTTATCTCTACAAGGGAAACAAACCTTTCATTTTGGCTAAGACCAAATCAATGCTCGAATGTAGGCCTGTGGAAAAATATGCTTATACCACGAAACCCTTCCTCCTCTCCTCAAACTTTTACATCCATCTCTGTCTCCAGTTGCTCATCCTCCCCTCTCGGGACATTTTATATATTAACACGTCTCCGAACTCTCTACTTTTTAAATTTATTTCATGACATAAAAGTCATCCAGTCCAGCTTCAATATGAGACCTTGTATAATCAACCTAACCCTTTACTCAGTAAGCTGAGCCTTTTTTTTTGGTCAATGAACATTTATTTCACTCACAAAATGTAGACGCTTTATGTACATCAAGTCACCTCAGCCAGACTGACAAACCGGCTATCAAACAAAAAAACATTAAAATAAAGAAGATGTACAATAAACTAAAATGTCAAGACTACCCAGAACTTGCTACATGAGAGAGCCATTTACAGTTTCATTTCCTTGGTACGTGAACTTTTTGAGTGAGATTGCCATGTATCAATCTTGATGATCTTATCAGCTACTCAACACTTCTGAATTCCACATGAAATTCTAGCATTTCTCTCTCTCCAAATGCTTCGTAGATGTAGCAAGTTTGCCAGTCCTTAATTCTCTGTTTGTAACCTTTTCCCCGCAACCTAAAAATATTACAATTCATTGAGAATATCCAATCAGATGATCTTCCAGTTGAACGTAAAGCCACTTCATATACCATTCCAAACACGATTGGAGAAGCTACCATCACAAGAAATACATAGTTTCTGTTCTCAACTCCTGCACCTTCACAAAGCCAGCATTGTTTGATTGATGATCCCCTTCTTGCAGCAATATTCCTTGTAAGAGTTGATCTGAACAGCCTACCACATAATGAAAGAATGGTTGGATAGTTTAACTTTTCCCCAACAACGTTCATGCCAAACCCACCTTAGGACCCCCCCCTGGTTTTAAAAGAATCATACAACGAGCAGCAGAGTGGATTTGATACATAGCAAGAGTTAATCAATCTTCGGTTTTCAAGCCCCTCCCAAAGAGATCAACAAACATTAGCTCTAGTTTTGAATTAATTGCTTCCATTAACCAAGATCCCTTCACTTGCCAATATCACTTTATTCTTCATAAATTCCAACAATACATACTGACTAACTACGTTCATGGATCCATTTTATCCATAATGACTCTTTGTTGACGATGAAATGCTACCAAAGAGCTCTTAGTGCTATTGCTTATTCCATACATGTAGCAGAAAAAAATCCCCAAACCTCCATTGATTTTCCCCGTAGATACATTGCTTCCAAGCAACAAGAGAACTCCTGTCCCAGAGAAATTTCTACAGAGTTCATCAATTTCGTGAAGGATTAGCGAGGATATAGCTAGAGTCAGAATAATTTGCACTGCCAGTATCACACTCTTTGATATTGGCAGGTCTACCTGCATATGACAGCGTTTTTTATTCTTCATCTGTGCTTGAAAATGGCTTGTAATTGTTCGATGACAATGATTACAGTCCAGATAAGCACAACCGCTTGCATATAACGTGGCAGACCAAGTATCTGAATGACAAGGTTCCTCAGGGACCCCAAGCGATTTGTAATTGCCATTGTTAAACTGATTCCTGAACCCCACCATAGCAAGATGAACACTTATGAAGACGTTAGCCTTCCAAGCCTATATATCACAAAATCTTTTAAACACATTGTAGGATTCCTTTGCACTAATAAAAAGTCACCCTTGCTAAAAAGGAGCGGCGTCATCAGCAAAGGACTAAGTGTGAATTTTGATTTTCTGCACTTTGGGTCTTGCGCCCATCCACAAGTATTTAAACTGTTATCATTCCTTAGAAGTTCAATGCCTCCTGGACATAATATTCCAGACCAATAAATGAAAAGGTAGTGGAAGAGGCATCCCCTGCCGTAAGCCTGCTTTCACCATTGAAGTATCTATGCAGTGATCATTAGGTGAGATGTATTTAGGGAGGAGATACAGACATAATCTAGTTGTAAAAACTTCAGGAAACCCCAAACCAGCTCTTAACATTAATAATGCAGAAATTCCAGGCTGATAGTGTCGAAACCTTTCTTATGTCAATGTTTATCATACTCTGGTGAATATTTTTCTTCCATATCTCTTGACAAGTTTATGTGCTAAGCAACAATTACTGGAAATTTGTTTCCCTTCACAAATGCCACATTGCAGCCTCATTTTATGATAAACCCCAAATAGATTGAATTCTGTTGCTAAAATTTTTGATATGAATTTTATAGAGCAATTACAACAGGCAGATTTGGCTCTGAATATCAACAGGGTTTTTAGACATGTATCTTTGCGAACATCAAGCAAAATAAGTAAATTACCAGCTCCCAGGCAACTGCTCTGATCTGTAAGATCTTTATCGGCAGAAGAACCTCATCCCCAATAACGGACTCATGCTGCCTTTAAAGAAAGAGCACTGACATCATCTGGCCCTGGGCTTTGTTGTTTAGCATTCGAGAAAACTGCTGCTTTTACTCTTCATTTGTAACTTGCATAGAAAGGCTCTCTCTTTTGATTATCCATGCAGCAGGGGCCAGTGCTAATAACTTGATATCAACATTGAAGTAGTTTAGCAGAGCCCATTAAGCTCTTATAGTATGAGATAAATTCATTTACAATTTACCTCTCTATCAGAAATTTTCCACCAACCACTATTATATAGTGTTAACACCTATTGGTGTCTGTGATTAAATCGCCAGTTGGAAAAAACTTTATTTCCTGTCACCTTGAATACTCCAAGCTATCCTTGCCTTTTGCTGATAAGAAAGATTATCTCACAGGTAGAGTGTTATTTTATGTAGAAATGCTCTTCTCTTGACTGATGAGTAGGGGTATAAGAGGATCTGATTGCAACTTCAATTTCGACCTTCCTCTAATTTAGATTTTGCTCTCAAACCGTATTCACTTAAAGTTGTTAAATGTCTCTTTATTAGGCCCTTATAGTGATCTAGCCCTTCTTAACTTTGACTGCAGCGGAGAAACATTTTGTATCCCCTCACAGCAAGACCTCCTGAAAATTATACTGTAGGAAAAAATCAGCTAATGTTTTGTCAACATTGAAGAATTAAAAGGTTTTTTCCCTGAACATTTCTTTCATAAACTAAACAAGAGCAGTCGGGTGAGTATCCGAAAAACTTGGCAAGCTATGAACTCCACATGCTTACATTATATCTGCTATAATCCAGTGATCATTTACTAAGGCATCTATCTAGGTACACCACATTCTAGAGCCTATCTGTGTTTTCTCCATAGTATAGAAACAACCAGTATAGTTTTGAGATGTGATAGTGACAATCTTCAATAGAATGACAGAAATCCTTGTACATTGTTCTAGTTTACGTTATACCACCCTTTTTCCTTAACTAACCATAACATGAAAGGCTCCACAAAGTAGCCATGACCTCATTGCCCAATGGATGCTGATCTAAATGCTAATTCCAACCACAAATCCTTTCTAGCTCTGAATACTTAAACACAAACTGGGAAAGATGCTACTGAAATTTCATCTACGCTGAGTTTAACGAGAGAAGTAATTATGTTGGGGAGATTAACAAAATCACTTGGAATGTCCAGAATTGCTGGACCACAAGATGAGGATTCTAGCTTTAACGAGCTACTAGCATTTGAAAAACCAACCGAATTTCTTAGCAAATCCTTCTGATAAGTATTATGAACTTTAATCCCTTATTTTTGTTTATAAGAAGCAGAAAGAAGAAATGCATATGCCATAAGGTGGTTGCGTATCTTACCAAGGTTGTTAGGGGACATATTCAAAACCCTAACAATTCCAGAAGGAAAAAAATTCAGGTGACTACCCCTCTCTATCAAAATGTTAGAGGGATCAATTCATTAATTCCATTGTCAAGATGAAAATGGGATCATAATCATGGAATTTTCTTCTCTTGATTCTGGAGTGTATCCTTGAAGCTTCAATTTTTGTGTAGGTAGTAAGCTGAGACTTGGCAGCTAGCCTTGGTTAATCTTTTAAAATTATTTGTTCTCGAAATTGTCTTTCTGTCTCATTGCGAAGCTCGTTTATTTAATAAGTATTATTATGATACTTGTGTTAGTAGGTATTGCATATGTATGTAGGTAGTAGACAGAATTGACAAAGAGAGACTGCTATGATAATATATGATGTAAGTATTATATATTAATGTAACAATTCAATTTTCAAATTGGAGAGAGTCGTACCCGTTTGAAAGCATTTAACACACATGACTATCTAGAAAAGAATTTCAATGCATTTAGATGTGTTTTTTTTTCAAGGAGGTGCTGATTAGACGTGTTTTTTTTAATTATGCGATACAATGAGTGCTAAACCCCAATAACATAAACAACAAAGTATATTGCCTGTAGATCCATTTAAATCAGGCGTGTATGCAATCATTCTCGCAAATATGAGTATAGGTTCTCTTCATTTTTATTGAATTATTATTTTGAAATAACATGAGTCTATTCTGTAAAGCAAACATTGGGTTTTATTTGTTTTACGAAAAAATTTTTGTATGTGGTGCAGCCTTGCTTCTTTGATGCATTTGTCCTTGTGAATTTGCACATGTGCTTATGAAAGGATTTTGGCGTCCTACATCGCCACCTTGCATGTTTATATGGCCCTGTATATGTGTGTTATTAAAGTTGTTCGCATAATACTTCCAAGGTTAATTGCGTTTGCACATGTGTAATAAGACTGCAGGTTCTCAATGAAATTTAATAACCTATTTCAATATTTTGATTTCATACATCTCTAAGTTTTGTAAATCGAATCAGCATCTTTTTAGTTTGTGTCAAGTATTTCAGATATGGAATAGTTTTTCAATTATGATAACGTACAAGATAGGTTGCCTCCATTAAGTGTGGTTTATTATGGCAAAACTCCATTTGTTTTAATTAATTGCTCTCTCTTTGAAACAAGTAAAACTTAAAAAATCATGCATCTCATGGCGGTAGGTGAGATTATTTAGTTATCATTAAAAAACCTGTTCCATTCTTCGAGTGGTTAGGTGAATGGGGAAAACTACTTTCATGTATACATTTTTTGTAGATGAATGAGAACTGGATAATTTGCACTTTAAAAGGCCGAGGATGACCAAGGCTAGTTATACCCTAGGAGTATATAGGTCTCAATACTACGTATATAGTATAATGAAAAGTTTGATAGATTTGATGTCTTAAGTAGGTGATCATCTATTGATAATTAGTGTCCTACCCTATTCTAGTTGTGTCATGTTTAGTATGTAAAAGTAAAGTTAATAAAATATATATACACATAATAATCTATTCCGTCTTGTAACTCTGTGGGTGGTCACTAGCGGCTTGAGCTTCACCAAATGCGTTATATCCAACAAATAACAAGTGGGATAAAAATCATGCGCTATATGCCTAATGAAAATCACCAGTATTTTGAAGAATCGCATTACTTAATTGCAATTGGGTCTAACGCAAATAAAAATGCATCAGAACTATAGTTATAGCCCTCATGAAAAATCACAAATATTGATGTCCACAACATTAATTTTGCACGTACGTCGAAATAAAAGAAGATGTAAAAATCGCGTTATGCCACGGAAATAGTAATTTTAATGATGTCATATTTAATTTTCCATGAACTAAAACAAATGAGAAATGGAACCACATAACTTGTGGCGTTAGAGGCCAATGAAATCCGTGAACTTTGAATGCAACTTCATTGAATGAATGCCTACGAGGTCGAAAACAAATAAAAAATGGATCTAAAGATGGTGGTTAAGCAGCCCATGAAAATCGCGACACTGTAGATCTATAATAATTTCCGGAATTGGGTCGAAACCAAACAAAAAGTTGCTTAAGAATAGTAGTATCCCTATTGGAAATTTCGGATTTAAGGATATAATTCGTCGTTGGAATAAAACAAACAAGAAAATCGTGAAAAAATTGAGGTTATTAGGCCAAAAATTACGATATTCAAGTACACGATTAATTAACAATAAACTTTGGTTAGGCCATGAAAAGAATTATTGAAATCATATTACTAAATTTAATTGCCACCAGCAAACAAAAAGAAAAAATTAGTCTGCCCCCCTATATGTCGGAATTTGAAATACAATGGGTTACCCCCCGACCCCATGACAAATCCGCGTGAATTTTAAGTTCCCATGAATCCCTCGTCTTCTTTTTT